>NC_067481.1:73977176-74334176 GCF_947179515.1 Apodemus sylvaticus
TACTTAGCTCAAATATTTTGTATAAGATGTATCATATCTACTTATTTGTGTGTGTGTGTGTGTGTGGTTATCCGTGTAGGCACACACAGACTACTGTGAGGTCAGAAGACAATGCTTTGGAGTACGTTCTTTCCTTCTACCACAACAGTCTTGTCCTTGGAATCGAACTCTTGACTTCTGGCTCGGCATCAAGTCCCTTTACAGATGAGCCATCTCACCTCATCAGCCCTAAGAAGCAGCTGTCAACATCTTCAATCACGCAGCTTGGTCACTTTTTTTCTTTTATATCTGTTGATTGTGTGCAGTTTGATGAAACCTTGTATACAGAATCAGTTGGTAACCTATTCAAATTAGCTCCTCAGCAGCCATCGACCCTGCAGGTCCAGACTCGGGACATGATCCCCTTCCTCAGGCCATCAAGCTCTGCCCTGTCTATCCCACCATTCCTGACAGTCCTCAGGGCTACAGCATGGTTTTTTTGTTTGTTTGTTTGTTTGTTTGTTTTTGTTGTTTTTTTTTTTGGTGTGGGGTAAGGGGATTGGCTGAGGATTGGGAAAATGGCACAGGATCTAGTGGTTTCCTGGAGCCAGGAGGCAGATGCTACCAACCCAGGCACTTTCTAGACTAGGCTTCAGCTCTTGGGAGTTCCTTGCAGGCCCCAGCTTTCTTTCCCTGCATCTGCAGGCACAGGACTGACCTTGCATCCCTGAGGGCCCGAAGTCCTGCCGAGTGAGGAAGATGGCGTGGTCGTGGTACTCATCGTGGTCTGTGTCCGGCTTCTGCTGCAGGTAGGCCCATCGGCACACATTCTCCAGGCTCTGAGAGGGGTTTCCAATCTCAATGAGGCTCATGGACTACAGGGGGTGGAGAGAGACAGGATTGGTATGTGGCGGATTACCTAGGGGGTAAACAGGTATTTGTGCTGACAGAACCAAGCCACTGGGGATCTGGTCCAGGGACCTCCAAGCTCCCTGCTAAATCACTCCCATGACATTTGCCTTCTTCTGAATGGAAGAGAAGGTTCCTGGTCACCCTTGCCTTCTGCAAACTTGTGGGTGCTCCAAACTTGTCTTGTTTCCCCTGGTGGCAAGCCATTCCCCTGCCAAGCTCCCTCTTTGGTCAGAGGCAGGACCCTGTGTGCCCGAGGCTGTTGGGCAGAGAGCTGACCCCCACCATGCAATCCAGGCTCTTCTCAGGCTTGGCAGCTGGCTTCCTGTGGTACTAATGACTGAAGAGACAACAAAGGAATGCGTATATGTTGCACACAGAGGAGTAGTCTAGTAACCAACGCCAGCCTAGCCTATGGATAGGGCAAGCTACCCATCTGGCCCTTAGGAACTGTCAGGATGCCTCTCTCACTGGCCTTGCTTATGAGGCAAGCAATTCAGAGGTAAGGCTGCTGTCCCTTGTATCCAAAAGAATTCTGATCAACACACTTCTCTTTTTGTGGAAACCGTGGCCACTCTAGGCAAAGGCAATGTCTGACAGGTGAAAGATAGTAGTTAGCTGATTGTCATGCCCTAAATCAGCCTGGGAAAGGAGTTCCAGCCAAGTCTTGGAAGAGACTGAAGAGTTCAGCCAGGAATATCCAGTCAGGTATTAAGACCAGCAGATCCAGAGGGGAACAGGGCCGGAGGCAGGAGCCAGGTTGACGCAGGGTAAGAGCAATGGGTCAATACCATGCAGATAGAACCCCTTCTCTGTTGCCAAGAGGTTCTGGGAAGAGGTTGAAAACTCAGGTGTCTTTAGTTGTGTCCACTGAACACTGGCCTGTGGCTGGCATTAGAAATCCAAGGCCCAGATTTTCCAGAGCAGACATCTTGGATTGGTCTATCACTAAATGTAAAGTTTACAAAACCCAGTGTGTACAGTGCCAGACCAGCACACCAGAAACCTGGGTTCAATTCCCAAGCACCTCCCAGAACAATAGTATAAGTCGGCATAGATGAAAATGGCCTTAACAGACAACAAAACCCCATCCCATTCCCAAATCACACGACTAAGAACTTCTGAATAAAGGCAGTTCCTCCACTGGACAGAACCCAGCCACCACCTTGCAGACAGGGCCCAGCACGACAGTGGACAGAACACCCCACTGCTTTGAAGAATGATCCCTGCAGGCTCTCTCCTACCCCCCCAAGATGCTGGGCTCCAGTCCTGCGCCTCTCTTGGCAGACAAGGTGATTTCACTGCCGCGGCAGGATAATTTATTGAAATATTGATTTGTGTTTTTGTTCTTGCTTTGTTTTCTTCTCTGCCTGTTCCAAGAAGGCAGACTGCTACAGCGTTCTCCAGTCCCCAAGGGGTTTGTGCTGTGGGAACAGAGCTCAAGGGGTCTGGGCGCTGCTTCTTATTGTTGGAATCCCAAGAAAGATCTCTAGAGGGCAGGGAAGAGAGACAGGCCTAGGGAGCACTGTCCCAGACAGGAGCTGCACTACAGAGAGGGACCCCAGGAAGATAGAACTTCAGAAAACAGTAGCCATGTGCGATATCCTGTGAGCCTTGATACGCATGCAGGCACCCCAAAAATTAAAGCATTCGGGGACCACAAGCGACAAGATGTAGGTGGTGCATATATGGTCATCCATTAGTGTCTGCTGGGGGAGTGATTTTAGTACTCCAGTGACGACATTGATAAAGGTTCCAGTCTCTTCTATTAAAGGATAAAGCATCTGTGAGGAACCCCACACCTCTTTCTGTATCCTTTACATCAACTCTAAATGACTTACACTGTGCACCACGGTGTAAGTGTGGAGTGCGTAGTTATTATACTGGTTGTTTAGGGAATAACAACAAGATAAAAGCCTGCATATGTTCAATACAGATGTCATGCTTCCTCTCAATTATACTCCATCTGCAGTTGGCGGAATTGGCAGAAGTGGAGCTGTGGGTGTGGAGAACCAACTGTATTTTTTCCTAACATTTTCAAGGTCTGGCCTACCTCAAGCAGGCACTGAGGACCCAAGGGGAAGTGTTCTTGTCCTTCCTGGGTCTAGAGCACTCTAGAGGTCACAGAGTACCCTGTCTAAAGGCTAGCCTGGGACAAGGCACCGATATTATATCCATGGCTAAGGACAGGAGTTTTAGAGAGAGCGGATTCTTGTCAGAAAGGGAGGGAGTTGGGAAGGGGAAACAAGTGTGGCTCACTGCTCTGTCAGAGGGTTCAACACCTGGTGAAAGATGGAGATGTAAGGGCTAGGGTGTGGCGTGTGGGCGTGGCAGAGGATGTGTGGGATACCTCACGGCTTAGCAGGGAGGGTGTGCAATCTGGTCACAGTGCTGGGGAGAATCTATCTTTTTGGAGGCGGGGAGAATCTATCTTGAGGATGGTCTTTTCTGTATATTTTGCTTACCTGGGGTGAAATCTCCAGGGAATGCCTCCTCCCTGATTCCAAGGCACAGAATCCAACACAGGATGTATTCAATTGGTTGCCTTAAGGCCAAGAGGCAACCTTGAGGCCCAAACTAAGCTATCCAAGTTAAGCTAATAGAATAGAGGCTTAAAGGACGAAAAGCAGCTGATGTGCCTTAGAAACACAAAGAAGTTTCTGCCCCCTTCCCCATGCCTCTTTCCCTCACCCTCCACACTTGCCACTTGGGGACCCACAGGCTGTCTTTCCCCACACGCCCTTAAAGACTCCTCTCAAGGGTCTGGAGAGATGGGTCAGTGCTCAAGAGTGCATAGTGCTCTCGCAGAGGACCTGAGCTCACAATCACCTACAGCTCCAGCTCCAGCTCAGGACCTTCAGGTCTCTGTGGCCATCCCTACCCTTGTGCATGTAACCACCCCTACCAACCTCCACACATCTACACATAATTTAAACACATTTTAAAGAACTTCGCTCGAGGTAGATATATCTGGGACAACTGAGCATGTCTAGGCCCTCACAGAGAGAGACCTAAGCTGGCTGTGGGCAGGGCAAGGTACCAACTGTCCGAGGCAATCCAGTTGCCACCGGGTCAGCTGTAGGGAACCTGCTAGAAGCCTGGGTTCCCAGTGGGTGCTGGAAACCATAGGGAGTATTGATCCTATTGATCCCATGTGTTTTTCCTATATGTGCATGCTTATGATAAATGTTGAGCCTTGCCAACTCTCTATGGTTCTATTGCATGCTGAGCCTGCATTTTGGAGCTTTTTATCTTACGACGATGGCTGAGGCAGCTGCTAGCGATGAGCAGCAGGGGGCACACACAGACAATGTGGATTCGCTGGACAAGGTGATCATTCGGTGGCCTGGCACGATGGGGGTGACACAGCGTTTGATCTCAACAAGCTCCTCAGAACAGCCTGCAATGTAAACTTTGTGAACTTTCTGTTTCTGGAAATTTCCCATTTAACATCTTGAGATCACAAGTTGCAGGCATTCTGAGTGGAGAGCAAAACTGAAGATGAGGAAGAGACCTTCCTGTTTCTTAAGTCCGACTCGCTCGCAGACGTTACAAGAGGCTGGGAGGGCTGTTTCATTGGCCTTGGCTATCTGGCTTCTTCTCAGCTCTGGAAGCATCCAACACCTGGCTTCTGCATTGGTGTTTCTAGGAGAGTCTTTGTGTGCCTGTTTTCAGCTGTGCTGGAATGGGGGTGACTGAGCAGGAGGCAGTCCTCATGGGGGTTGGGGTGGTGGCCGATCCCACAGGCTCGCAATGCCCTTCAGTGACAACAGCCAAGGAGCCTGAGGTCTAGAGCAGAGGGGTGGCACACCGTGCTATTTGACAGTGGGCCATGGCATCTCCATTGCCCGGGAGGGTCTAGCTTGTGAGAGTGTAAGGTCTTGCATCCTGGGACAAGGCTCTTCACCATGACAACAGTTTCCATAACTCTGACCCCAGTGTGGAGATCCCAGATGGTCCAGGGCCACTGTGCCTCCAGTGTGGGGTTGTGGACACCTGGGCTCATGATCAAGGGAACGGGACATCCTATCCTGGTGTCCTGGCTGGTTTTGTGTGTCAACTTGACACAAGCTGGAGTCACCACAGAGAAAGGAGCTTCAGTTGAGAAGATGCCTCCATGAGATCCAGCTGTGGGGAATTTTCTCAATTAGTGATCTGGGGGGGGGGAGGGCTCCTTGTGGGTGGTGACATCCCTGGGCTGGTAGTTTTTGGTTCTGTAAGAAAGCAAGCTGAGCAAGCCAGGGGAAGCAAGCCAGTAAGTAACATCCCTCCATGGCCTCTGCATCAGCTCCTGCTTCCTGACCTGCTTGAGTTCTAGTCCTCACTTCCTTTGGTGATGATCAGCACTGTGGAAGTGTAAACTGAGTAAACCCTTTACTCCCCAACTTGCTTCTTGGTCATGATGTTCGTGCAGGAATAGAAACCCTAAGACCCCTGGTATGGAGAAGTTAACCCTTCTCTTATCACTGATGAGTCTTGTCTCCAAGCATAGAAGCAGCGGGGTTTCCCAGGAGGCTCACTGAGTGTCCCATAGGGACCTTAAGAAGAGCGGTAATTCCTCTATCATGGGCTTTGCTACCCGAGATTCCCATTTCAACATGAAACCTATTGTCCCACAGAGCCATTCTAGATACACTGCTTGTTATACAGGGTTAAGGGCAGCCCTGTGCTGTTCACTGGGCATACATGTTTATCACAAAGGAAATGAATTAATGAATGAACAAAAAAATGAAATATAAACACGCTGGAACGTGTCATGCTGGGCTTCAGTAGGGAATTACAAAGCCTAGAGCCTGCAGGAATATTCCCAAGAACTCGTGGAAAAGCATCACCAGTTGGAATGGGCCCAAATGCTGATGGCAACAGACAATTCTTTCCAGGTGTTCATCACCTGCTGGTTCCTTGAGGCCAAGCCCCTGTGTATATCTCATTTAAAATTAAAAACTGCCTAAGACATAATTACTGTCATTAACCTAATTCCCAGCTAAGAAAACTTCACCTCTTGCCGTTAAAGTCATTGACTCCAAATCCTGAAGTGGAGGTGAAAGTGAAAGTCATACAAAGGTTAGGAGGAAGTTTGGCTGGACATAGGTCCACTTCTAGACAGAAGGAAGGGCAGGCTACAGAGATAACCACCAGGGGGCGCTGCTGCTACAAAAATGCAATGCCAAGACCCTGAGTGAGATGAGCAGCGGATAGGACTTGCAGTTGGGCAATGGTTGCCTCTAGAGACCAGACCGATTCTGGGGTCTCACCCTAAACAAACCAATTAAGACTTGTGCAGAAAGCTGTATCCCCCCCACCCCCCACCCCGGCTGCTCTCTGACACTTGACTGTTTACTGTGGAATGAGCTGAATTATTTATGTTCTTCCCTCCTTTGGTCAAGGAGACAGAAAAATGGGCTCTGCTGCTCAGAGGCCAGTCTCCATGCCTGACAACAGGAAGGCTCTGCAGGCTGCGCGCCAGCACGTGTCTGTGAGCACACAGGCTACACACCCGATCCCAGGCCACAGACAGGGAGCCTGGAGCTGGAGGTGTGGGGTACGCGTCGGGCTGGTATACTGTTCTGAGACACTTTGACTCCCTCTCTGAGCTCCTCCGACCCAAAGTGTTTGGGCCCAACCTGAGCACCCAGCCTAGAGCTCAGGGCCTCTGACCTGCGACAGTGTGGGTGGGACTCGCAGTTTGCAATTAGTGTGTGTTAAAGTGTTAACGCCCATTTGAGAATCCACAATCCCCTGGGAGATCCACCTTCCATCGTGGCGGTGAGGCATTGTCTTGATTCTGTTGACTGAGGTGAGGAGACACACCCACCATGGTGGTGCCATTTCCTGACTTGAAGCCTGAGCAGAGCTAAGTAGAGGCTGTTGCTTGCTTGCTTCGACTGCTAATGTGACACGACCAGCTACTTCAAGCTGTTGCCACTGTGACTTTCCCCTCCATGACAGACTTTAACCTGGAACTGTAAGCCGGTAGAACCCCTTCCCTTAAGAAAGCAAGACCCAGTCCATACTGATCAGTCTTCTTTTGCCTTGTCTACTCTGGCAGTGACTATGTGGTCCGCTCTAGTGCTAGTGGTTCAGGCTGCAAGGAGATCTGGCTTCAGCTGGTACCAAACCTATCCCAGAATATCCTGCCCCTGGGAGGCCTCAGGCTAGCCCTTCCCAACAGGCAGGAAATAAGAAAGCACACACAAGGGGGTGAGGTTCAGACTGAGTAGAACTCTCTTCTCAGTTTTGGTATTGCTGACATCTGGGGCCAACTTGCATGTCTCATTGTGTGTGTGTGTGTGTGTGTGTGTGTGTGTGTGTGTGTCTGTCCTGAGCATCTCCCAAGTTACAACAGTGAAAGTGTCTCTGAAGATCATCCTGAGTCCATAGAGTGACAGAGTCACTGTTGGTTGGGAGCATCGGACATAGGGGAATGTCACAGGGGAGCCGGGGGCAGCTCACCCAAGGTCTGATAGAATGTCAGTGACTGGATCATCCTCTAGGGATAAAGTGGCTGTCGTGTATGACCTTCAGTAGATCACTCACCCCATGGAGCCACATCTTCACTGTCATATGGAGATGGTGACAATGACTATGGGTGTCCCCTTATCATCAGGGGATGCCTATCGGTTCCCCGGCAGGATGTCTGAGAGGGGGAGCTGTGTGTGCAAGGCTCTGAGGACACTGTGGTGCTTCCTCCCAGGCGACACCACTACGTCAGAGTGATTAAAACACACACTGCTCTGACGGTTATGTGAATGCGTTCTCTTTTCCTTGAGGAGAAATACCTCTGGATCACAGGGCGTGGACTCCCAGAAGGAGGTATAAATAACGTCAGCTGACTCCCAGAGAAGGGAGCATGAAAGCCGGTTTGGGGAGGGTGGGATTTGGACAGCAGAGAGTCAGCACTCTGTCTGACCTCCATGACTGAAGTCCTTGCTGTCAAGCACCACAGACTTCCTCTTACTGAGAAAACAAGGCTTTGCGACGTTAAGTCAGTCAAGGCCCATAAGTACCACTGGACTGCCATGGATGCCAGGACCAGGGCCCACCATCTCTGCTGCTTCAAAACAAGTTCTGCTCTATCTAGCCTGACTGGCTGGTGTCTTCTGCTCCCATTTGTGACATGCCAGGTCATGTGGGTGGCTCAGAAGTCACGGTACAGGTGCTTCCTAGACCTGACAGGGAAGAGTGGGCGGGAAAGGCATGTCCGTCGGAGAAAGCCAAGCTACTAGAACAGGATTCTGTGTGGAATAGGAACTCCTGTCATGGTCTAAAAATTAGAATCCATACCTTGGAACCTAATTCCTAGTACAATAGTATTAAGATGTAGGACCCTAGGAGGTTACCAGGTCAGTAGGACAAAGGTCCCTGAACTGGAGTGACTCTCATATAGCTCTGAGGCCTGTCCCATCTGCCACTCTGGAGCATGAAGCTTCCTGTGAGGACTCCAGATCTCCCTGCATTGGGACCTTGGACTTCCTGGCCTTCAGGACTGTGAGAAATAAGCTTCTGTTGATTACTAAGTATCAACCTAAGATATATTCATTAGACCAGATCAAAAGGTCGGAGGCGCCCTCCACTGGCAGTGTCTAGCACTAACACTGTTTCATCTAATCTAGACCTAAAAGCTCTGGTGAGGAAGTGTGTCAAGGCTGGCTATGGACAGGTAATTATGTCTTGCCTCCATCGGAACGCCAGGGGGCTTTCCCAGGCTAAAGTATAGACTGAGCTTGGCCTAGGGTGTCTGATTCAAGGTTATCTGAAAGAAGCCTCTCTCCCACTCGAGTCCCAGCCTCCTCTCTGGCCTTTCTACTGTGGAACACACGGCAAGAACACAGTGGTGCTTTAGCCTGTAGACTCCTGTCCTCCCGGCGAGTCTCCGCCTTCTGCTAATAGACCAAGAACGTCTGACCGTTCACCCAGATGCTGACAAATTCCAACAAGCACCTCACACCCTGTCTCGAGCTGGCCTTCACAAGATACCTCATGTCCTCGGAATGTCCCCAAGTCTCTCATCTCCATTTCCTTTGATTTCCATCATCCAAGGAAATATTTAAAATGAGAACACTTGAGTAGCTTTGGTTCCTTCTCAAAAAATCAATTGAAAAGCCAGTTGCTATGCAACCCGCGAGTGTGGCTGATGCTCGGCTCCCTGGCTGGTGGCATATTGTATAAAATAAGATAATCTCTTTTCTTCTGATATATATATATATATATATATATATATATATATATATATATATATATGAAATGGAGAAAATGTTGTTTTAGGAAAAACTTGCAATAACTCGGAGGCCTCTCATAAGATAGAGATAAACAACATCCTCAGCCATGTAAGGGTTGCCAGTTTTACACACACACACACACACACACACACACACCACACCACACACCTTCTGGAGCCTAGTGAGACCTGGAGACCAGGCAGGGAGGCTGATACACTTCCAGGGACAACTGAGGATGGATAGTAGGAGCCATGGGTCTGTGCCACTTTCTGCCAAAGACCAGGTCACAGCTTCACGATCCGCAGAGCATACCCTGACTGTGGTAGGCACGACCTAGGAGTTCCTGGCTACAGCCACCTTGGCTTTATAGGGCTTAAACTCTACCAGAGATGAGGTCGTGTTCCTTGTATTAGTCACTGGTCCTGTTGCTGCGACAAACTGCCTGACAAAGTTAACTTAAAGGAAGAGGGGTTTATTTTGGCTCTTTCAGTTCGATGGGAGGCGGCTGGTCACGTGACGCTCACAATCAGGAAGTTCCCTTTGCTTTCTCCCTTTTCTTCAGCCCAGGACCCCTGTCTACATAACAGTGCTGTCCACATTCATGGTGGGTCTTCCAATCATAGTTAACCAGAGACTTGTTTCCACAGTGAGTCCAAATCCTATCCCATTGGAAATCAAAGTTTACCACCACAGTCCCAGCAGGAACCCAGAGGTCCCCTGCCGAGTACCTTCCCAGAATTTACCTGCCGGTAAACCCTGTCCCGTCGCTACAGCCCCATCTAGCCCGCACGGCCTTGCTTCCCGCATTACTGAGTCTGTGTGGGGTGTGGAGGGGGCAGGAGACACTGAGCCTCTCAGCCCTCAGATCTCTGCCTGGCCATTGTGCCCAAGGTCTGCCTCACCTCATTGTGCTGGCTTCATGGTGCCAGCATCTTCTCAGTCACTTGACAAGGAACAGCTGTGTAGCTCTTGTTCCCAAACACCCCAGAATGTACTCAGGAGGCCAGGGCTCCTGAGCTCAGAGTACATCTTGTACAACCAAGCGTGGCGCTCTTTGGAGACCCTGACACAGAGCCTCGTCTCCAGAGCTATGCTAGGTCGAGTCCGTGGCCTGTGGCCGTGGATGCCTTCCACACAAGATAAGTGCAGAAATGAGAAACTTTCACAAGTAACTGGAGGGACTGCGATGCTCAGAAAATTTATGGAGTTTAATCATAAAAAAGCAGAGTTCTTTTTTTTTTTAATATCTTAGGCTCAGCCACATTTGCCTTTTCTAATAACTCATCTGCAGAAGTTATTGGTGTACAATCAGACGGGGCTAGAGGCTGGATCCCTGTTTTCCCAGACTCTGTGGACCCTGGCAGCTGCCCTGGAATGGAGCAGCCCTGTCCTCTGGCTTCTATGGCCCCAGGGGGCCACAGAGCCTCTCCCCTCTCCCCTGGACCTGCAGCCTGAGGCTGTTTGTCCACAGCCACGCACGATGCTTTTCATTTATCTCTATACTGTCCCCCAAGGGGGTCTGTTACAAGCTTGGTCACCAATGGAGTGTCCTGGGGTGGTAGAGCCTTCTGGAGGAGGAACCTTGTGTGAGGAAGTTAGGTCATTGGGGGGTCATGCCTTGGAAGAGGGGGTTGTGACTCACTCTCTATTCTGTCTTTGCTTTCCAGCCTCTCCCCACCTCTGTTCCACAGGTGACTATCCTTTGCTTACTCCGAACGCCCTCTAGGCTGTTCTGCCACTGAAGACCACAAAGGAACAGGCTGGACAGGCACGAATGAGACCTCCGCAGGCACAGGCCTGGGCTCAATTCTCCTTCCTTTTCAGTTTCCTGCCTCGGGTGTTTCGGTGCAGCTTCTAAAAGCTAACACTTCTCCGTGGTTTCATGCTGCAGTCTGAGAAGGACCTATTTGCAACTCTGAGTCCTCCACGTGCAGACCAGCAGCGATCTGTCTTCTCTCTAGTCCCTCTGCCCCAGCTCTCCAGACTGACACACCAACCAGCACCACGTCCTCCTAATATGATCTCCCTGTCTGCACTTCTACATCCAGGACGCCAAGATTGGCTTCCCGTCCCAGTCCAGGAGGGTTTCGCTCCAGACACCAGGGCAACGAGCTGTCCCTGCACCATCTTGCCACAGGACACACGCCTGTTCTCAAATGTTCCTCTTTCAAACAAAACAAAATAAAACAAAACAAAACTGAGAACCATCCCATTAAATATCTAGCTGTTTGGAAAAACCATTTCTCCTCTCCATCAGTCTTTCTAGAAGAAGCAGTGTGGCTTGTTGTTGTTGTTTGTTTGTTTGATTGTTTGTTGCTTGCTTTTTTGCTTTTTTGATTTCCCTGTCGTGAACAGCAAACCCCTTTCTTTCTGTATCTCATACATCTGTCTTGTACGACCTCAGAGACATATTTGGATTTCTGTGATTCATAGGATGCTTTTAAAAATTCACGTGTATTTGTGTGAATCCATTGAGTCATTGTGCACATGTTCATGTAGGATCCCACAGCAGGCGGAAGAGGGAGTCCGCTTTCCTGGGACTGGAGTTCCAATCAGTCATGAGCCACCTTGGAGGTGCTAGGAACCAAACCTGGGTCCTCTGCAGGGGCAGGGCGGTAAGCCCATTCCTATTGATAAGCCATCTCTCTGGCTTTGGTGCAGAGAGCTTTGTTTTCTCAGTTAGCCCTGCTGCAGGTGTTGTTGGGTCACAATGAGTGCTTATGGAGTTTCAATCAATCAGATGCCATATATAATAGTGGTCCCATGAGATAATATCATCTAGTTATCCTTGCCATCTATCTTAGTTTGAGTACACAGTGATGTCAACACAATGACAAAATTACCCACTTTTGCATTTCTCAGGATCTGTGCCCATTAAGTGATGTGACTGTGTTTGTCTTTATCACTAAAGTTTTAACTCCGTGGATTTTACAATGGATGCTCTTGGGCTTTAACTGCTAACGATTATACTTTTGTCTGCTCTTCTCAGATATTAGTTTCTTGTCATTTAAATCTAAGAAAGAAAACCCTTTAGAATATTAGAACCACTTATGTGCCAACAAAATTATGTGTCTTGATTTGTGTGTGTGTGTGTGTGTGTGTGTGTGTGTGTGTACATGCGAAGGCAGGAAGTCAACGTTAGGTGTCATTCTCAATTGCTGCCCCCCTTATTTTTGAGTCGGGGTGTCTCCCTGAACCTGGAGCTCCCTGGCCTGGCTGTGTTGGCTGGTCTGTGATCTCCAGGACTCCTCCTGTATCTGCTGCCCCGATGCTGACGTATCCCTCCACACCCAGAATGTTTTAAAACAAATGCCAAGGATCCAAATTCAGGTCCTTGTGTGTGCGTGGAAGGACCCACCTGTTGCGAATTTTACTGCCACTGCCTCCAAGGTGACATTTTCCAAAGATTGTGTGGAATGTCTGGAGCGATCCACTGATAAAGAGGTTGGAATAATGACTGTACCAGTGTGTCCTTCACCACGTACACCCCAATGTCCCTAGGAAGTGCTGACACCGGGGAGCACCTGTTTTCCTTTGCTTTAGGAGCACCACTTGCCCATCTCTTGTGTGTGTGTGTGTGTGTGTGTGTGTAAACATCTATTACCATGCAGCTGTACAGAACACCTTCAGGGAAACTCGCTTCTTTTCCCACCTTGAAATAAAATGTTGGCAGTTTAACTATCATCCCTCAGGATGTTTTTCAACATTTTAAAAACAGGAGATCCTCCCAGCTTCCTTACACCTTTCACCCCTGTTCTGCCCTCTGTCTTCATCTCCCCGAGGATCTCTGTCACCTCCCACTCCCCTGTGCAAACCCTCTCATTCTTATCCCTATACTCCATGTTGCCCTGTGGGATTCCATGCTTATATGCTAATCTATCCAGGCACCTAGGCTGGGATGGAGTCAAGCAACTGGTACACCTCCAATACTGCTGGTCTCAGTTGAGCTTATGAGCAGCTCTCTAAGTCAGCATCTCATCCTGCACTTCCTGTCTTGAGTGTGTTTTTAAGTCTTTTGCTACTATGGTAAAATGCTCAAGACCATGAACTTTATAAGCAGAAAAGGTTCATCTAGTTCATCATTTTGAAAGCTTCAACATCCAAGAGCCTTGTTGATACGGCCTCTAATGAGGCTGACACGCCATGGCAGGAACACCTGGCCATGTCTCTAATGGGAGCAGTCACAGACGGGGAGCAGAGCCCTGCATCCCTTTCATACCTCAGTGACCTAAACAACCCACACATCCTACAGGTTCTGCGTCCTCAGGTACTGCCACCTGCAACATGCAGACCACAGCAGGTCAGGATCGTCTACCTGGCCGTGTCTCTCTACCTGCCCCCACCTCGCTCCCAGAATGCTCTTGTATCTGCCTTCCTTTCTCCATCACTGTAGCCATGCTGCAGTCTACACATCTTCCCACTAATGACAACAGTGTCCTCAGTGTGAGAGCCACCTTGAGAAAGCCAAACTCCATGGCAGACTCCAAGGCATACAGATGGATCCTTGTATGATGACCAACCTGGTTTTTATTTACTTATTTTTGAGATAGGCTCTCATGTATCCCGGGATGGTCTTGAACTCACTGTGTAGGCAAGGATGACCTTGAACTCCTGATGCTCCAACTTCCAACTCACTACTGCTGAGATTATGGGTGCGTGCCAACCCCATCCCTACCCCTACTCATACAGGGCTAAGGGCTGAACACACGGATTTGGGCAAATTAGGCAAGCATTTTGCCAGACAAGTTACATCCTCAGTCCCTGATCTGGCTTTTTATTTATGTGTGTAAGACAGTGTGTATGTAAATATGTGTGTGCATGCCTGTGTATGTAAATATGTGTGTGCATGCCTGTGTATGTAAATATGTGTGTGCATGCCTGTGTATGCATATGTGTGTGTATGCCTGTGTATGTACATATGTGTGTGCATGCCTGTGTATATATATGTGTGTGCATGCCTGTGTATGTATGTACATATGTGTGTGCATGCCTGTGTATATATGTAGCCCAGAGGGACACTGGTGTCCCTCCTCTCTCACTCTGCCTATTCCTTTAAGGCAAGGATCTTTCTCTCTCTCTCTCTCTCTCTCTTTCTTCTTCTTCTTCTTCTTCTTCTTCTTCTTCTTCTTCTTCTTCTTCTTCTTCTTCTTCTTCTTCTTCTTCTTCTTCTTCTTCTTCCCTCCCTCCCACTATTCCTGTCCCCCTCTACCTTGAAACTGGGGGTGCAGGCATTTGCACAGACACCCAGCTTAGTATGTCCTAATTTGGATCCAAACTCCTCAGGACTGTGAAGTGACCTTAACCTGAACTGTCTCTCCAGCGCCACAGCCTACCTGCATCCCTGCTAGAGCCTGCTGCCTTCATCCTGGCTTTGCTCTCTGCTCTCCCCTACCCCTTCCAGCACAAAGCTGGAAGTCTGAACCCCGTTCAGTATGGAAGTCTTACCCCCGGACACACCAGGAGACAGGCAGACACTCGGCAGGCCTAACAGGACCCACGGTTTCGTCAGTACAGTTTTGTCAGTACACACAGATTTTAAACTTTGATCTAGTGTGGTGAAGGTCATGCAGTGACTTCAGGCTATCACATGATGCCCAGAACAACCCATGGAAGGTTTTCCTCCCTCTCTGAACAGATCATATGCACCATAAAAACAGGGGGGGAGGTGGAGGGGGGATGGAGAACATTACAGGAAACCCAACCAATCCAAATGCAGAGTTGTAGATCTCAGTTCCCATGGATACATCTAAAAACTTCACACCTAAGGATTAGGGGACACTGCAGAAGAGGGGAGCAGAAAGATCGTAAGAGCCAGAGGATCGAGAAGTGTGCCACGAGTCCGTGTCTCCTACTAATCTCAGAAGCCATGCCCATGAAGTCTCACCATCATGGCTGCCTACACGGGAGCTGAACAAGGTTGTAATATGGAGGGGAGGGGCAGCCACAAGGCCTCAGCCTACACAAAGAACCACAGACCATGAAGGACTATCAAGAGCTGGGAAAACAGCTTTCCCCAGAAAAGAGCACACCAACTGGTTATCCAATACCAAACGGCCAACCCTGAAAACATACGTGTACATGTATAATTATTCAGACTGAGCAGGCTGTACTTAGGAATATATGTCTCTAGGTACACATATATGCATATAGCAACAATTAATGAAGCAGAGGCCAGGAATTTGAAAGAGAGCAAGGAAGGGCATAGAGAAAAATTTGGAGGTAGAAAGGGGAGGAGAGAAATGATATAATCTCAAAAATAAAATAAAAAGACAACAAAACATATAAATGCATTCAAAAATTAAAGTGCATGATTTTTGTTTGAAAAGCAAAAGCAGGGAAAAGTTCAGGGCTTCGTCGTTTCCAGCCTGAATGATCTACACTGGCTGGCGTCCTCTCACTTATTCCTAGGAACAATGAAGACAGAATAGCAAACATCGTGTCCTCCTGTATTTTGACATCAGCCTCGTGCAGTGTCTGTGCTCAGAATGACTCTCCGCCATAGCTGTGAAAGGCAACACATACAGTAGAGTATAGCTCTACCACAGTAGAGTATATCTCCATTTCGCCAATTACATGGAGGTATTCTCATCTGCATCCTTCATGCCAAGAGCTTGGACGTTTCCAACGTAGCTGAGGATCCTGGCCAGGATGGAAGAGGTGGAGTGACCCCAGTCTGGGGACATAGGCTCCCCTGAAGGCGAGCTTCATATTGCTGTCATAAACACCATGGCCAGAAGCAACTTGTAAAGGAAAGGGTGTATTTGGCTGCCATGTACTGATCACAGTTGATCATGAGGGAACTCAGGATAGGAACTCAAGCGGAGGCTGTGGAGGAATACCAGTTACTGACATGCTCCTCGTGACGTCTTCAACTGGATTTCATCTGAAACCACCTGTCCAAGGGTGGCACTGGCCTGGCAGTCTGAGTTCTCCCATATTAATCATCAATCAAAAGAAATGTCCTACAGACTTGTCATAAGCCAATTGTACAGAGACATTTTTCTCAATTTCAAGTCCCCCTTTCCAGAGGATCCTGGCTTATGTTGACTTGACAAAAAATCTAATCAGACTGTTAGGAGTGCCCACTGCAGGACAGGAAGAATTTTCCCACAGCTTCCCCTGCTACCAGGAGTAGTGCTCTGTGGGTTTTATTACAGTTGTCATACAGTGACCCTGGAGACAGGACTTGATTTCAGTACCTCCCCTCCCTTTGGACACCCAAATCCATGGGTGCACAAGTTCCTAATCAAACCAAGTTATCTTCAGTTGCAGTTCTACTCTTGCCAGGCAGTTAAAAGAAAGTGTTTCCAAGGGTGGGGCTTGCAGCTCAAGTGGCAGAGTGCTTGCTTAGCATGCATGAAGCCTTGGGTTTAGTCTCCAGCACCACATAAAAACAGGGGTGCTGGTGCGTGCCTGTAACCCACACACTTAAGAGATGGAGGATCAGAAGTGCGAGGTCATTCTTGAAAACTATATAGTGAGCTTGAGGCTAGCCTGGGCTACATGAGACTGTGTGTGTGTGTGTGTGTGTGTATGTGTATTATATACATATATATATGTATATAATATATATGTATCCTTTTCTCACCTGTGGTCACACTTGGGGCACTTCACTGAAGCACACTGCCTGGGAAGGGCTTTGAGTTTTAATCATAGAAAACTTATTGACATTTTCATTAAGACTTAAACACTCGTGTGACTTTAAAGCACTCTTCAGTGCCACAGAGAAAACACGCATCCCTCCGTATGACAAGGAAACACGACTTCATATCCGCTGCCCTCGCCCCGCCCCGTCACTAAGACCTTAAACATGCAAAGATTAAAGATCTTGAGCACCAAATTAAACACACCCGCAGTTAGCTTTCCTTTGTGCCTAATAGCTTTCCTTGGAACATTTTGTGTGAGCGGAAATAAATCGTTCCTGAAATTGCTTCTGTCAGGCACTTTGTCATAGTAACAAGAGTAACTAATCCATTCTCCAGGACTGTGGGGGAGGGGCTCAGCGTTCAAGAGTGAGAAAAAGATGGGGTCAGAGGGGCCTGGTGGCTCCCTCTGGTGGTCAGAGGGCAAAAGACGTGAAGCCAGATGAGAAGAGAGATTTTAGACACGGTCAGAGATGGATGACCATGGATAGGATATATGAGCCATGGATTCCCAAGACTGATGTCAGGAACATCACTATACACAGAAAATAATTTGAGGGTGCCTTTCATAAGAAAACCAGCCGTTCAGAACCTGGATCCCCTGAGCCACCTCAAAGACAGAATTCCAGTCTCAGCTCAACCTCACTTCAGTCTCCTGTGTCATTTTACACTCTGGGCTGCCACCCACCTGCCCCAATCCCTCAGGGCTAGTTTCAGTCACCTTGGGGCAGCCTTGTTTCTGAATCTGCCCAGACTCTATAGTGAGGGCACCACAAGCCTTCTCACTGCCTCCCCCTAACCCACTCTCTCCTACAAGGGTTCCTCGAATCCTATGTCCTGGCCACACCCATGCTGTCTGTGCCTCAGCCTCTTGGGACCACAGCTCCCTCTGCAGTGGTAAGGAGTCTCAGGATGGCAAAGTTGGTTGGCCTTACCGCATGGAGTAATAGAACCTGCATTATATAAAAGGGTCATGTGTCACAATGAAGGGTATATGGAGTCTGTAATGGGTGGAGATTCACGGCTTCTTGCTTGTTATGGGACTCTAGGGCATCCAGAGAAAGGCAGGGTAGTGTGAAAAAAAAAGTCTTTAAGGAGGCACCATTTATTCCAGAGGGAAGAGGTGTGCTGGACAGGAAAACCCACCTTTGCGTGGCTCAGCAGGATAATCCTCACCAGTACCACATTGATGTGTGCTCCCAGCGACTCATCGTGGTAGATTTCGTTGACCTGAAAGACAGCCAGGGAGATGTCATCAGGATCCATGTGCCAAACCTGGTTCTGGCTCTGCAGTTGGCATCTTTAAAGCCCCACGTAAGAACCCAGGAACTCCACCTGTCTCTTTCTCTTTGCATACTAACCTCCAGTTTTCCATCAATTCTAAAACTACCTCTTGAGTCATCCGTCTGTGACCCTCTCTGACCCCGTCTGCTGCAACCACCTGCCTGGATTTCCGAAGCGTCCCCCTGAGACAGCCCACCTGCTGGCCCACAGCGTCTGCACTCAGAGCTGACCGTGAATCAGAGAATTCACTCACCACCACCTCTCCCTGAAGCCTGGAGCTCCTTCCAGAGAAATGAGAGCTGTTGTCAGAGCAGAAACCACTCCTGGTTGTTGCTACTCCGTCTGAGATGTTACCTGTGCACAGTGCTACAGTCTGCACTCCGTATCCCACAACCTCCACATCCATGTATTCAACCAATCCCAGATCAAAATTATTTGGAGACAAGTTTTCAGAAAATGTATAGACTTTTTTCCCATTCTAAACAGTAGAGTAGCTAGTTACATGGTACTTGGGCTTTACGCAGCATAAATAATGTAGATTACTTGATGTATGTGGGAGACTATGTGTAGGTTAAACACAATGCCTCACATATTGCTCTAGAGATTTGGATACCTGAGAGGCCCTCCTCTCTTTGGAACTCCCACTAACATCTCTGTGGATGCTGAAGATGCTGCAGTTGGAGATGTGGACCATTTGGACCACAACTAGCTCTACTTTTATTCCATTAACAGGAGCAGTTACCACTAGGTATCTTGCGCCCACCCGCCTTGTTTCATATCATGCCTGTTGTGGTCTTTTGAGCATTATTTTACTTTTGTGTGCTTTTTTTTTTTTTTTTTTGCATTATTCTGGGATATGCCTGAAGCCGGGCAGTGGTGGCGCATGCCTTTAATCCCAGCACTTGGGGGGCAGAACAGCCAGGGATACACAGAGAAACCCTGTCTCAAACACACACACACACACACACACAGAGAGAGGGGGGGCAGACAGACAGACAGACAGACAGACAGATAGAGAAATACTTCCTTGCCTGTCTATTCCTGTAATCCCAGTGTTGGAAAGGGTACAGCTGCAGACAGGAGGATCCCTGTGGTTCACAGCTGCCAGCCTAGCTCTGGGTTCAGAGAGACACCCTATCTCAAGGAAATAGTAAGATTGGGACACCCAGTGTCATCTATAGAATATAGACTTCTATAGAATCTTGGCATGTATATTACCACACACATTCTCATACATTACACACACACACACACATACACACTACACTATTCTTAGCAGGCATTTGTAGGCCTCCTCAGATATCCATAGCACAAAAGGAGGTGTGTGTTTGGTGGGGTGGGGAGATGACCTCCCACGGGGACCACCTTCCAGAAACACATGCTAGGTTGACCTCAGGCTCAGAGCTGATAGGCGTTTCCTTGCCATTCGGACGCCTTCATCTTGCCCCTTCCCACTCAGAACCTGCTGAGCCAGCCCTTCACTGCCAGCTCCTTCACTAGTGGAGCGAGGCCTGTCCCTTCTTGCTCTTGCAGTGTAACCTTGGAGTCACCCCCTCCTGGAAGCCCTCCCAAGTCAGACCTGCTATGGAGAACTGGTACCCCATCCTTCTCAAGCCCTGCAGCCACTGAGCTTGTCTTCAGTCTGCCCCTCCCCTCCTTGGATGCCCCTCCCACTAGTCTCAGAGCAGAGCTGTCAATGGTCCACAAACGCTGAGGGAGGACAATCTGTGGAGCCGCTGAGGGGAGAAGTGTGGACCAGCCACGAAGGCCGGCTGTGTGCAGACTGGGCTGAGAGGCTGCCCACAAGGCCCTTGGTGGAGAGGCAGACGTGGCTAAGCTGCACCAGTCAGAGCCCTCTGCACCCCAATTTCCAGACTTTCTTCTTTAGTAAACTGCAGTCGCTCCCTCTCAACAGCAGGAAGATGCCTTCGGAAATCTAATTGGAATGAGGAAAATCAAATCATCATGATGACGGATTGGGTGGAGAGGGACCCAGGGCTTGGGAGACACACAGCCCAGTGGCTGCTGCTGTCACCACAGCTGTGGGTAAAGACGGCACCAATCGGAACACAGAGTTAACAAGCTTACTGGTACCCAACCAATGCCACCCTCCACCCCAACACACAGGCTCTGCCAGGAACGTCTGCACATCTAGGCAGATTTCTGATTATAAGTTGGCTTCTGCTCTCCTGTCCTGCTCTCCTTTGGGGAGGCTCCGAGCTGCAGGAGCATGGCTGATATGGAATCACAGATCTGCGTTGTGTGCCCGCTTCAGCACCTGCAGCTCAGAAAGCAGAGCCCGTCCACTGGTCCCCCACCTCCCCGTCCCCCACTGCCCACCTCCCCCACCACCCATCACCCACTGTCGCCTCTGTAACAACAAGAGTAGAAGTACTTCCCACAGAGATTCTTCGAGGATCCGATTTCCACACACATGATGGAATGGTGTTTATGAAAACCCAAACTGTATTTTTCATAGTTGGCAAACTGGATTGCCCCACGATTCTGTATGAGGTTTTGGGGAGTGGGTGGACAGTCACCCCACCCCACCCCAACCATAGGCACTACCGCCTTAGCTTTGAGGCCCAACCTAGATATTCTTTTTTCAGTCTGTGCTGAGACCACGAATCTTAAAAAAAAAACAGACTTTCACTTAGGGAAGGAAGGAATTTTCTATATTTTTAATTGCTTATCTACAGTGAGCAAGGCCAGGTCATTTGGGCTCACAGACTCCTGCTGAGAGTCAAGGCCTTGGAAGGTCCTGCTGTAGCAGGAAGGGACAGGGACAGGGGAGCAAAAGCAACCTTGCAGCCTTAGCCTTTAGGTCTCCTCTAAACGTGGGGGAGGGGATAAGGAGCGTACAAGCAGCCCCCATGGCCAAGGAGAAAAAGCAGAACACCCTTGAACCCCTCACTGCCTGTGCTTGTGTGAAGGACAGGCTCCCATCCCCAGAGGCCCCAGAGAGCTCATATGGAGACTTTACATACTTGGGCAGTGAGCAAGTGACAGTGGGGTCAGCTCCCAGCCATGGACAGCAGCCAGGGGTTCCCTGAGCTCCGTGGTACAAGGGCAGGGTTGTTTCCAGGTTACCTGGCAGAGTGACCCCCAGGCTTGCTAACCTGCAGGAGGGAAGGGCAGGTCTGAAGAACGGCTTCTGCAGCAAGAGCGAACCCTCAAGCACTGGTCCCCAGCCTCAAGGGCAGAAACAGATGTGAAACAGATGTGTACCAATGTGGTTCCCTAACGCAGAAGCAAAAGTTGTGCTGTGGAGACCAATTATGCACCACCTCACTCACAGGATGGGATTTTAATCCACGACGTGATAGCTTTTTTGAGTATGACCCTCAGAAATCATCAGGAAGTTGAGGTCAGGGGCTAGGGTTCTTTGATGCTATTAGGAACTTTGTGGGAGAAGACTCCAAAGAGCTACCTTACCATCCTCTCCCTCCCTCTCCTCCTCCTTCATCTTCTTCCTCATCTTCTCCATGCAAAGACACAATGAGGAGGAGGTGGTCAGATTAGCTGGCTATCTTGCTCTTGGAGTTGTCAGTTTCCAGAGCTGCATGATACAAACTGTAACTCACACGCTACTTTGTTACCGTTGCCCCAGGAGAGGAGTCAGGGCCTGGTGTGGTGAGCATGTCCCTCAAAGGCTCTTGTAGTAGAGGCTTGGGAAACTAGCAGAACCTTTTGGGTCGGGGTGAGGTGAGGTGAGGTTGGGGTGTGGAGCCTAAGAGAAAGAAGTTGGGTCATCAGGAGCATGCCCCTGAAGATGTTAGGATCCGGGTCAGTTTGTCTGTCTCTGCTTTTGTCTTTCTCAATTCCTTCCTTCTAGTCGCCATGGCATGAGCAGGTCTTCTCTGTCACATGCTCCACATCAGGATGTCCCACAAGCCTCCAGTGGAAAGGCCAAGGGACCATGCTCTGAAACTTCTGAACCCATGAGCCCAAAGAAACCTTTCCTCTTTCTAAGTTGAAATCCTCAGGTGTTTTGTCACAGCAAGGAAAATCTGACTAACGAAGAGCCTTAACCTTGACATGGCTGAGCATTCTTCCAACTGCTTTTAAACAGGAAGAAACAAGCCTCCTTCTCAAGAGCTAGGTGATGTGTGTTCTTCTATCTTAGGTCTGGGAGCTTGGGAACGAGTGATATTAGATAGAAGAAGATAGAAAGAGAGCCGTGTTCCCCCCATTTTTAGATCTTGGTGTGTCTGTGTTGACCCCACTGTGTGTGTAGCTGAGGGACATGCCCTTCTTAGCTTCTCAGTGGGACATCTCAAAGTGAGTCAGCCACACTGTGGGCGGAGCCACCCAGGAACTTCTCCTGGCTTCTCCCACTCCACAGGTCCAAGGCAGGTACCCAGGAGTCCCAGCTGAGAATGGCTGGTGTCCCTGTTGTCGGGAGAAGAGGCATGGGACTGCCTTCCTGAATGGAGGTAGAGAGTGACCCTCCAAAGCCTCAGAGCTTGCTTAGAAGCCGCCAAGCCTGCTCCACAGTTACGATGGTGGCAAGAGCTTGGAAGGAACTATGGGAATGTCCCTCACTTTGCTTGTCACTGAGCAAACACCTGAAAGAGACAATTTGGCTGGAACTCCCAGGTCTCTCTTTGTCTCTCTTAACACTGCCCTTCACTGTGTACCAGAGTAACTTCATCCTTCTGTTCTAAACCCTCAGTGGCTCCCTAGTGCCTTCGGAGGCAGGTAAGACCTGGGATCTGATGGCCCTATCCAGCTCTATTTGAGCTACTTTCTTCAATGGACATCCAGTTCCCAACAGCTCAAGGAGGTACTTTATCAGTGTACACACACACACACACACACACACACACACACACACACACACACACACACACATGGCCTGGGGAAAGGTGCATACCTGGAATTCTTACAGCCCCTCTCCAGCCCTGAATTCCTTAGATACCTTAAGAGAATTTGAAGAATAAAAAGAATGGGGTAAGGAGGGCACACAGTCATTCTCGTTTCAAAGGAGGCTGGTATTAACTCTCTTGCTTAAACTCCTCCTACCTCCAGGCCTTCCCACCCTACTGGAGGGACTCCGAAGCGCCTTACATGATGTCAAGGTCAGGAAGATGGAACCCTACTGCTGCCTCTTCTAAATTCCTCCTTGCACAGGGGACCCAGGCTCAGGCCTTTGCACTAATTTCACCTTCACTAGCACAACTGTGTAGAGAACTACATAGTGATTCTAGCCCTTAGTAAGTATTAAGCAGTTGAGGATGGATGGATGGATGGATGGATGGATGGATGGATGGATGGATGGGTGGGTGGGTGGATGGGTGGATGGATGGGTGGATAGATGAATGGTTGGATGGGTGGGTGGATGGATGGGTGGATGGATGGGTGGATGGGTGGATGGGTGGATGGATGAATGGTTGGATGGGTGGATGGATGGATGGGTGGATAGATGGATGGGTGGATGGATGAATGGTTGGATGGGTGGGTGGATGGACGGATGGGTGGATGGATGGGTGGATGGATGGACGGATGGATGGGTGGATGGGTGGATGGGTGGATGGATGGATGGATGGATGAATGGTTGGATGGGTGGATGGGTGGATGGGTGGATGGATGGATGGATGAATGGTTGGATGGGTGGATGGGTGGATGGGTGGATGGGTGGATGGGTGGATAGGTGGGTGGGTGGATGGGTGGATGGGTGGATAGATGGATGGATGGGACCACTTTGGAGGATGTAGAACAGCAGGCTGCCTAGCCTCCGCACTGCAACCTCCCCACTGCAGCCAGCCCTCCTTTGCCATCCTCTCCCAGGTTTATGTGGTAGGAGAAGCAGCACACTTTCACCCAGATTTCATAGGGAACGGGAAGCCCTGGCACAGTGCCCTTGAGCCCTGTCTTTAAGAAATGATCTTGGAGTCTTTTAGCCCTGTGGGGAAAAAGCTCAAAGCTTCAGCACTTCTCTGTGTGCTGGAGGCCAGGATCTGGCATTTGGGGGAGGGGGGAAATGCTTTGTGATATGCTTTTTGTTTATGCAAAGAGGCAGCCAAGTTTCTGCTCTGGAATAGACTGGGAAGGGCCTGGTTCTGCATGACAATGTCAAAGTTTATCTGGTTGGTGGCAAAGCATCCCTAAAATGGCAGTGGGCCTTGGAAGGTGGCTTGAGGTGGGGCTTAGGGGGACTTAGGTATAAAATGTGGGTCACTGACCACTAAAGGGGGCTCCTTAGGAGGGATGCCTGTTGGCCCTGCTACTTGGTAGACAGACTTTGAGCAGACCTGCTGCTGGGATCCCCATACCTCTGTTGAGCTAACTTTAGGGTAGTGAACAATGTCTAATGCTCACCCTAAAAAACCTGTAGAGCAAAATAATCTCGGAGAGTCCCCAGAGGGGAGGGGAGGGCACAGCCCCTGAGAGGCTGCTATGTAAACTCTTGAAGTAAATAGAGAACAGGCTGGGTTTGGGCTGCCAGGATAGAGGCTTGGGATAGTGTGACCACACTGGAATTTTGGGTAGACAAGAGAGTGTACCCACTAGAATTTGGAGGATTCAAGACTGAGCAATCGGAAGCTGGAGGGGATGGATACAACATACCTGACTGGAAGCTGGGGGAGCAGTCTGCTGGCCTTGGAAGGAGGAATATTTGTATTTATCTTCTGGAGCATAAATAGGTGTGTCAATGGGCAAGGTGGGACTTAGGCAAGCCATGATGTATAAGGTAAGCCCCTAGTTTAACTTCAAGTACCTGAACACAGTGACCAAGATAGACTCCCCCGTCCCCCCGCCCCCAGATTCATCCATGGCCTGCTCCCACCTCCTCTCCTGTAGAACTCCACACCCTCCAGGGCCAGGAAATAACTCACTAGGCAAGGGATCTAGGGTGAGGCCCAAGATCCAACCTCACCCCTAAGTATGTTGTCAATGCCTAGAACCTAGTGCACCCTCCATGAATATGCTAAGCTGAAGGTAGCATTAGGGTGGTACACTGAACAAAATGATGGTTGCCATAGAAACTCTCCTACATTGTTGTTAATAACCAAAGGAAACTGTATAGCCCATGCTCTGGATTTTGGGGTGAGCAGAGGGTGGATCTGAATCCTCAGTCCCAGCTGCACTGGTCTCAGGGGCACCTCCCACAGTCCTGCTGTACAACACCGGACGCTTTACTCATCCTGCTTGGGCCTCAGGGTCCTCAGGCATGGAGACATAACTGTTCTGGTGGCTTTGATATGTTTGATATGAAGACTGATGCAAAAAATGTTTTCAACGTGTCTAGAACAAGCGTTGGCACACAGTACTACGTTAGTGAAGTTATCCAGGACAAGGGGGTCAGGTAGTGGGAACTGTTGTTTTGTGTCCCAGATTTTGGTCCCTCTTGGCTTCAGCCTTGGGGGCAAATGAAGCTCTGGACCCTGCTTCCCATTTTCCTGGTGATGCTCAAAAGGTAAACACCCACTTTTCTGCTCCTTAAGTCCTGCTAAGAAGACTGAGACGCAACCTTCTGATCTGTCCCAAAGAGTGGAACATTTCACACTACTGTCTCCTGCCCTAAGGGTTAACCCAATGGGACCTGCCAATCACCTAGTTAATCACCGCCCCTCAGCCAGGCTGATGCAAGCTAAAGAGATGGAGGGATAATTATCCCTTTAACTAGAAAACAAGCCTGTCCTTCCTAGGGACACCTTCATCACATGAAGCTCTGTTGACTTTGTCCTAGTCACAGCCCACACTTGGAAAAGCACAACTTTTACATTCTCTCTTTTCCTAGTTCTTCCTAAGCCCTAAGCATTTTCTCTCTGGCACTAACCCTAAGCCTCACAGCCACCCCCTGCCTCCACCACAGGGCTGTCGGTTGCCACATACCTGCCTCCTGACCTCCCTTGCTAGACAGCCTAATGCCAAGGGCGTGGCTTTCTTTCTTCCTCTTCTTCATGTCCCCCCTCCCACTGGCTGCCAAGAGTTACAGCTTGCTTGCCTGCTGTTTTGTCCTGAGCTCATAAAACTATCCTTGAAAGCTAGGTGGTGGTGGTGGTGGTGGTGGTGGTGGTGGTGGTGGTGGTGGTGGTGGTGGTGGAGGAGCACACACCTTTAATTGGAGCCCTTGGGAGGCAGAGGCAGGTGGATCTCTGTGAGTTCCAGGCCAGCCTGGTCTACAGAGCTAGTTCCAGGACAGTCAGAGCTATACAGAGCAACTCTTTCTCAAAAAACAAAACAACAAACAAATAAACAAACACTATCCTTGAGCCTCTGCTGAATCTGTTTTTAAATTCTCTCATTAACAAGCCTAGGAACCCAAAGAAGGGACTCATGGTAACACCAGGAGGTATGTCTGCAAACACCAGCATTTGCTTAAGATGTTTCTCCACGAAGAGACACCTGAGCGTGATTAGGATCTGGAGCTGGGGCCTGATGTCCTGGGTCACGGCCATCCACACGTCCTTCTAGGCCTGACCCTCCATGGGCTGACCTGTCAAATATAAGAAGTAATGTTGCCAGACAGGGAAGTGTGGCAGCCGTTGAGGCCACAGGACACGGAATGACATAGCAGGGGACCTGGGGCCTTCAGAAGCCACTCAGCTACTCTCAACCCAATGTGGAAGAAAAATAGAGATGGCGGAGATCTTGATTCCTGCTGGCAGTGACCTCAGGACTTCAAGTCTCTGGAGTATTACGTTGGGCTGGCTGGCTAAGCAGAGACTTGGGGTTCTGTGGGGTGTTCCATTTCAGGATGCAGTCTCATTCCCCCAGTGCCAGGACCTTGAACTAGCCCTGGCCAGATCACTAGTACCCCCTTCCCACATGCACTCCTGCCTGTCTGGGAGCCTGCGTGGTCCAACAGTCCCCACTGACCTGAGCTCTGTCGCTGAGCTCCATTTGAGCACGATTGTATTGTCTGAGAACAAGATATATTTGATTCCCCAGTAAACCAGATTCTCTTTCTGCCTGATCAGATTGTGACCCAAGGAAAGATGAGGAAACTGATGGAACCCAAGGAGCCGGTGGCCTCGAGGAAGTTCATGTGGTGGCCTTGGGGGTGGGGGGATGAGCGTGCTAGAAAACACTGTGGTGGATGAAGGAGATGGGAGGATGTTGAGAAGCAGGAAGTGAGACAGGGCTGGGGTCCCCTGCTCTGCTCAGCCCCGACTCCACCCTTAGCATCAGCGATGGATGGACAGATCCAGAGGCCTCTGGGATCTACTTCCCACTGTGAAAGGACCACAGCGTAAGATGGTCCCTATGAAGGTTAGACACAGGGCCCGCCCTATGTTTGAGTAAACAGTGAGATCTAAGGCACCATGGTTGCCCCAGCCCTAGAGAGGTGTATGTGCCACCCAGAAGCTCCTACCTGGCATGTCTGGGGGAGGTTGGGATAGCCTGGCATTGACCTTAAAGAGGCTGTATAAATGGAATTATTTTTTTTTAATTTTCTCTTATTTTATTATTTTTATTAGCATTCTAGCTAGCCTGTATAAAAGACACACAACCAGGCACTTCAGCAAGCCATAAGCCTAGATCGGGTAGGTCTGGAGCTATTCTAACTTATTTCCCAGTCGTGGTGTCCCTTGTTACTGTTTGTCGTGGCCACGTATTCATGGTCCTCTCATGGCCGCTTCCTCTTTTCTTCTGCTCTTCTTTCTCTACCTGTAACCCAGTCAGTTTATCCTCAGCTTTTCCCCTCCTCTGCCCAATCACAGGCTCTAGTCTTTTATTGACCAGTTAAGTTGGGGAGCAATCTTCACATGGCCTTGTGAACTTGTGAGGATCTGTTCATGGTTGGGGGGGGGCAACCAGACCTTAAGAGCCAGTATTTAGCATTAGAATACAAGCAGCACCAGACCAACCCACCATAGGCTGCAGAACTGAAAGACACAAGAGGCCCACTCCCCTTCTCCCCCTCTGCTTCCCACCCAGTACACCCAAGGAGCTCAGATGAAGAACAGCTCAAAATAGGGAAGACTCAAACCAGCCTCTCCACTGCCATTGGGGCCCGGTGACCTGACAGGAGGCAGGGAGAGAAGCTGGCTCTCAGCACTGACACAGGAGAGACACAGGTAGCTGTGACTAAAGGTCTTAAACCAGTGCTGTGCATGATGTCCCTGAACCCCAGCAGAGGGATCCTGAGAAATTCTGTGGAATGTGGCAAAACTAAGTTTTGTATGTTCAAGTTCATGGCAAGAGTAGCCTGCTCTGCACACGTCCCTCCCAGGTGCTTTCTAACACCACCAGAGCAGATGCGCATCCAAACACATCAGGAATTGGCTGTTCTCTGCACAGCATGTGTCTCCTGGCACCGGTAGATCAGGAATTCAAGGTCATCCTCAGCTACATAGCACGTTTAAGACCAGTCTAGGCTACATAAGGCCTTATATCAGAAATTTAAAAGAAAGAATTATAAAAGACACTTAGCAAACACCTACTATGCATGTACCCTTTACTGGGGGCTGAGTGTGCAAAATCAGGGACATGATATTCTCTGAGAATCCCGAGTTCTAAGATATGTCACCCAGAGGAGAAGGCCCCCAGGGATGTCTGACTACAACTTGGTACAGGGACAGGGGACACACCATGGAGAAGTTTGGGCACAATGACAGCCCACATCTGCCCAGACTGAAGCCCGGCAAGAGAGAGATTGTCATCTCTGCTGTCTGGCTCAGCTGCCACCTCCTTGCTGGAGTCTGCACAAGACAAGCTCAACAGCCGCTTCAAGCTGTCACCAGGGAGTGATGGCGCTTGGCCCTCCGTGTCCATCTGCTGGGACTCTGACTCCTGCTTTGACAACTGTCAGCTCCCCATGGGAACCAAGGACAGGCAGCTCCTGGGCTCCCTCATCAGCTGTCAGGAGGCATCAGAGGAGGGAGGGGGTGGGGAGTGGCTGAGTGGCTCTCGGCATGCAAGGAGAATGACAGAGAAGAGACAGAAGCAGAGGTGAGGACATCCCACGGTGTCCCCTCCCCGTCCCCGTCCCAGTGTTTCCATCCTGCATAATCACCACCAGCCTCTGCCACCCCAGCTCTTTGGACTGTGATCTCCGTGAGTGCAAGGTTCCACTGGCTTACAGTGACTCTTCTGCAACCTAGAACCTCACGAGGGGCCCGTATCCTGTGTGTGTGTGTGTGTGTGTGTGTGTGATATTAGAACAGAAATATATAATAGATAAACCTTCCACTGTCAATGCCCAAGACAGACATAGATACACACAGATAAGTTGGCTTGGAGCGGGGTGGAAAGGCAGAATATGACAGGGATCACCAGAGATGTTGGGAGATTCAGAGCCAAGGCCTGGTACTTCTTCTGAGACTCCTAAGGAATTCTCCCTCTTCAGGTCAGAAGAGTCAATGCAGACTACACAGAGTCTATGCTATCTTGTCCACCAGCATGTGACTCAATTGCTGCACTTTGGGCCCACTGCGCAGTCTCTGAGCCTCCTTGGTCTTATCTAAGAAAACCCACAGAGGCACTGAGGGAGGGTGGACACGCCGTAAAACATCTTTCTTCCATAAAACTGCTCAGTGCTGAACCTGTCAAGATGAGCTCTTTCCTCTTCTTTTCAATAACTAAGTAGGGAGCCCCAAGTTTCTAGATGTCAAGTTAACTTCATCTCCCTCCTCTCTGAAGAGCTCTATGCTTTAGACGGGTCCAAACTGTGCTAGAGGAGAGAGAGGGGGTGGGAGGGAGAGAGAGGGGGGGTCCCTGGGCCTTTGTATGTGCTTTGCTGCTGTCCAAATTCATCTGCATCATGAGCTGACTAAGTCGTTGAGGAGCCATCTCTCTCCAGCTCCCCAAGACATGCCTGATGCAGTGTCTAGTCTTCATCCAGCCTTTAAATTTTACTCCTACTCTGAGCAACCAGGTACAAAGATAGACTTTGCTATCTCCACATTCCACTGTCCGTAATGAGGCACAGGATACAGTGGTTTGTGGCCTAATGGGCCTCTGCTCATCCCATACCTGTCCAGGTATTAGACACCTAGAGTAATGCTCACAGGAGTCCTTGAGTCAGATAGTTCCTAGCTGACCTGTCTCCACATCTGGGGCACAGAGGGACTATAGTGGCAGTTACCTGCTTCCTTCTAAGCTAGAAAGAACAAGTAGGCTGCCCTCTGGCCTGGTAGACACCACAGCTGTGCTCCGATTCACCCAACATTATGAGCACTTAATTGCAATTTGTAGCTCTCATTGAAAAGTGATTAGGTTTCCCCAGAGATTCCTACCTTCATTTAAGAAAACCAGACCTGGCAAGGGCAGGGCGGATTATTCCTGTACAACCACAAATGAACAGAGCCGAGGTAGCCGTCGGCATGGGGACACGGCTTCTCCTGATCTCTGCTATGCCCCAGAGCCCACGACTACCTACGCCCACTACAACCTGGCACCCAGCAGCACCTGGTCACACAGTTCTCTTCTGGGTTCTGTGTGAAATGCCTCATGCCACCCTGGTAAGCAGAACTACTTTGACCCATGGGACCTTGATCTCAGGTCTTGGGGCCTAAGTGTGAGGAATACAGGACCACAGAGAGCATCCTGAACAGTGTCCTTTGGCCCAGGTGACACAGCCAGGTGAGAAAAGCAGCTTTGGACCTCCATCCTTTCTCCCGCTTCCTCTGGCTGGCTCCTAGACTGCACGTGTCCCTCCAGTCTGGGCAGTCCTGAGGTTCAGTGTCTCTTTGTTGCAGGAAGCTGAGTCAGACACGTGAACAGGGGCAGGGGGTGGCTGAGGCTTTCTGAAAACTGCTTTGCAGCTCACAAGATTTCCTCCCCCTGAGCCTAGCACAAAACATTCCTGCACTGCCGCTGCGCGGGCCCCAGCATTCTTGAAAGTTGGTGAGCAGCTGATTGTTTACAAACCCTGGCAAGGCTTTGGCAAGTCAAGGCCAATTTCTGGATTAAATTAGAAAAGAAAAGAGGAAACATATCCAAGTCTTGGCGCAAATAGATTGTTCATTGAACACGAGTTGTTTCAGAACACAGTGTGCTGAGGACCTTCATCCTGCTAGGAGAAATCAAAGGGTACAGGCTCGGCTCCGAAAGCGCAGGGGACCCCTGAACCCCCGCATGCTCCACAAGCCTAAGGAATAGGTCTGCCTGCAGTGGAAGAGTGGGTCACACAGTTCAGAGACACTGCTCTTGTCCAGAAATCTACTCAACTGTTTTTAAACGGAGATTAAAGCCAGGTCATTCACTCCTTTAAAAGGAATCGTCAAGGCAACCTCAGAGAACCTTCGAGGCAGTTGGATGAGCCGGAGGTTGAGGTGGCATGTTGGGTAGCTCGGGGTATGAGGAGGAGAAAGAGAAAACTCAGCTTGAGTGTGAGGTCACCAAGGTGTCCTTCAGATAAGGGCTACTCCAGCTTCAAGAGGGACGCAAGGGAGAATTTGTCTGCTGAGGGTCTATTCTTCAGGCAAAGCCTCAGGTTTAAAGATGGAGAAACTGAGTCCAAGCACTGGAAGCTTTACCAGGTAGGTGCTGCTTCTGGCTCCAAAGCAGGTGTGTATTCAATGCTGCATGTTCTCCCGACCAGCATTCCCAAGTACATCATTGCAAAAAAGGACCATGGTCAGCACTCAAGGTTTTTTCTTAAAGCCAGATAGCAGGGATTACTTAAGCACTATCTCTGTGGGCCACCTGGTCCCCTATGATGACAATGGAACTGAGACATTTCTCTCCACTATCATGGTCACTCTGTCGAGGTCACCGAACCTCTGTGTGATATCTGTGTGTCTGTGATGACGCCAGAGGAAACAAACCAGCTGCATTATTGATTCACATACGAGCACAGCTTGAGCAGTCAGTCATGTGTGCTAAATCCCACAGCTTCCCAATGAGCTTGAAGAGCTGAATGTGGGAATTGTAAACAATGTGGTATCAATAAAACATCCCTGGGCATACACAAAATTGGAAGGAAGTGGAGGAGTTTCTGGCTGTATCCACCTGTTTTGTAAAGCATCCCTGAGCACACACAAAATTGTACTTGTAAGGAAGCTGAGGTGCTTCTGGCTGTATTCACCTGTGTTGTACAGCACAAGTTCACTGCAGCCTTGCTTTGAACACACAACTGTGCTGTGCATACTGTCGCCATACTCAGCACCCACAAACCCAGCCTGAGACACTTCCCTCAGACCTGAGACCACCGTACATTAGGAACTGTAGTGTTTTAACTTCACTTACTAAGCTAAGCACTCTTACAGAATCAACTGATTTAATTACCCAGAACAAAGGCTTTCTCTTGCTTTCCTACTGTCCCTTCCAAGCCCGCATTAAATTGATTTATCTTTGCAGCATTTTGTGTTAGAATTCTTGATTTAAAATTCTCACCTTTGGAGTTGCTGACTTGTTTCATCAAAAAAAAAATTTTTTTTTCCAATGAATCTTGGCTTGGAGTTAGGACTGGTCTTCTAGCAAGGTCTGAAATGACCTTAAGCATACTCTGTGTCAAGAGGCCACTTCAGGGCACCCTCCTCTGAGACCTTCACCTTGCAATGGTCAGTGTGGTCAAGGTGCTTGCTTTGAAGCCTGGTGACTTGAGTTCAGCCCCTAGGACACACCTGGTGGGAGGAAAGAGCTGATTCTGGAAAGTTGTTCTCTGACCTCTGCCTGTGTGTTCACACACACACACACACACACACACACACAGAATGTAAATAAATGAACTAAAGATAAACAGAATAGCTATAGGTGCAACAGAAAATATTAAGATGTCACCGTTGAAGCTAAAAATTACCACAACTAAAAATGAAGCAGGGGTCTGTACTCAGTGGAGCAGGCACATGATGAAGCCACTCAGACTATTTCGGAATAGAAGACTTTAACATGTGCATTACCTGTTGGAAGACTTAACTCTTAGGAGCCCGGCGTAAGGAAATAATTAAGGATGAGGGACAGATTCAGCCATAAGGATGTACACTGGTGGGTGGCACATCTGACCTCCAAAAGGGAAGTGAGGTTTATTCCCCGGAGGCGTCATGTAAATAATCAGTTACATAAAAAGCACCCGCTCCTCACTGCACCAGCCTTCCACACTCATTAAAATGAAGTCGTGGAGAGGAGCTTCTGGGAGAAAATATGGAGAGATCTATATGAGTTCATTCTAATCTTATGGCATAAATAATATATTATCTGTGTTAAATATAGAATGTTTTAATGAACTGAAAAAATATTTTTCCGAATTTAGGGAGGGAACTGGGAGAAATGGGTCTGGCTGGCAGGGAATGAGTTGTTAGGTGGTGTCTCGGGGTAAGCAGGTCTCATCAAGGGATCAGCAGACACCCTCACCCTTCAGTGGGTCTGAGGTGAAGTGAGGGTGGGGGGCAGATGGGCAAACTCTCACTTTCTATTGTGATCTGAGTGTGATGTCTCCTCTGGGCTCGTGCGCTTGAACACGTGGTGCCCAGCTGTTTGTACTCACTGTTTGAGGAAGTTATAGAGCCACTAAGAAGGCAGAGGCCTTTTTGGTCCTCTCTGCCCCTGTAAGTGACCCCTCACCCACATACCAACCAATAAAACCTCTTTGGGTCGGACTTGGGTACGGTTGTTATTTTGGTCTGTCCCATGTTCCCTTAGAGGGCTGAATAGACATGTGTGTGTTGTGTCTAGAAAAGTCTCTCTTACAGCACCCAGCCCAGTGGGCAGCTTGATGAGTCACCTCCACCTGCTGTCACATGCCAATGGTCACGTGAGCCAGAGGGCAGCTGCAGCCCACCCACTGCCACATCTGGATATGCATTCTACCGACTGAGCTTCATGCCAGCCCAGTGCTATGCTGATCCTTCTGGGATGCCACTTTGGTTCCAGCCTTGGGAATCCTAAAACCAGATGTGGACCTATAAGAGGATTATGACTATCCACTGGCCAGGCCTTTAAGGGTTATTTGGGGTTGTGGCTTGAGGTCCACATACCCAGAGTTGCCCAGGCTTGCTTAGTAAATGGAGGTCAATTCCAAGTTCGGAAGAGTGCACAGCAGACCTTCCCGTGATGCAACACTCAGGATAGCTTCCACTGGCCACACACCAGCAACTTAAACTTTAGTGCTGATTAATTACAAGTCATGTCTCCATTAGTGTGGTTACTATCAAGATGGCAAGTGCTGTGGCCTGCGGAGGACTGGGAACCCTCACACGTTATTGGTAGGAACACAAGATGATACAGCGGCTGTGGAATACAGCGTGGTGGTTTCTTAAAGTCAAACATAGAATTACCATATGACTCAGTCTTTCTACTCCCTTGTCTGTAGCCAAAGGAATGTAAAACAGTGGTGGACAGAAGTCTATAATGTGTGTTTCCAGCAGCCTTAGTCACAACAGTCAAGAGGTGGAGACTGCCCAGGTGCCCATCAATGGGTGAACGAATAAACAAAGTCTGTCTACATACACTACAAATCATATTGAGCCTCTAAAAGAAGGAAGGTTGGACATTCCCGTGTGATTCCAGCACTCAGGAAGTTGGAGGCAGGAGGATCACGAGTTCAAGGCCAATTTAGAAAGACCAATATCAAAAACAAAGCAAAACAACACATATACACACCACAGACAGACAGACGCTCAGACACACACAATATGAATGACCTTTAGACTATCACACTAAATTAACTAAGCTGGTTTCCTAAGGACAAATATCATACAAATTCACCGATTTACAGGTCCAGAGTGGTTCAATTTGAACACCAAAAACAGAATGACACCATCCAGGACCCAGTGGATCAGGTGAGGAGTTAGCATTTAATAGTGGGAGGTTCAGGTTTACAGGATGGAAAGAGGCCTGTGCATCAGTGGTGTGGCTTTTACCTTCCCACATGGATGACATTAATGTCACATACAAACTGTGCACTTACAAATGCTGAAGATGGCCTGTACACTCGGGCATGACTCTAGTGCTCTCCCGTGCTGGGCGAGCCCTCTACCACATCTATATATTCCTAGCTCTTTTCACATTTATTTTGATTCTTTTGGCTTTTTTGTTTGTTTGATTAGTTGATTTTTCAAACCAGGATTTCTCTTTGGAGCCCTGACTATACTGGAACTCACTCTATAGACCAGGCTAGCCTCAAACTCAGAGACCCACCTGCCTCTGCCTCCTGAGTGCAGGGATCAGAGGTGTGTGTCAGCACCACCTGACTACTTTTATTTTGAAACGAGAACTCGCTAAGTTGCCAGGGCTGGTCTTGAACTTGAGAGCCTCTGCTTCAACTTCCCAGGTAGCTGGGAACACAGCTGGGGCCTCTAAGTTGCTCTCTCCCCACCTTCCTCTTTATTTGGGGTGCGTGTGAGCAAAGGCGCATTTACACGCTTATGGAGAGGTCAGCTGTCAGGCACCCTCCTCAATCCCTTAGTTATTTTTATGGATGTGGAACTATGTGAGTGTGAGTAGTGTACACACACATTTGTGTGCATGTGTGTGTGTGTGTGTGTGTGTGATTATATGTGGGTATGTGTATTTCAGGGTCTGTGCGTGTGCGTGTATGTGTGTGTGTGTGTGTGATTATATGTGGGTATGTGTATTTCAGGGTGTGTGTGTGTGTGATTATATGTGGGTATGTATATTTCAGGGTCTGTGTGTGTGTGGGTGTGATTATATGTGGGTATGTGTATTTCAGGGTGTGTGTGTGTGTGTGTGTGTGTGTGTGTGATTATATGTGGGTATGTGTATTTCAGGGTCTGTGTGTGTGTGTGAGCGTGCACTGTGAGCAGGTCCTCATGTGAGTGGAAAGGTCTGAGGAGGAAGTCCCTGCTCTATCACTTCCACAGATAGGCAGAAATCTTACCTTTTGAGTTAGAGTCTCTCACTGAACCTGGAACTCACTCACTGGCCTGGCTGGCCTAGGACGTAGGTGTGTGCCACGGAGCTCAGCTGGGACCCTGAACTCAGACCCTAGTGCTTCTGTGGTGAGCACTTCCCCCACCGAGTCGTCTTCCCAGCCTCAGGCCTGACTTATCTTTAATTAAAACACTTTTAATTAAACGTTAAAATTCTATCAGATCAAAGGGACCAATCAGTCCCTTCCTCTCACTGGCCACATTTCACAAACTGAAGATGCAGCCTGGCCAGTGGCTACAACATTTCAAAGGCCAGAAGGGCAGCTGCAGAAAGCTCTGTCATGCAGCCATATTCTGGAAGGCTGTCTTCACTGCTCTCCTTCTCCAAGGCCACCAGAATGTCCCATCGGCCTTGCACAGTCCCATCGGCCTTGCACAGTCCCATCGGCCTTGCACAGTCCCTCTCCCTGTCTAACTCACATCCTGCTCCTACAGTGAAGAAACCTCATCTCCGTGGGTCTCCGTGAGGAACTCTTGGAACAGCAGGAGGAGCTTGGATGAGGGGTGAGCCCCACCCCAGGCTCACTGAGCCCCAGGACTCTGTGCCTCACCCTTTGATGGACTTGACACCCTGCCCACACGGCCAAGCCCTTGGTCAACAAACAATCGCTGCACACACGTGCATATCTGTGTGACAAGGGAAGCAGATGGGACCCAGACGTCCTTTCTCAACACCTCAGAATCATCTCCTAACATCTTCATGTTGTTGTTGTTGTTGTTGTTGTTGTGATGATGATATGGGGATTCGGTTCAAGAATTCTTATGTTTCCGGTGTTTTTCTAGAAACTAAACCATCTTGTCATCATTATTTAAAACGGGGCTACAGTTGGGATGTGCACGAGTGAATGGAAGCTTGGGACCGAAATTTAGAATTGTAGATGTCCTCCACGGAGCTCTGTGATACAGGAGCCTCCCACCAGGAAAAAAGGAGGATTTTCGTGCATCTGCCCCGTGAAGAAGTCCCTGTGCCCCCACCTTCAGGCAGGGCGCTCTCTGATCCTGTCACTGTGGTGTGAGCAACGCCACATTTTATCTGGAGTTTGGACATGTTGTTAGCTTACTTAGTGACTGAAAAACCCATTCACGTCCATTATGAAATTTAAGCCAGCCTACTGGGTATAAGAGGGAACTGACCCTTTTTAATGATGGGAACATCAAGACTCAGAGGACTGGAACCCCTTTCACATGAATACACCAAGTCTTTCTATCATCATCATCACCATCGCCATCACCATCATCATCATCATCATCATTTTTTAATGTATGTTAGTACACTGTTACTGTCTTCAGACATACCAGAAGAGAGCATCAGATCCCATTATAGATGGTTGTGAGCCATCATGTAGTTGCTGGGAATTGAACTCAGCATCTCTGGAAGAGCAGTCAGTCAGCGCTCTTAACCTCTGAGCCATCGCTCCTGTTTTGTTTGTTTATTTGTTTGTTTGTTTGTTTTTTAGTTTTTCTGATTCTAAGCCCCGCCCTTTCACTTTGAGTTGGACGGCAGTGGATCTGGGAGAAGAGTACATACTCTGGAGGCTGATGAGATCTGCATATCTACCACTCTTATAGGCTTAGCGTGAATAGTTCCACAGCAAGTGGCTAGCCCGGGGCCTGGCACACAGCCAGCCACACATTGGCAGATCATTCGTTGCAGTAATTATGGTTTTATTTATTTCTGTTGTTACTATTATTATTGCAGTCATATCTCAGAGGTTTGTTAACTTCAATAATTATGGTTTTATCATTATTAAATTAAAGGTACTTTTCAAAAATTAATGCGAGATTAGCGTTCTCCAAAGTAAAATGAATTGTGCAGGGTAAGGGCAGAGGTTCAGGGGGCCAAGGGCATAACCAGGGTAACTCACAGGAGGGAGACCACTCATCGTGGGGGCTCACAGGAGGGAGACCACTCATCATGGGGGGCTCACAGGAGGGAGACCACTCATCATGGGGGGCTCACAGGAGGGAGGCCACTCATCGTGGGGGTTCACAGGAGGGAGACCACTCATCGTGGGGGGCTCACAGGAGGGAGACCACTCATCGTGGGGGCTCACAGGAGGGAGACCACTCATCATGGGGGGCTCACAGGAGGGAGACCACTCATCGTGGGGGCTCACAGGAGGGAGACCACTCATCGTGGGGGGCTCACAGGAGGGAGACCACTCATCGTGGGGGGCTCACAGGAGGGAGACCACTCATCATGGGGGGCTCACAGGAGGGAGGCCACTCATCGTGGGGGCTCACAGGAGGGAGACCACTCATCGTGGGGGGCTCACAGGAGGGAGGCCACTCATTGTGGGGGCTCACAGGAGGGAGACCACTCATGGGGTACAATCTCTCTCCAGGGTTCGACTCACTCACTTTCTTCCTTGTATCCCTGAAGGATCTTTTCGCCGGGACCCTCCAAAGCCTGATCTATGGCCACCTTAGTTCCCAAGGACTCACCTCTGTACCCGGGTCTGCCCTCCTCCAGCCAGGTCCTGGGAGGACCTTGTTCACGGCAGCACCCTGTAAGCCCGCCCTTCTCCCACAAAGCAGCCCCTTCTCATGCTCCATGGCTGAGGCACAGTCCCAGCCACAGTCCAGTCCTTCCTCCAGCTTCTTGGCCCCTAGCGTGGTTTTCAGGGATCCCACCACCCTGAATGAAAAAGATCTCAGTCGGTCAGCTTAGCTCTGCCTCATAAGGCCCCACCCTGGAGTCCAGTCCAGTCCTCCAATACCCCTGTAGCTTAGCTTTTTCCTCCATTGCTGCGTTACTATGCTCCGACAAAAGACACTGAGATGAGAAAAAATTTATTCTGCCTCACAGTTCAAGGGCACAGCGGATCACAATGGGGAAGTCAAGACAGCAGGAACTCAGGGCAGCTGGTCACACTACAGACACACTCAGGAAGCAGAAAGGGATGAATGCTACTGTTCAGCCCCATTCTCCACTTACACAGCCCGGAATCCCAGCCTAGGGAATGGCGCTGCCCACAGTGGCGGAGTCTTCCCACCTTAATTAATGCAGTCAAAATCAACTTCCTACAGGCATGCCCACAGACCCATCTCCCAGGTGATTCTGGAGTCTGTTATGCTGGCAATTAACACTAACCACATCACATCTATCTTCCAGCCCAGTTCACTAATGTCCTGTACTCTCTGATGGACACCCACATAGACCCACCCAGCCACTGCCCAGTCCATATCCAAACCTGATTTCCCTGTTCTACTCAAGCCCTGCCTCCAAGATACTGGTCCCGATCCTGTTCCCCTACACCCTTCAGCCTTGACTCACAATGTTCATGAGTGTCAGCAGGTACTTCTGCACGTGCTCCTTCCCGTGGAACTGGACCACCGAGTCATCCACGCCCAGCAGGACCTCAATGTTGTAGTCATCGTCCGTCGCATGCCTGCGCACCCTCCGCCGTGTGCTGTTGATACGCTCCTCCAGGACGCCTAGGGCTCTGCTGAGGCTGTCCAGGTTGCCCTGGGCGGCTCCTGGAAGGAAAAGACACCTTCTTTGGTAGCAGCCCATCACCCCTTGCCCAGGGGCATTACAGAAAGACAGAACCCATTTGGGGACAACTCAGTTACCAGCCAGGTATCGGGATGGCATTAGGATGACCATTGTCTCATATAAAACTCACAGCACCCTAAATCTGGGGCACTGTGCCCATTCAGACGTCCAGAGAAGGGCCACAGTGACAAACGCTCAGGGCTAACACCTCAGTGGCATCAAGTTCAACTTTCACCCAGTACTCAGAAGAAAGCATCAAGGACAATGGTGACCTCCTGACACTGGCAAAAGCACAGTTGGCATGGGGACAGACACAGAGGAAGCTCAGGCGTGACGTGGTGGTGCCAGCCCTTATCACACTTCCCTAAAAGGCTAATGGCTGCCCAACTGTAAAGGCTCTTGTAACTACAGGATGGCATTGGCTCTTGCTATAAATGGGGAAACTGAGGCTCAGCCCAGACAGTGTGTATGTGTTCAGTGTCCCCTCATTCCTAGCTTTTCTCCCAGAATTCTCACCCTTTTAAAGACTTCACTAGTTTTATATCCATATTCTGGGTCAGGGCCTTCATGCCTGGCCCCTTCTCCAGCAGGAGATCTTTGCCCCGCCCATACTGATGGAATTGCTCAGGGACCTACCTACATTCCTCTCATGGCACCTCCTTCAGTCTGCCCTGGGAGGGAGCTGCCTGCCTGCCTGTCCCCAAATGCTCAGGATCTACACACTGATCATGCTCAGAAGCAGAGCCTGGGGGATCTCAGCTGAAGGTAAAGGTCTGCAGCACCATCAGGACCAGAGGCCAAGATGCCATGCCCACAACCTCTACCTGTCTGCCTTGATTCCCGTCTGTTTCACACTGGTGAGGCCAAACATCTGAGGGTAGCCACTGTTGAAGATACTAGGCATGTGGTCCTGTTCCTGCTACCCAGCAAATCTCTCCACTCAGTCACAGAGTGGGCACCTTCAGTACAAACTCCTCTATTTTACAGATAATAAACCCTTGTGGGTGGGACAACCAGACAGATGCTCCATGCCCTGCAGCTGACCTTTAACATGGCAATCTGACAGTGGACTACACACACACACACACACACACACACACACACTACCTATTACTTATATATATAAACATACACATACACACTACCTATAATTTATGAATATAAGCATGTATACACACACTACCTATAACATATGTTTATAACCTGTATATACATATATGTGTATATACATACACATTACCTATAACATGTGTATATAAACCTATATATATATTTAGACACATACACATACACACACCATGCTGGCACAGACTTATATAAGTTAAAACACACAATTACACATCTGTAGTGCATGGCCATATGCTCACATGTGCATGCAATGCACCCACATGCACACATGCATACACATGGAAGGTCCTGTCCAGGGCATGGGGAACGGGCCAGCCCTGCAGGTGGGGCCCGTGCAGAGCTGAGCTCCACTGGGCTGCCTGGAGATGATTCAGGGCCATCCCGATGCTTCCAGAGGAGCCGCCTGGGACTTCAGCCTGACACAAGGCTTGAGGGATTGCTGATCTATTTTCATGCATTTATTTCTTTGCATTTTCAGCGCGCAGGGACAGCTCACCTTCAGAGCCACCTTGGGAAGCAAAGAAGATGGTAATTTCCACAGAAAAAGTCCTCCCCTGGGAAAGGAGCTAGACACCACCCTCTGCCCTCATCTTGCTCAGGGTCACACAAAGGCAGCCCCAGGGAAACAACAGACTGAAGGGGCACTCCTTGGGGCCCCAAGGCACCTTTTAAAAATACCTAATTTGGTTGGCAGCATTTGAAACTTGGAAGATTTCACACTGGAAATCACTGAGAATATCTAGTTTCTCTTGAGAAATTTAGAGATGGGGCCGTCCTTGGGTCACCTAGGTATACTGAGAAAGGACATGTTGGGGCCCAGGTCACCAGGTTACTTGCCAGACTGATGACTTTTGGAGCCTTAAAGGTCTCAGAGGGAATCCTTCTGACCCCAAGCCCCAAGGCAGCACAGAGTGACTCTTCTATGCATCTCCTGTGGTGGGCACTAGAGTCACCATGAGGCTGGAGCTGGTCTGATGTATATCTTGAAGCAGCAATGCCAAGCTGGCATAGTTGTTTAGCCAAACCACATGCTTGAGGCCAGTCCAAAGCAACGAGGCTTTGTAAAGATCTTTTGGAAATGCCAACTTCACCTCCAGCATGGTAATTATTGCTGCTGACATTACTCTTATCACAATGACTTTAGTGGGGAGAGGGGTCCTCAATTTGCTCTCCTGTTTCTGTGATAAAACACTGAAAACAACCTGGGCAGGCAAGGGCTTTAGGCTATGAATGAGGAAGTTAAGTCGGAACCTGTCAGGAGGAGCTGAAGAGGCGATCGTGGAGGATCTCCGCTTACTGGCTCACTCCCTGCTTCTGTTCAGTTTCTTTACACAGCCTAGGAGTGGGCTGGGCTTTTCTCCATCAATTAGCAGTTCCATAGGCCCGTAGGCCAACCAGATGGGGCCAATTCCTCAACTGTGATTCTCTTTTTCCAGTGCATGAGAACAACCAAGATTAGCTATCACAGGAGTGACTTCCTGGGCATTATATTTTACAATACCATCTCCAAGACCCAGCCATTGGTAGAGAGGTCCCAGAAATCCAACGTCAGGTAGATGGGTTAGCTCCTCCAAACTATCTGACTCCTTGACACTTCGGACCTACTCCAGCTAGCTCAGCACACAGCAGTAGGGTCTGCTGCCCTCCCCCTCAGGCCTGGGACCACTCGAACCTCCTCCTCCTGCCCTTTTGTGTCCCAAATTCCAGTTGGCAGTCAGGCAGATACTCCACCTCATTAAACATGAAGACCACCCTTGTTTTCTTCAATGGTCATGACCTTAACACAAGCTAAACTCTGGTCCTGATACACCTGTTTCTCCTGGGGAGCTCTGGCCAGCAACAAGTTCCTGAAAGGTCCTAGATCACCTTCAGGGTCTACCCAGCCATACTGGGTTGCCAGCCTGACCTAATGACCGTTGTTCCACTTGGTCCTCTGCCTGTAGTTCACATGACCCCATGTTCCATCCTCCAATACTAGTATAGGCAGGGTGATGAACTGTGAATGCTGCCCATCTCCTGCTGAGGCAGGAGGATACTGCTGCCTGTAGTTTCTCTTTCTGCTATGGCAGTTCCCTCTCCCAGTAACACACACACACACACACACACACACACACACACACACACACACACACACATACAGAAGTCACTGGCCCTGTGATGGGGAGGGTGTTGACAGATGTTAGAGAAGATGGGTGGCAGCGAGGGGGGGTGGGGCAGCAGCCATGCCTGGTTGGCTGGCCTCTCTTCTGTGTGTCTATCACTGGGGCCTATCTTTTAAATGAGTAAACAAAAGATAGTTGGTTCCTGGCATTTCCTTGCTTGGGGACCCTTCCAGATGGCATCTGGAGCTCTCTTTGCTTTGATAAAGATGACACAGCAGAAACCATATCCAAGAATCTTGGTCTGAGAGTCTCTAGAAGGCAAGATGCCGAGAGCAGATGAACAGACTTGGGGAGAGAGTAGGAGCAGGGGTTCCTATCCAGGCAAGCCTGAGGCAGTGGCCATGCAGGGGAATGGGTGGGTGACAGTGGACAAGCCCACCTACATAAGCTCTGTACAGCAAGGGTGCTGAGCCCATGGACTAAGGGCTGCACCTTCAAGCATCCTCAGAGTAACCACTAGGATAAAGATGTGTACAGCCCTTCCCGGTGATGAAACTGCTCAGGTCTCACTAAGAGGAGAGGTTCCTTGTTGTTCTCATCCTCCTACGGCTTGTCCCCGAAAGGCCTCAAGAGCCAGCAGCAAGTTCCCCAACACAGAGTTATTGAGATGGCAGAATCTCAAGACATGGGGCCTAGAGGAGGGTAGTAATCATGTCACACGAGCTCTAGGCTTGTCAAAGAACCAGTGGCATCCGATGGGAGTGGGGGCAGGGCTTTGGGGACTAGGTTATTTCCCTAGGGACCAGCTGTTATGAAAGAGGGCATGTGGACTCTCATCTTGGCTTCTTCTCTTGTCCAGCACTCTCTTCCTCTGGAATATACTCTACATGATGCCATTTGATTCATTGTGATACCGCCGGGGGTGCTATTGCCAGAATGTTATTTGGACTTTTCATTCCTTAGAATGGTGGGCAAAATAAGCATCTTTCCTCAATAAATAACCCAGTGTCAGGCATTTTGTGATAGAAGCCCAAAATGGATTAAGACAATCAACAGGGGTAATAAAAGAGCAGAAAGATGGAGTCCATCAAGCTGCATTGACAGAGGGGGAGCTGGGACCTGATCCAGTACTAGAATCTTTCCTTAAACAGTAATGATTCTGCATCTGCTTCCCTGCCTGTGGGTGATCCCCCAACATTGCAAAGGTGCTGCTCATTTGTATTCCTAGCACTCAGGAGATGCAGGCAGGAGGATAAGGAGTTCAAAGTCGTTCTTGGCTTCAGATGGTGTTAAGGCCAGCACAGGATGATAATAATATGTCACAGCAAAGTGTGGATGTGTTCTCCAATATTGGATTTTGTTGTTGCTCTATCGCTCTTCAGACAACGTCTTACTGTGCATCCCAGGCTGTCCTAGAACTTATTCTGTAGACTAGGGTGTCTTTGAACCTCTACCTCTATCTCCTGTGATGGAACTGCAGGCACGTACCGCCATGCCTAACATTTCCAATATTATCGACTTGGCCTAGGGGATACCCCGTGCTCCATCTGCACAAGGGCTGGTTCAGGAGAACCAAAACTGGTAGAGAAGATGCTTGGTCTCTAGCTTATAAAGCAGAATGTGACAGTGCTGGTGACAGCCCAGGAGTGCCAGGATGCCTGAGGGCTTCTGGAGACCTGTGCAAGTCTATGCCAGTCCCTTGGCTGGGTTGGCTCTTTGCTTTTCCACTCCTGCACTACAGATTTCTCCTCCACATGCTCCCACCATGGTGTGAGCTGACACAGTATAGCTAGAAGCGACAGGCCAAGAGATCATGGCCTGAAACCCATGACCCCAAATCCTGTCCCCAACTCTATGTTGCTTCACTCTGGTATTTGTCATCTTAATGGCACAGACTACTGACACAGTCCCCATGTGTCACCTCCATAGCCCTTACTAAACACTAGGGACAATATGAAGTGAGTCAGGGCAGGGGCTTGAAACCTATAGAAGTTTACTGTTCCCGGACAGAAGACTCTACTGTCCACTCTCCCAGAAATGACCCTCCCTATTTCTTCCATTTATCCAGTGCCAGCTAGGATGTCTCCTTCTTAAGAAGACCCTTACTCATTCCATCCTAAGTATTAATTTTTTTTTATATGAGTTCACTGTCATTGTCTTCAGACACACCAGAGGAGGGCATCGGATCCCATTACAGACGGTTGTGAGCCACCATGTGGTTTCTGGGAATTGAACTCAAGACCTCTGGAAGAGCAGTCACTGCTCTTAACAGCTGAGCCATCTCTCCAGCCCCATCCTAAGTTTTAAAACTCTCCTCTGAAGTGGAAATGTAAGGGTTCTTTGGAAGGTCAGTTGTGTTGGGTGGTGTTTTGCTGGGGCAAACACATGAAGGAGTGTTTTCCTGAAGTGGATACATGTGAAAGGCTAAAGAAGACTTGTGAAGGAAGGTTTTGCTGAAGCAGACACAGGAGAGAGGATGTTTTGCTAAAGCAAACATGTGAAAGGACATGTGGTGAAGGATTCTTTGCTAACAACATGCATGTATTGGTCCTTTTTCTATTGTGTAGTTGAGCTATATTTTTCAGTACCTAGAAAGAACTGCATCCCAAAACTTCTGGTGTTGTGTTGTGGCCTTTTTTTTTCTGCTTCCACAGACTTAAGCTGATTAACAGAGTGATGTCGCTGAGACAGACTCACGTAGAATTGTTAAGTCAGACTCACATGCTGAGTCAAGACACATGGTGAGGCAAATCCTGTGGGGGACACGTCATGTGGTGGGGGGATATAAATAGAACTCCACGGATAGTGATGGTGGTGGAGCTGGGCTTGCTAGTACAGCTAGCTATACAACACTTGATGGTCTCTTGTCTTCGCTGATCTCCACTTCACTGAAAGAGGCACAGCAGAGAATTTTTCCTGGCATCCCTCCAGGTCCCTCCTGCTGACTTGTGCAGAGGCTGAGGCCTGGCTCTCTCTGTTAGGTAGTGCCATAACTACTGATTCATGCTTGCTATCCTGACTCTACCAAACTGGACTGATGATTTATCCATAAAGTGTTTGGTGCTGCTGATGCCTGTGAACTGAACAGCAGATTTCCAGATAACAGACAGGAGTTGCTCCAAAGAACCCTTCCTAAATAAGTCCACCTCCCCTGTATCCTCTCTTTTCCACTACCTCTGGCAGGTGGTGGGCTACAAGGGAGGCTAAAGTATTTTAAAAAATCATTAAAAATAGACCTTGAAAAAGTTACACTCCTCCCTCAACTCTTCCTCAAGAGACCATTCTCTTCCCTTCAGCAGGAGTGACCACTGTGAGCAGGTGGAGCACTTACTGCTTCTCCACCCTTGGGAACTCTGGGGCTGGGTGGGCTTGGAGTTATGGGAGAGATGCAGTGGAAACCCCAGACCCAGCAGAAGGGCTGCTGGTGTAGAGAACGAGGCAGGTGCATGCAGGGACAGGAAGATGGTATTGGTGTGTGGGAGCAGGAGGAGAAGGTAGAGACAGGTGTTGACGTATGAACTAGAACAAGAACACTTTATAATTATCTGCATGAGGGGAAACCAAGACAAGAGGGGCCAGGCGGCTTAAAACAAATGGGGTGGAGAAATTACACATGTACCACGTAATTGGCAACAAAAGGAAATGAGACATCTTAATGTCATTCATGAGATACAATGAAATCAGAGGTATTCGAGGGGAAGGGTGGCTGAGGCAAATAAGGCAGGGCCTGCAGAAGATGTGAGAGAAAGCCCAGCACTCTCCCCAGCACACCAAGTGGGTGGGAGGAGAAGATGAAGGGCAGCCAGGTGTGAACTGTCACACACTTACTCCATAAAACAACACATGAGTTAGAGCAAACACTAAGGATGGGCACCAAAGGTTTGGATTCCTAAGACAATCTAGTGTTCCAAAAAATAAGACGTGCCCTTTTCATGCATGTGCGGAAGACGCTGAGACACAAGGAAACAACAGCTAAAACTGTGTCTGTGATGACTAACATTGAGACAAAAGTTGGGAATTACAGTAAGAAGGAAGACCTTAAGACCTTTAGTTCTAAAACGCATAGACTAAGTAGAAGGTATAAATTCCAACAGTGGCTCGAGTAGAGAATCTGAATAAAGAGATAACTAAAGGACGCTGGACAAAGATGGCCAAAGGAAAGTCTAGATGCTTCTATGGGAAAGTGTGTCCCAACCCACAAGGAACAGACACATTTAACCTTACATGAAATGATTGTGCAGCGGTCAACAACCTACTTGTTCAGAGCAACAACCAGCTAAAAAAATGGGTTGGGGGAGGGAAGCCACGACCATCATAATGCCAAGGAATAAATAAAAATGAGGAAGGTGTAAAGACAAGCCAAAGGTAATACATTTTAACACTCTCAACATTTAAAAAAAAAAAGAGTCCATGACAAATGGAGGGAAGAATGATACTGTGTTGTATTGGAAGTTATTCTCATCCAAATTAATCTATTAAGTATAACACAATCTCAAAAGAATCATTAAACTCTAATAAATTACAGACCTGCTTAGTTCTGGAATTCTTAGAAGACAAGTGTGAAAAAGTGAAAAGTGTAATAAATGAAAAGGAGCTCCTTCGGTCTGTGCCCTGAGCTGATCCTTTGCCACAGTGCTCCATACCCAAATACTGCCGGGATAGAGAGGGTCTCCCAGGAGTGCTGAGAGCCTGTGAGCACAGGTAAGCCCACCACTTCTACTAAGAGGGACCTGCCCAGAGCCCTCAGGTCACAGGAACCAAGGGGCAGCCTTGGACAGGATCCTTCTGGTTTCTGTCAGTTTCTGTGTTGTGCTACCACTCTCCATACCCAAATTCCTCCCAGAGAGAACTGGTTTCCCAGGAGTACTAACACACAGGTTTGCAGGAGGGAAAAGCCACAGTCAGAGACAGCAAGACCAGCTAACACCAGAGATAACCAGATGGAGAGAGGCAAGGGCAAGAACATAAGCAACAGAAATCAAGGCTACTTGGCATCAGCAGAACCCAATTCTCCCACCACAGTGAGCCCTGATTACCCCAACACACCAGAAAAGCAAGGCTCTGATTTAAAATCACATCTCATGATAATGATAGAGGACTTTAAAAAGGACATAAATAACTCCCTTAAATAAATAGTGGAGAACACAAGTAACAACTAGAAGCCCTTAAAGAGGAAACACAAAAATCCCTTACAGTATTATAGAAAAACACAACTAAACAGGTGAAGGAATTGAACAAATATCCAGGATCTAAAAATGGAAATAGAAACAATAAAGAAATCACAAAGAGAGACAACACTGGAGACAGAAAACCTAGGAAAGAGATCAGGAGTCATAGATGCAAGTATCACCAAAAGAATACAAGAGATAGAAGTGAGAATTGCAGGTGTAAAAGATACCATAGAAAACATTGACAGGACAGTCAAAGAAAATGCAAAATGCAAAAAGTTCCTAACCCAAAACATCCAGGAAATCCAGGACACAATAAGAAGACCAAACCTAAAGATAATAGGTATAGAAGAGAGAGAAGATTACCAACTTAAAGGGCCAGTAAATATCTTCAACAAAATTATAGGAGAAAACTTTCTTAATCTAAAGAAAGAGATGGCTATAAACATACAAGAGGCTTACACAACTCCAAATAGATTGGAGCAGAAAAGAAATTCCTCCTGATACATAATAGTCAAAACACCAAATGCACAAAACAAAGAAAGAATATTAAAATTAATAAGAGAAAACGGTCAAGTAACATATAAAGGCAGACCTATCAGAATTACACCAGACTTCTCATCAGAGACTACGACAGCTAGAAGATCCTGGGAAGATGTTATATAGACCCTAAGAGAATACAAATGCCAGCCCAGGTTACTATACCCAGCAAAACTCTCAATTATCACAGCAGAAGAAAACAAGACATTCCATGCCAAAAACAAATTTACACAATATCATTCTACAAATCCAGCCCTACAAAGGATAATAGATGGAAAAGCCAACATAAGGAGGGAAACTACACCCTAGAAAAAGCAAGAAGTAAAACCCCAAAGAAGATAATTACACAAATATAATTCCACCTCTAACAACAAAAATATCAGAAAGCAACACTCACTGTTCCTTAATATCTCTTAACATCAATGGACTCAATTCCCCAATAAAAAGATGTAGAATAACAGACTGGATATGTAAACAGGACCCAGCATTTTGCTGCATACAGGAAACACACTTCAGTGTCAAAGACACACTACCTCAGAGTAAAGGGTTAGAAAACAATTTTCCAAGCAAATGGCTCCAAGAAACAAGCTGGAATAGCCATCCTAATATCAAATAAAAGCAATTTTCAACCAAAAGTTATCAAAAAGGATAAGAAAGGACACTTCATAAACATCAAAGGAAAAATCTACCAAGAAGAACTCTCAATTCTGAACATCTATGCTCCAAATGCAAGGGTGCCCACATACACAAAAGAAACTCTGCTAAAGCTCAAAAGCACACATTGCACCTCACACAATAATAGTGGGAGACTACAACACCCTACTCTCATCAATGGACAGATCATGGAAACAGAAACTAAAAAGAGACACATTGAAACTAACAGGCGTTACGGACCAACTGGATTTAACAGATATCTATAGAACATTTCATCATAAAACAAAAGAATATACCTTCTTCTCAGCACCTCATGGTACCTTCTCCACAACTGACCATATAATTGGTCACAAAACAGACCTCAACAGACATAAGAAGATTGAAATAATCCCATACATCCTATCAGATCACCACGGACGAAGGATCGTCTTCAATAGCAACAAAAACAACAAAAAGCCCACATACACATGGAAGCTGAACAATGCCCTATTCAATGATAACTTGGTCAAGGGAGAAATAAAGAAAGAAATTAAAGACTTTTTAGAATTTAATGAAGGCACAACAAACCCAAACTTTTGGGATACAAGGAAAGCAGTGCCAAGAAGAAAACCAGCTCTGAGTGCCTCCAAAATGAAACTGGAGATTTCATAAGAGATTTTTTTCCTACTTGTATCATGCTTAATGTTCCAAATAGATTTTAAAAACTGGTTGAGTGCATATTACTTTTATCTTCAGAAGATATCATGTATATTTAAGAAGCATTTAACTATTATAAATTATTTTGATGACTTAAAAAAAGTCAATACCGAGTTGTATATTTTAAAATAAATTTTATTAGTTTAGAAAAAGAAAAGGAGCCCCTTTCTGGAATCCATCTGTCTGGAAAGTGTCAGTCAGGGACTTTCATTTCAAAATTCCAAAGTTATAAGCCCAGGGTTAGCAGAAGAGAAACCATATCAGAACAGTCATTGGCTGGGAAGCAAGAGAGCTGTCTGTGGTAATAAACTTGATATATTCAAGTTGAGCCAGGATTCTTCAGGTCTGCGCCACAGTCACCCCAAAGCAACTGACATTGATATATAAAGCACCATCTGGAAGTGGGGTGGGAGCAGGTGAGTCAAAGGGCAGTGACAATCTCCTCCCACATCCCGTGTTCTCTGCTAGACTGGCATTTGTCTGGAGGCTTCTTTGAAAATGTGTAAAAGGTCTCTGGAATGCAAGCATTTGGTGTGGAAAGGGGTGAGGGTAGCATTCTAGAAACAAGAGGATTCAGTAAAGGACCACTTCCCCAGTTCATTCCGAAGATGCTGGTGGCCAGACGTTCACTATTCTAGACAGAGCCTGGGGGAGCACTCTGAGGAACCAAAGGGCAAAAGGAACCCACCTACAAATGCTGGGTTTCTGATCATCATGGTCGCCATGGCCATTGATTACCTTTACAAATGAGCAGCCATCCAAGGGCCACAATCTTTCAATGAGTGCCTCTGACACTGCAGATGGAGACGAAGAAGGAAAACACACACACACACACACACACACACACACACACACACTTCCCAAAATAAGAAAAAAACCAAAAAAACCCCAAAAATACCCACTAGGAAACAGGAAAGAGGCTGCGAGACCACAGACATGCCTCCCTCTCCCTGATATCAGCCCAGGTCCCCATGCTGATAAATATATTAGGACCTCGCCCCTTCTTCCAGAGAGTCCAGTCTCTCCATGACCCTGCCTGAGCAAGGCCAGTCCCTCTAGCCCAAGACCAACATTTAGTTCTAAGTTTACTATTATTTAATACTTTCTTGCTGTGTGATTCCTGAACAGTATAGGTCATGTGGTACGGAGTTTGCCCACCCACCCCAAATATCTATAAAAGTCATGATGTCATGTTGTCCTATGGAACTAAAGGTTCTCTCCTTCCAGGACCACCATGCTGCCTATGCAGCTACACGGCAGCTTCCTTTTCTAATGAAGCTCCTTTCGGGGACTGAAGGGAAAGTGTCTTCCCCCTTCCATCACTATCCATCTCTCTGAATGCTCTACCACCGCAGCTCCTCATGGCGCCCTGTGGTCCTGAGCCTAGGAAGCCCAGGGAAGGGGTGAGTTCATGCTAGCTTCTCTCTACAAACCCAGAGTCATTTCCAACAGAGGAAAGAAATGAACTCTGCAGGGTACTGGGAGCAGGAGGCCTATGCCGGTATCCTCTGAATGCTGAGAAGAGATGTTACATACTTTAAAAAAGAACAGGAAGAGAACATTCAAATGAGCTCCTGGAAATTGCAAAACAAAACAAAAGAAAGATGAGATAAACTAAGTGAAAGGACTGGAAAGTGACGCTGAGAGCTTCCCCACAGAGTGAAGCCGCAGGTCAAAGGTGATCTGAAACTGGTGATAAATTGAGAGGCCTTGATCATCCAGTGCCGTCTGGAGAGCAGAAGCTTTGTAAAGAGCACGGAAAACCAGAGGAGAGGACATTAATCATTCTAGAAAATTCCCCTAGCTTGAGGGTGTTTCCAGGCTGAAAGGATTCATCTAGTGCCCAATGGAGGAGACTAAACAGATCAAATGATTACAAAATTTCAGCAGACAGAAGAGTCTGCAAGCTTCCATAGGACAAGCGGGAATCCACAGATGACAGAAGAAGACAGAGGGACAGGTTCAGAGCATCAGACGTCATGGAAGCAGCATTAGAAGAACATTTGGAATTCTGATGGAAAATTGCTTAATTGTAGTCTTATACCCAAACGCCCAATGAAATATGACGCTACAATATGTAGAAATCTCCAGACACGCAAACTTCCAGAACACATACCTCCTGAAATGTTTTCTTCTGAAAAAGCTACTGAAGGAGATGGAGCACCCAAACAAAAGACATGCCCAGTGAAGTGTAAGATACAAGATACAGGAGACACAACACAGAAGTGACTGGGGAAGACATGGAACATGAGCTCCACTGCTGCTGGCATGCGGTGTCAGATGTTGATTTGACCCTTACCATCCTGCAGCAACAATACCCTAAAGACAGACTACTGTCACCAAGACCTCCACTTCCATAGAGCCATCCTCTCTCTCCCCCTCTCCCTGCCCCTCTCTTTCACACACACACACACACACACACACACACACACACACACAGAGAGAGAGAGAGAGAGAGAGAGAGAGAGAGAGAGAGAGAGAGAGAGAGAGAGAGGCGGGTAGAATACAATCTGGTATGATCAGAAAGGAAATGCTTTCTATAGTGTAACGGCAGGTTGGCTTTGGGCTCCCAGTGCTCTTGTCTGGTCCCTGCCTTCACTGTCACTTGCTTGTGATGTCATAAATCCCAATTGGCCAAGCAAGGTGAATGGCTGAATGCACATCTTGTTGAGGAACTTTGTGCACAGACAGAGGAACCATACCACCTTGCTGCCCCAAAGCGTCATGCATGCAAGTTAGAACAACTCTCTCCCCTCCCTAGGGCTCCGGAAGAGCAGGAACTACTTACTACACTGTTTAGTAAAGGGAGAGGGAGGCAGGCTTGTCACAGTGCTCACTGAGAGGTCAGAGGGCAACCTAAGGTTTCAGTCCTCGTTGCAGGTGGCATTCGCTGCTGCTTATACCAGGCTAGCCCATGAGCTTGCAGGGGGGGTCTCCTATCTCTGCGGTCCACCTCCCCATAGGAACACTGGGAATACAGGTGTGTGCTTTCCCGCGCTTGGCTTTTATGCACATTCTAAGGCCTCGAACTCAGCTTTCGTGCTTGCAGGTAAGCACGTTTTCAAGGGCAGCATCTCCCCAGCCCACCCCAGCTCTTCGTCCTGGGGATTTGCAGGGACTCAGGGTCAGGACTTAAATCCTGGGCAGCAGCAGCCTCACAGAACATACACTGTGGAGCCGATCTGGGCGAGGTCATCTGCAGGAAGGTCAGCCCTCTGGTTGTTAACTTTGAAGACATAATCACTCCGTGACTGCAGATTCCCCTAAGATGGTCATTAAGATAAAATATGTTTACCTAGATGCATAATCAGGGCGCGGCAAGAGGCCCTGTTTAGCAGTAGGCAGGTTCTTTGGAGGCTCTGGAAGCAGAACGCACGTTCAGCCCCACGGGGGCCATCAGCACAGAGTCCCACTGGCGAGTTTTATTAAAAGGAGCTCATTATGGTTATTTCAGCCCAGTCTTTATAACTTTATTACTGAACTTGAATTAATTTCTGCAACTCCAACAGATGCAGCTCATTTTGTGTCATTTTTATGACTTGGGGTATAAAAGGGGCCAGGGAGGGGGTACTAGAACAGCTTCAGTTGCAGGACTTTCAGAGGTATGGGCTGGAATACTGTCCATTTCCAAGGGATGGGTACCTGGGGGTCCCAGGTACCTTCAAAGGCCCTTTCAGGGACAAAAAGAGGCTCTGAAGAAGGGAAAGGAAACTTCTTTTGCCTCCCTGCCTATGGTAAGGTCCTTAGGTAATGTTCTCCTAGGGCACTGGATGCTCCTTGGTGGGGGACATGGAGCCCTCTGGCTTGTGTGTGTGTGTGTGTGTGTGTGTGTGTGTGTGTGCATGTGTTTGCTTCTCAGAGCTACAAATAGCAGGTTAGCATAGTAACCTCCTCTGTACTGGGTGTCTATCATTGATTTTGTTTTGACCAATAACTGTCACCCTCTTCAAACTTACAGGAAAGCCAACTCCAACCTAGCTTTTATTCTGAAGCCCCCAGCTTCTGACGTGCCCATGTGTCCAACCAGGGCAGTGAACTCCAAGAACATTGCCGTCGCATCTGCGACGTTACTATATTACATAATTCCAGGGTGGTTTTTTCTTTCTGTTCTCCAGAACTGAGAAGTTGTGATAGTTGGTTTTAATTGTCAACTTGACACAATTTGGAATCACCTGGGAAGGGAACCTCAATGATGGATTATCTAAATTAGGTTAGCCAGTGATTGTGTCTTGGGGGGGTGCTTATCTTGATCAATGGGAAGACCTGCCTACTGTGGGGGGCACCATTCCCCAGGCAGGGAATCCTGTATTGTATGAGAGCAGATAAAGCGATCTGAGCATTAGCACGCATGTGTCAGTTCATTCATCGCTCTCTGCTCTTGACTGTGGACGTGACCATGTGCTTCACCCTCCTGCTGTTGTGCCTTCTCTGCAGTGATGGACCGAGACACGGGCTTGTGAGCCAAATAAGCTCTTTCTCCATTAACTTGTCTTTTGGGGGGGGGGTATATTATCATGGTGACAGGAAATGAAAGGAAGAGAGTGAGAAGCAAGTCCTGAGAGCAGCCCCCCCCCCAGGTTCCATGTGATAGAAGCTTTGTCCCTGTATAGTTATCTGAGAGTTGATGGGACTTTAACTGACTATGCATGTGTTTGTTACTGGGGCCAAAACCCTTACAGGAGACGATCATCCACTGAGACTTCATTCCCATGAGAATAAGATGTGACGAAAGAGCCCTGAGTCTGCTGACTAACTGACCCCCAGGGACCCCTTTTGATCGCTTGACTATGAGAGGGCCGACACAGACAGGGTCACCTGAGAGGAGAACTTCGAGACAAGTAATCTTCATAAAGAAATGAATCTCAGGCATTTGTTACAGCCATAGAAAATGGACCCAAACAGCCAGTGGCACGGCTAATCGGTCCCTGCCTCCCCAGCTTTCCAGTTCTTTGAATCCACTCACTTGGCTTTCTGTTTCTTGCAACCACGCGAGTCCCAGCATGACCCCACACAGACACCATCAGGTGCACTATCCACAGTTGGATACTCTCTGGTAAAAGCACCCCAAGATTATTGAGGTGGAACAGCCTCTCTGTTCGAGGCTTTCACCTCTTGTTTCTCAAGGAGCCGGGTGTGGGGTGAGGAGAAAACCTGCTAAGTAATTAAGGTCTGTGGCCTAAAAAGTGGGCCAACCCCCCTAAATACATGCCCAGGAAATGGCGCTCCAGCATCTCTGTAGAAGTGTGGAGGGCTTTGTACTGGATAACCAGCTCTCATAACATCTCTCAAGTTTTATTTACAGCAGCGATGGGTGGCCTATTGTCCCCAGACTTCATCTGAGGTGTCAAAACACCCCTGTCTCACTCTGCCACCAAGCACAGCTGGATTTACCCACCTATTCTCCTGGTACCATCTTCCAAGAAGTCTCTGTACCTCACCCCTTTCAGCCACCAAGCTCCTGTGGCTCCCAAGGGCTAGGGAGGCTTGCAGCTTAGAGTCAGCAAAGAAAGCCCTGTTCTGAATGGGTCTTTTCTAAAGGAGTGCCCTGGGACCAGCTTTGGCCCCGGAGACACCAAACTGTCTCTGCTGGGCAGCATGCCCAGGGGAGGGAACTGGTCCTGAGTTTTCTTTTCAGTGTCTCCTTAGCACAAAGCAGCCGGATGGTGGGAGCCAATAGAGAGACTGGAAGACACCGGAATGGAAATATTTACTGTGAACTTCAGAACAAAACACAGACACCCCCCACCCCTGGTCAGGTCCCTGCAGAGATTCCTAGATCTCATCTAGAATGTGGGGGAGCAGAAAACTCGTAAGTGGGGTCGATCAATGTCTGCATGGCCAGACTTCCAGGCTTCTGTCACACACAGCCTGTGGAAGTATGGCTTAGGATGAATGGTTGCAGTGCCCAACCCAGTGCACATACTGGAGACCCCAATGTGGACACTGAACGGCTTCCTGGCCCCACAAGGCCTGAGGCACATCACAGTCCACATGTCCTGGATGCCCTGAGGACTGACTGCCTTCCTCATCTCCTTCTGTACCTCTATTCATAACACCATTTGTCTACCAGCCCCACTCCAGGGCCCACCTCTCCTCAGTCCACAGAGCTGGCTCCTTTCTCCTCCTGGAGTCTCTGTAACCTTCCCCGCTCCAGCCTCAGTCTCTCTGCCGTGGCCTTGCCCTGGACCTCAAGCAGGACTTGATACTGGACCCATTTGTGGAGTTCTCAAATCCAACTCCCCTCTACCTGCCAGCTGATCATTGGTCCTCTGACCCCATGTCAGAGGCTTGGTCCTGAGTGTCATTTGGCAGGAGATGGAGGTGAATATACGCAGGAGGTCTCAAATGCCAGACTGCCAGCGTTTCTCCATCCCCAACCTGTTCCTCACTCCCCCGCCCCTCTCTTCCCCTCCTGGTCCTGTCCAGAGTCTGGGCAAACAGACGAACTGGCTGGCATGGCTCTTCCCGGCTGCTGCTGGGATTTAGAGGTGGTACCACAGGGCGGGTGCTAACTCCCCACTAACCTCAGCCAGAGCATCACATTAAAACACGTCCATGGAGGTAACAGTGGAAGCATGGGCCATGTCGGACACGCAGGGTGCAGCTCTGATGTGATTTATTCTGTCCAAAGCTCATGCTGTGACTTTAGTCCCTGTTTGGAGTCACTAAGAGGTAGGACTGAAGGGTCTTCTCAATGCGATTAGGGCTCCACCTCATGAGTGGATTTTCCACCCAAGTCACACGTGGATTTTACAAAGGGAGGCTGCTCCAAAGGCCATGTTGGATTGGCCTCTTGAAGGTCCCCTGTCTCTGGCCATGTGATGCCCTGCCCCAGTTGGGCACTTTGCCAACAAGAAGGCCATCGGCAGCTGTGTTCCTCCGCTGGGAACCAGAGTGTTATTAGTAAGAGAAAACAGCAAGACAGGGGGGCTTTACAAGTGTCTTGTTAAAACTGATGCTTCTGTGTTTGTTGTTCACAGCTGCCCTGTAGGTGTGAACAAGGCTTCTGTCGGACAGATGTAGAGACAAGCCTAACAGATACCACAGGGGCCCAGCAGTGCAGGGCATCCCTGTCTGACTCCAGCAACTGCACTGACCTCAGAGACGGACAGGTCACTCTGAGGCAGCAACTGTCTTTGCCCCCAGTACACGACAGGCAGCTGCAGGCATCAGCGCCTCGGGCTTTGGCTTGCACATTGTCTCAGAACCAAATTGCAGTAATCCAGAGGCACAGTCAGCTGCCTGATTTTAGCCAGAGTGAAAATGAGGTTGGCACTGTGGCACATGCTGGAGGAGCAGAGACATGCTTTTTTGAAAAGCTTTATTGCTAGACCCTCGGACCGGCCTCACAGCTACCTTGTTGGTGTCTTGGAATCAATGGTATCTTTGGAATTCATTAATTCACCATTCATTCATTCATTCATTCACTCATTTGCTTGTTTATAGACAGGATATCACGTAGTCCAAGATGGCCTTAAACTTTGAAGCTGAAGATGACCTAGGACTTCTGAGCCTTGTGACCCATTCACCAGAGTGCTAGCTGTGTATGGCTGGGGAGCAAATTCAGGACCTAATGTCTGTTAGACAAGCACTCCTCCAACCGAGCCATATCACAAGGGAGCGTGTAGCGGACTGTGTTAGTAAGCAGTCATGGAGGGTCAACTTTCAGAATTGATGAGCACCACAGGCCCCTGCACAGCTCCAGGAACACCAGCTTCCAGGCTACAGTTCTAAATAAACTCCTTGGGGGTTGTCTCTCCTTGTGTGTGTGTGTGTGTGTGTGTGTGTGTGTGTGTGTGTGTGTGTTTGATTAGGAATGCCCCCATCCCCACCCCCCTCCTGCAGACTCCAGTTTGAATGCTTGGCCCATAGGGAATGTCATTGTTAGGGATGTGGCCTTGTTGGAGAAAAGTGGGTCACTGTGGGGGTGGGCTTTGAGGTCTCCTATGCTCAAGCTATGCCCAATATGGATCAAGATGTAGAACTTTCAGCTCCTCTTGTGCCATGTCTGCCTGGACACCGCCATGAAGATGATAAACTAAGCCTCTGAAACTGTAAGCCAGCCTCAGTTAAAAGCTGCGGTCATGGTGTCTCGTCACAGCAATAAAACCCTAACTAAGACACACTGGGAAATCCCAAAGGTCTCACACTAGGCAAACCTGAGGCATGTTAGGATTTCGGAGGGGAGAGAGAGGGATCAGCTGTTCACTATTCTTATGTCCCTCTCTGTCTCTGTCATGCCCAAGGCAGGATCAGGTAGCATCCTCATGCCTCTCCGCGGTGCGGATGCCCGGATGCCAAGAAGGAGAGCAGAGCATCCCTGCCAGGTGGACACACCCTCTTTGTCGACCGCCCAGGAGACACATGGAAGCCTCCCAGGCCCCAGTGCTTCCTGCAGTGATGGGGGATGGGTAGCAGTATGGGCAGCAGCCAGGCTCCTTGGGTCTGCCCTGGGGAGCCCCACATGGAGACCACAGGCAGTTTGTCATTGTCCCTGCCCCTTCCCACATCCTGCCCAGCCCAAGACACTAAGTAAGACAATAGGCAGGTAGCATCCCACCCCCTCTCCCAGAGAGTGCCAGGCACTGACAGTCTCTTTCCAAACTATATCTTCTTGTAGCAAACTCCACGTAGGACCGAGGCCGTCTGTTCTTTCTGTCTTTCTGGCCTCTCCCCGTCTTCCTGAGGCAGTAGACATTTGAGCCTGGCTTTGAGCACCCTCCCTGTGGCCTGCCTCCTCCCACAGGTGAGTTGCAAGTACAGACAGGCTGTGAGTCCCATGAGGTACATCTCAAGACCCGCAAAGTCATTCAGTCCCATAGGTTCTGAATCCACCCCGTTTGTCTTCCTGTGTGTATTTGGTACCTGAGGACCCAAGGGTGGTGGGTTTTCCACACCATTGTGGGACCCACAAGCCCTTCTCTCATGATGCCTCCTACCTGAGAAAGACCAGGGTTGTGGTCCAGGAGGCAAGCAGAGGCTCCCCTACTCTCACAAACCCTGGAAGTGCAGCTGAGTTGCTGGCGGCACTGAGCCTGCTGTCAGCTCGCAGTGTTGACCAAGCTTAATTCGATACCCCTGTTTAGAGAAGGAAGGAAATCAGAAATTGGAGCCGGAGCTGAGTCCAGCAAATCTGATCAGTCAGGCAGCCTGGAAGGGCTTTTCCTAACCAACAGGGAGGCAGTGGGAGGTGCAGGGAGCACTCAGGCTGCAAGTTCAGATCCTAGCCCTGCCCTGAGAAGCAGGGGGAAGGGGTGGAGAGAGCAGTCACCCCTCCAGCTGGAGATTGCAAGAACAGTTTTTTTGGCCTAAGGCTGCAGAGGACAGGCACAGTCAGGCAGGTCTCCCCAAACCATGATCACACACTTTCTTTTTCTGTTTCAAAGCTGCTGTGGCCGTGCCAGGGAGCAGCAGGCCAGGTCACTGGGAGATGAGTCTGGTGAGTAAAGGGACCAGTGCATGGGGTGGGAGTGGGCATGGGGACACAAGGCAGGGCGCCTGCTCTGACTTTCACTAAAGCAGGAGATCTTATGGGACTCAGCAGGGTCCCTATCCTCCACACCTGCTGTCCTTTAACCCCACCCTGGAGCAGGGAGCATCCACCCCAGAGCTCAAGACTTAGCCACCTCTTGCTGTGGGGGAACCCTGTTCCTTCCAGGACTGACCTGGTGTTTAGGGCAGTCCCTACCTACTGCTTTTGTCCCTAAGACAAGCCACCATAGCATCCTCAAACCTCCACTCCTGCCTTATCTCTCTTCGCTCACTTTCCAAGGATTTCCGGGACTTCCTCTACAGACCCTGTGCAGTATCGCAGTCTTCTGGTCACCGTCATGTGACCACTACACATCACCCCACACTCAAGCTCACATGCAATTGCCATGCAGCTTCACATGCAGTTTTATACATCCGTTCACAGAGAATCGGTCATACCTCCACATCCACAAACAAGACACAGCCTTACTCACTACATATACACACAGCCAAACATTCATTGACTACACATACTGTCACACACAGACATACACAATAACACACTCACTCTAACAAATGCATGTACACGCTTGCTTGTGTACATCCACATATTTGAATATGTATGATCACCTTCCCTCACATACATGCCCACATAGGGTGTGCCCATGTACACACACACACACACACACACACACACCTACTCACACACATGCTCCCTAAGATGAATTCCTGGAGAACTTAAGCAACCTCTGACCCTTCTCCAGGTTTCCAGGCAACACGTTTATGTCCCATACATGGAGTTTGGTAAAAAATAAGGAAACTGAGCGGATGAGACCTGTTGGCTCGCTGGAAGACTACGGTTATCCAAACGCTGCATCTCTGCACAGGCTGGCGAGGGTGGGGAGAGGCTGTGGGGATACAAGCAGCCGCTGGTGTTCATCTCTCTCACTGAGCAGCCAGTTGCCCACATCAGAAAAAGATGTGTGTCTCTTCCCTGATCATCTTTTGCAGGAGAGATGGCCATGAGGCTTAGCAAGATAGGGTGGACTCTGTGGCTCACTGTGGCTGTCCAGTGAGTGCTTGTGGTCACTGACTCGTCCTCCCTTCCTCGTGAGAGTGATTGCCGTGACTCCCAACACACTGACAGCCCACAGGGGCCACATGTCTTTGGCCCCAGACCCCAAGGCAAATGCAGCCCTCACTCAGGCCTCCCCGACCGACCGACCACTGGAGTCCCTGTGGAGCCAGCTGCAGGGATTCCGTCTGCACCAGCAAAAGAGTGAGTGCACTTACTGTCCTCACTGAGCCAGACACACTGTTCACACCCCAAGGCTCCCCTCTGCATTTCCAGGAAGGAATATACTCTCTTCCCTTCCTTAAAACAGGCACTCCTCTTGGCTTATCTTTTGTTTTTTTGTTCCTGAAAAATATTTTGTTCCCATAGGGAAAGCCACGTGGGAGCGTGGCCTCTGGGCGAGGGGATGTGAGAGTGCATGTGCTCTGGGGCTGGCTGCCTCCAGCCGGGGACAGCAGTGACTGGCCGGGGACAGCAGTGACTGGGGGGGTGGACAGCAGTGACTGGCGGGGAGCCATCCCTGATGCTGGGCCTTCCTTTTGCATCAGGAGGTTGAAAGCCTGGGTTTGTGTTAGTGCTTCTGATTCTCTCTCTCTCTCTCTCTCTCTCTCTCTCTCTCTCTCTCTCTCTCTCTCTCTCTCTCTCTCCTCCCCAAGGTTTCATGTAGTGCTAGCTGGCCTTGACCTCCTGTGTAGTCAAGATTGGAACATGTCTCTATCTAGCTCTCAACTGTTGAGATTACAGGTTTGAGTCACCATACCCACCAAATATCTCTGATTTTTTTTAGAAATGTATTTTGCCGAGGTGTGTGTGCGTGTATGCATGCGCGCATGAGTGTGTGTTTTTGTATGTTTGTGTGTGTCCTTGTGTGTATACAGGTTGCCTGTGGTAGGTGTGTTCCTTCACTGCTCCTCCTAGCCCTAGTTTTTGAGGGAGTGTCTCTCACTGAACCCATGACTCCTTATCTAGCTAGGTGGGTGTCCAAGGAGCCCCCAGGATTCTCCTGTCTCAGTCCCTCATCCCCAATCCCAGGATGTGGTGACAGGCAGGAGCCACTGCGCCTGGACTTTATGTGGATCTGGAGATCTTAACTCGGATCCTCATAGGCAGACACTTTACCCACACAGCCGTCTCCCTGGCCCTCTGACTCTAATTTTAAACCCTGGCATGAAATTTAAACGTGACAGGGACACCAGTAGGCCAGTGTGGATAAAACCATGTTCTCTCAGACATTGGAGGGCCACAGAGTTTGTGAGCCGCATAAATAAGAATTTCTGGAAAGAAACCATCTTTATTCATTGGCTAATAAAATGTCAGTGACTATGAAGAGTTTGGACCATGGCTGATCTAGTAGCCAAGTTGTAACTTCTCTCTGGCTATTTTAGCCCTCTAAAGGGACATTCATTGCCTACCTTTGGGTCCAACCTAACATCTTGATAAACAGATGAAAACCTTTGGAACACATTAACTTGACAAAACACTGTTTGCTACTGGAAGAGCTAAAGAAGCTATAGTGAGATTTCTCGGCCCACTGCGCTGTCCACCTGAGATCTCCACCCGTGTATTTTTAAAAATGCCTAGATTTATAACTTTTATTGTTCTGTTGCTACAAAAACTGCTTCCATGTTAGAACATGGAAGTAGGGGTGACCTAGCTCCACATCCCCGGGCCACGGTGACTCAAATTTGGCTCGAGGATGTTTTATCAGACCCAAGGAGAGAGACTGGTACCCTACTGGGGGCAAGGGGCTCAGATAGAGGTAATCAGAGGGCTAAGAGGGCTCTCTTTCTAACCTCCCCCAGCTAAGCTTCCTCTCTTTCTAAGCTTTACCCAGCCTGGCTGAGTAAAAAGGGATCCATAATGTAGCCCCCCCACCCCCCCAAAGAATAAAAACATTGGGAGCAACCCTATGTGGTGAGGGAGGAGGGTGGGACCGTCCATAGAGAGAGGCCAGAGAAAGGCCACTCTGTGGCAAGCAGGCCTTCAGGATGTGGAAAGAGACTGATGGGGAGAGACCAGAGATTCTGAGCAGGCTGCGGATGTGAGGGGATGTGGTATTCTTCAGAACAGCCCTGGCTCTAACTGGATGGGGAGGAAGACAGCTCATGTGTAACCAGCAGATGAACTCAGAGAGCTGAGAGGCAGAGCCCTGTGGGATGCAGAGGAAGAGGACCCCGGGTGTGGCTGGTTGCCCCGGGAAGCCCTTTCCTGTGCCCAAGTAGCTCGCTGAAGCCCTGTGGGAGGAAGAGGAGGCTGTTTGGAGACATGTAGATCCGAAGGCTTCTATGGACATTCAATGCTCAGGAACAGGATGAGAGTCTGAAACCCTGGGGGGCGGGGCTGGGTGATGTGGGGAGGACCCCCGGATGTGAAGCTGTCATCTGGGGTGAACGAGAAAAGACCATTAAAGCAACTTCAAACAGGCTCACGCCAGGTGACCAGAGAGCTGGTATCGATTCATTCACTCAGCAACCTGTCTAGACACCAGCCAGGTCTCCATCTTCCCAGCCAGCACATGAGATGAGTCAGGCTCACTACAGCCCCGACCCTCCCCAGGCCGGGGCCACACCTCTATCTCCTTCCCCTTCTCCCAGGATCCAGTGGTCAGCTAGAGTGTGAAATGGCATCACTGATGGCCTCAGCGCATAGGGAACAGCGCAAAGTGAGCCTTTGCTTTGTGAGTGTGAAAGGGAGTGCCTGGTGGCCCCAGCCTCTGCTTTGTGACCCTCTGATATCTCTCTTAACCAAATAGCAAAGTCTGGGACCTGGAGATGCCCTAAACCCGGACACACACTAGACCTGTTCCAGACAACCATGCCTAGAAGATACAATCACTCAGCCAGCCCCATTCTTCACCATTCACACAGCAGCATCCACAGTCCCCTGCCTCAGATGGTATCTTCACTCCCATTACTTGACACCTACAACGTCTTATTAGAAAGCTAGGGCCCCTTAGTTGAAGGATCTTGAAGTCTGGGCAGAAATATCAGCAGCTGACCTAGGATAAATTGGGGTCCCCAGTATTCCCATAAACTCTTGAGAAGTAAGAGGGGACATGTCAGCCGGTGACCTGGGCTCTGATCCCAGCATGACTGCCTCCCACCTGTGTGACATGGTTAAGCCACTACCCTGCCAGCCAGGAGCCTCAGTTTCCCCATGTGAAACATGGGCACAATGGTCCTGGCAGTGGCCCCAGAGTCAGTGTTCAGGGCCCATGAAAAGCTATGGCAGGATAAAGGCAAGGGCTCCCACCATGTCTCCCTAAGAGAATCAAAGGAGAGGTAGTGACACCCAGAGACCCAAATTCATGCGGGAATGGGTCAGCAACACCAGATCCCTCACCCGTCTCCGTGACAACCAACCTAGGCTGCCACCAGTACAACTCTCTCCATTGAGTTGTCCGGTCCCAACTCAGGGCTCTGAGGTTCAGTCCCATAGCAAACCATTTTCTGCCAGCTGCTCTTGAAGTCACCTCCAAGAATAAAGCCATGCTTCTGCTCCAAAGATATCCCCAGGCAGGAAACGGGCAGCAGGCACCATGAATGTTTAATTACACTAATTGTCCAAGTTCAGTTCCCTCCTCACTTCTTAAGTACTTTGTGGGAATCTGTGATTAAGCGTGAAATGGCTCATTTCTACGATTCCCTCGCTCAGAGTTCTAGGTCGGCTGGGAGTCCGCGCCAGTCTGGGCCAGGCATCCCTTGATAACGCCATCTCGTTTTTTTCTAATTTCATCTTCTGACCTTTTACTCTAGAAGTCCTTACCGGCTTCGTCCTGGGTGTTGGCACACAGCACCAAAGCACCGTAATTACTTAACTGTAGCCCTGTCGTGGAATCTACTTTTGACTTTGTTCGAAAACACTGTAATCAAATCCCTGAGAGTCAGGATCGATGAGCCTGGCTTGCCAGAGGAAATCTATCACAGGACTAAGTGGTTTAGCGAGAGAGGAGCTCCCTGTACGGTTGGGGGGTGGGGGAGGTGGGGAGCAGAGCCTGATGGGGATGGGTGGAGCAGAGGACTTGGGGCGTGCAGAGAGGCAGGGCGGGCTGGAGGAGTGACTAGGTGGGCGTGGTAGTGGGCGGAGCCTGTAGATGGGAGGAGCGGGCAAGCAAGGGTGTAGGTATACTGAGCCAGGTAAGTGGACAGAGATAAACAGAGCTATAGGATGAATGGATGCAGGTAGAGGATGCAGGCAGGGGATGCAGGACAACAATGCAGGCAGATGGGCCTCGCAGAGAGAGAGGTGAGTAGGCAGTATGCATCACCAGAAAATTTAACCTCACCATTTGGGCCCAGTGACTTCTGAGGCTGAGCTATTTCTGTGTGTTCTGCAGTGAAAAGCACATGTTGACCTTCCGGCCATGGACTTGCACACTCTTGGCCCTGCACAATTGGCATGATGGCTTCAAATATACATCAACTATACATTATGGCCCAGGAAGAGTGTGTGCGTAGGCTCACAGAATGAGCCTTGGAGGAGCACAGGGGCTTAAAACGCCAACCTCAGCTTCCATTTCTGAAACCTTCAACTGCCAGGGAGTGATGGGTTGAATATGCTTGGCCTAGGGCTCAGCACCATTAGGAGGTGTGGCCTAGCTGGAGTAGGTGTGGCCTTGTTGGAGTGGGTGTGGCCTTGTTGGAGTGGGTGTGGCCTTGTTGAAGTAGGTGTGTCACTGTGGGTGAGGGCTTTAAAACCCTCGTCCTAGCTGCCTGGAAGCCAGGATTCTCCTAGTAGCTTTCAAATGAAGGTATAGAACTCTCAGCTCTTCCTGCACCACGCCTGGCTGGGCACTGCCATGATCCTGCCTTCATGATGGACTAAACCTCTGAACCTGTAAGCCCCAGGTAAATGTTGTCTTATAAGAGTTGCCTTGGTCACAGTGTCTGTTCCCAGCAGTAAAACCCTAGATAAGACAGGGCATGTGGGCTTGACCAGTGCCACACACAGCTAGGTGTTGGAGTCTATACAAATTTCCTTTACCCACGCACTACTTAAAAAATGCCCACTTTGGAAATGCACTGAAGGATTGCAGTTAAGAGCACTGTCTGCTCTTCCAGAGGATTTGGGTTCAATTCCCAGCACCCACACAGAGGCTCACAACTCCAGTCTCAGGGAACCTGACATCCTCTTCTAGTTTCATGGACACCAGGCACACAGGTGGTGCACAGACACACATGCAGACAAAACACACATACAAATAAAACAAATTTTAAAAATCAAAGGCCCACCATGTGTACTTGACTGACATTATTTCATTTTATAATACAATGTGGGGGTACCATGAAAGAAACAAATTCAGCTTGCTTGGCACTTCTGAGTGTGTGTGTATGTGTGTGTGTGTGTGTGTGTGTGTGGGTGTGTGTGTACAGATGGCTCATGTAGGCCAGAGAAGGCTACTATGTCCCCTAAAGTTAAACATCCAGGCAGTTCTGAGCCTGACATGGGTGTTGAGAATGAACTTGGGTCTTCTGTTAGAGCAGCAAGTGCTCTTAACTGGTAAAACATCTCAGTGCTGGGATGTGACTCCGTTGTAAAGTGCATGCCTAACATTTCTAAGGACCTGAGTTCAACCCTAGCACCACAGAGCAAACAAACAGGCAAATAAATAAACAACAGGAAACCTACTTTCTAGTCTAGTATGATGGTCCTGGTAATCCTAGCACAAGGGAGGCCAACACTGGATGATTGCTAGGAGTTCAAGGTCGGTCAGGGCTACATAATGAATTTTAGACTAACCTGGGATACAGAGTGAGACCTGTCTTAATACTCTACAGAGGGAGGGAGGGAGGAAAGGAGGGAAGGAAGGAGGGAGGGAAGGTGGGAGGCAGGGAGGGAGGGAAGGTGGAAAAGAGGGAGAGGGAGAAGAATGGGAGAAGGAGGAGGGGGGAGGGGGGAGAGAGAAAGAGGAAGGAGGAGAGGGGGAGGAGAGGGAGAAGAAGGGGGAGGGAAAGGGAGAGGAGGAAGGGGAGGGGGAGAAATAGGGAGAAGGAGAGGAGGAAGAGGGAGATGGGGAGGGAGAGATGGATGGGGAGGGGAGGAAGAGGGAAGAAACGGAAATTTGTGCAATTGGACAGGTATGTTAAATGCTTTAAGCATAAAGAAGTGGGTTAGGGCACAAGAATAGGTGGGGTCTAACCCATCCGTTACTCTGACAGCACAGGTAATGCTGCAGCTGGTTGCACACATCACAACTCTGCACATTAAACACACGCCACTCTTTATCTTTTAATGATAAAATAAAACTTTCAAATAGAACGATGGACTAATGAAACTGGTTGGTAAGAGGCAAGGCACCTCGAGATTACCATGTTGGATCACAAACTCCTCACGAGGAGGTGTCACAGACTCCAGGGTCACAGACCGAGGTTTTATTTGGTTCCAGGAAGTACTTCAGCCCCCTGAGGGGTCGGCCATTTCAGCAGTTCAGGTAAGCCCAGGCAGATGTGGATTCCTGTCTCAAGCCACGGTTGTCTGTATCTGATCCGTGTCAAGTCTGTATACAATTTTAATCCAAATTCCCATGTGATTCTTGTAAATTGAGCAATTTCTTAATAAATTGAGACAAAAGAGCACCAAAAAGTAGGTCTTTATTCTAGTCTTGCATTGTGCCTCTGAAAAATGTGCGAATTTTATCTCGTGGAATAGTAATGAGTAATAGTAATAATGGAATGGTAATAGAGTGAGCATTCCTAACCAGAAAATCCAAACTCAGAAACGTTGAGTTCCTCATGATATCCCAAAAGAAACGCTCCCTCCCTGGGGTTGGAGTGATGGATCTGTGGTTGCAGGTGCTTGCTGTGCAGGCTTGAGGACCAGAGTTCTGATCCAGCATACAGGTAATGAGTTGGGGGCTCCACCCATGCATGTAACCCAGGATCCAAGGAGGGTAGAGACAGGAGTATTGCTAAAGGTCGTTGGCTTTCAGCCTAGAGAGACAATGTGAGCCCTTGATACAGGGGAGACTCTGGCTCAAAGGAACAGATAGAGCGTGAGAGAGAAAGACACCTAATGTCCTCGCCTGCCTCTGAGCACAGGCACAGACACATACACTCACATGGATACAGACTTACATAAACAAGAAATCTTTGGGGAAAAAAAAGACAGACTGAAACGAAAGAAAGTAAGGCAGGCAGGAAGGCTGGAAGAAAATTACATCCCTGACCTCTGATGACATATATCTATTAAACATAAGGGCATCAAAATACGTTATAAAATACCCTAGGCTATGGATACAGGTATACATAAAACATAAATAAATTTCATGTGCATTCCTTGGTCTTATCCCTGAGACACCCCACCATGTAATGCAAAACTCTTATCTGAAAAAAAAAAAAAAAAACAACCCCAAATCTGCAATCTGAAACACTTTGGATAGAGGACTCATAACTTATAGATCTTTTAAAAATAGTACTGATGCCCCCCAGAAGACAACTTTACATTTATGCCAGGTTTATGTACAGACCCCATGACACTCCACTCTGTAGTTGAGTGAAGAAACAGCCTTCCATCTGGGGAAGCGAGTGTATCTGTGAGAGATTGGATCAACCTGAGTATAACCACAACTTAGCAGGCCTGGCTGCTACCATGGCAACCATTTGGGCTTCCTAATAAAGGGTCACATCGCTCTTAGATTGTCTCGGGCATTGTTTTAAGCAAGTTGCCTGTATCCCGCCATCGCATCCTCACAGCAGTGCCGTGAGTTAGCCACGATTATCTGCCTTCTGCAGGATGTGAGAAGTGACATCTAAATTCCATGGCCACTAAAAATCTCTGGTCCCAAATCGGAACCCCGGGCGTTTCCCTGAGAGTGGAGCCCAAGCATCGTCTCGGTCTGGGTTTCAAGGGACTCGAGTGAATTCTGACACTTTAAGCAAGTTACTGTAATTGTTTTCAAATTAGTCCTCAATTCTTGGTTTGGAAAATAGGACATCTTGGGGCACTGTTGAGAGCTGTAAAGACAGTTGTGTGAGCCTGTGTGGAGCCCACGGACTGGTAAGGAGCCTACACGCTCTGCAGAGTCGTTATCTTTTTGTGTCTCTGATGCCACTTCTAGTGCAATCCGTTACTTAAGAAATGGCAAAGAGCCACTCACCAGCAAGTCCCCCGACTGAGCTTACATGCATGCTTATGTTTCTTCCATTAAGTTTCACAACACTCTCACCGCGCCCAGCGCCAATACTTTAAAATCTTTTATTTATTGGTCTAATTAAAGTCACAGAACACAACATCTTTAACTTCCTAGAGAATGGAAATGTTCAAAACCACCCTTGGCTCTCACGTGTGAACACATCCCAGCAGGTCTTTGAAACAATAGCTGGGAGGGGGAGATGGATCAGTGCAGAGGGCTCCGTGCTTACACGTGAGGGACAGAGTCTGAATGCCCAAAACTCACATAAAAAGGCATACGCACACATGGCCTTGTAACTCCAGAACTGTGGGGAGCAGAGACAGGGGGATGGCTTCATCCTCCTAACCAAGGCCAGGTTTAGAAGGAGTCTCTGTTTCAATTGAAGAAAGCACCCTATGTTCTACTGGGCTGTATGACCCAGCTGTCTGCAGTCACCCTTAGATGTTGCATGACACTTCTACAGTGGGACTTCTACCATGGAACCTGGTGTTTTCCCTACACAGGTCCTGGCAGGTGCCACATCTACACATGGAAGGAATTGGTAACATCCAACATCTTTCTCTGACGTATAGGCTCTCTCTTGTCTGCCACGATAACTGTTAGGCTTCTGCATAGACCTCAGTATGGTCTTCTGCCTCTGACCTTTTCCCATAGATGCTGGAGCCTCCAGTAGACCCTGCCCCATCAGTAAAACCCCCATAATGGTTGTGAGAGCAGGTGCAAAGTAAGCCACTGTCTGTGGCCTCCTGAGGGGCGTGATCTTTCACATCACCTGCCCAGCCCACCTACTAAGACATATTCAGCTCCTTTTCAAACACTGGTGTGTCCCTGTACCACCCGAACTCCAGTGCATGCTGGGAAACATAGCTTGCTCCGCCCAGAGTGTCCAGCTGCTGTCCTTCCTAGATACTACAATTTGAATGCAGCCTCCAAGTCAGAGTATTGGGAATTTAGTGCCTGAGTGTGCATGCTGATGATTTCTGGAGGTGGGGCCTTTGTTGGGATAGTTAGGGTCACTTGGGGTCCTGGTAGGGAGATGTCTATGATGGCATCAGGGATCTTATAAGAAGAGATACACTATTGAGCTAGCATCCTTTCTCTATCCCACCATGTGACTCCACCCACCATGTTATGGTACAGCAGACAGGTCCTTATCAGGTACCAATGCTGAGTTGAACTTCCTAGACTCTAGAACCATGGGGCAAAAGAACTTGATTTTTTTTTCTTTTTTAAATAAATGATCCCACCTGTAACAGAAAGTGAACCAAGGCACTGGCAGACTCTTATTTGAGCTTTGAAACCCTGGCTCATTGCCCCTGCAGTTGCTTTCCTCTAGCACCTAAAGTGTAGATTCTCCCAGCACCTGGATTTAATTCTCCCCTCCCCCCACTAAACCATGGATGCTGGGAACTACACATCACCTCCTTGCAATGCTCTGTCACCAAGATCTTGAGCTTCAGAGGGAAAAACACGGGTCAGACTGACCTTTGGGTTTGAGCCCCGTCCAAGAGGAGGCTAGAAGCTTGGAGTCTGTGAAACAGAGGAGACCCAGGGCCTTTGCATGTGGGCCCATGGTCTGTCAACTGTGACAGCCTCTGTCCATAGGACTCTGTTCCCATCCTGACCCCTTAGCAAAGGGCCAGAGGAAGGCTTCCATGCCAGGTCTTGCCTGGGGAGAGTCAGACATGAGAATGGAGGTGCAAACAAGACGGAATCCAGTTTTGACACTCACCAGTTTGATCCTGTTTGTTGCTGGGTCACCCTCCCCAGGTGGACCTTTTGAGCCCCAGGCAGAGCTCTCTTTAGGACTCAGGTTGGACCAGCAGGGCTCCAACCATCCATCTCTTGCCCAAGACAAAGATTACCCTCTCCTCTGGATCCTTCCCTTCTCTGAGGTGCTCAAGCCTCATTCCCACCTCCTGTTCCTGCCGTGGCCTCAGATACCCTTCTGCTTGAGCCACTGTTCAGCATGTGCTCGAACCTACCCCCTACCACGCGGTACCATCCCCCAAATAGAGACTCTGCTTGGCCTTGAGATCAGTTTCACCCTGGCTTCCAGCTGCACAGCCACCGGCAGGATATTAAACACACTCACCCAAAGAGCCACAAGCCTCTACATACCTCCTTCCTATACTGGGTTTGGGATCTTCCCTCCCTTCAGGCTCAGAACCAATCATCGCTACCTTATTTCTAAGAAAATAAAGACAGGAAAAGATGGACATCAATACCAATTGTCCCAACCACTTTCTTGAGGGCACATAATCTTAGTGTGCCAGTTCTACCAAGAAATCCAACCTCAGTAGCCTTCTGAGACCCTAGACCCTTGCAAGGAATAGGGCTGGGTGTGGAGACTCTGATCAAGAGTCTCTTGATCTGCTATGGACTCCCCAGTTCATGTGCAGAAGTCTGATCCTCAGCAGGATGGAATAGGTGGGGCTGAGGCAAGATACTTAGACAAACAGGCCAACTGCTGGGTGGCTGGAGTCTGATGCAACCAACCGCAGGGCTGCGACACACAAAACACCATGGGACCATCCCAACAGCAGATCCAAGACCAACTGAAGCGAGCTGGGAACAGCCCAGCCGACCACGTGAGGCCTTTGCTTCATCCTACAGCTCATGAGCTTTGCAGAATCGCCTGCTGCCATCATGCATCTAACACCAAGCTACAACAGACTAGTCCACGTGAGGACAGAAGAGGGGAGTAACCCTAGTCTGGAAAAAAAAACAGACCTGTTCCTGGAACTCCCCGCCTTAACTCGAGAATAATCCTCCCTTCCTTTAAAAACTGACATAAAACAGCTGCTCAAAGTCATATACAGCTCTCTCTCTCTCTTTCTCTCTCTCTCTCTCTCTCTCTCCCCCGTCCCCTCCCCCATCCCCTTCCCCTCCCCCATTCCCTTCCCCTCCCCCAACCCCCTACTCCCTGTTCCCCTTCCCCTCCCCCTCCTCCCCCTTCCTCCTTCCATCCCTCCCTCCCTAAATCTGTATTATCAACTTTAGGTCTAGAGAGGGTGCTTAGGGATTAAGAGCCCTTGCTGCTTTTGTAGCAGACACACAGACACATGCTCAGTTCCCAGCACCCACTAGCTGGCCTCTGAGGCATCCCCACTCAGATACATACACTCTGCTTACACACATAAACACATAACTACATTTATTTTTTTCAAAAAAAATATTTTCTTAAAAAACTCCAACTGTGTTTCCTCCTGACTTGTCCTGAAATTCTTTTCTGTGATACAGTCAAGAGTCCCTGTGTCCTGTGAGTTTAGAAGTCTCCAGAAAGAATTTCCGCCTCAGCAGCAGCGTGGAGAACTCAGGCTGCCAGTGAAGGGTCTTTAGAAGGTGATTAGATACTAGGGGAGAAGCCTCATGAACTGGATTAGTGCTTGCATAACAAGAACCCCACAGGCTTTCCCTGCCACTATGTAAGAGCCCAGAGGGTCTTATCTCGGGACTCTGTTCACCATACTTCACCCAATGCCTCCATACCGACTTCCCGCTCTCCAACACTATGAGGTACGTGACTAAGTACACGGTCAAGTCACCCAGACTTCGCTCAAGCTGCCTAAGATGCCATCCTTTTAGCTACAGTGAAGTCTTAATAAATGTGAGCCAAACCAGACCTGTTACGTACGGCTTCACAAGTGTGGGGATGTGTGGGACATTGCTGTTTAGATTTAGGAAAAATACACAACGATCAAACTCATGGCGCTCAACTTTTCTACCGACAGAATTAATGAGGGTGAAGGCCATGAGGAGCTCCTGGGCCCCTCCCCGTGTCCCTGCCCAGAGTCTTTGTTGGAGAAATGTCAAGGGGAAAAGAAGCAGCTTGGAACATCTGTGTCCTCCAGTTTTAACTTCATCTCTGAAATTGCCAAAGCACAGATGCCAGGTGTTTGACAAAAATGAAGAAAAAGAGAAGCTAAGAAAGCACCTGCCCCCGCCCCAGCCCCCTAAGCCTGTGGGACAGACAGCACAGCTGGCTGCACTCACCATCTTGTGGATGTTAAAGGATGAATTCAGAGCCAGAATCTCCAGTGTCTTCTGAATTCCCCACACACCCAGCCTGGGTGCAACGAGAGGCCTGGTGGAGCTGTATGCGTCCCAGACTTACCAGCATGGAGGAGCTGAAGCTGGCCTTCCTCTCGGGGTAAAGATATTCCCCGAAAGCCTGGAGGAGGCCCCCATGGAACTGGGCGCTGCTCCAGGTTCCCTGGAAGACACTGCAGGTGAAGTAGCTGGTGTCCCTCTGGGAGCCAGTCCTGGCTTCCCCTGCTGGGAGTCTGTGACTCATGGGCCATCTGCTTTGGATGTTGACACTGCAGTTTTGTTCTGCTTATATTTAATTGACATCAAAGTGTTGTATCTCCTCATGGGCATGGCGTGTTAAGGGGACTCACTGTGTGTCTGGGTAAAGGGCTGTCCTCTGTCCATCCTGCATACCATGTGTCACAGTCTAATTAGAGAAATTAAGATCACCAGCTCCTTATACATTCCTCATTTCTCTAGGTTGGGAAGCTGTGAACTTGTAGCACTTTATGAACCATATAATATGGTTGGACATGGTAGCACGTGCCTGTAATACCAGCACTTAAGGGAGCTGAGGCTGACGGGTCATAAATTGGAGAATGTCTTAGGTTGTTTGGCAGGACTCTAATTCAGCAAAGTGAATAAATAGGTTATAGAAGTTGTTGTAAACTATAGTTACCTGCCTGTGCTATAGAATATGCTAGAACAATGGGGGCCTGGAGTGATGGCTCAGCAGTGAAGGCTTCCTGAAGCTCTTCCAGAGCCCAGGTTCTGTTCTCAGCACCGACGTGGCAGCTCACTATTGGCTGTAAGTCTAGTTCCAGAGGACTTAACACCCTCTGGCTTCTGTGGGCACTGCACATATGAGACACATACATACTGAATACTTATATGATGCAAGGTATTTCCTATCCATTCACATTGAGGCAGTGAGAGGTCAGTGATTGGAGGAGAGAGGAGGAGGAGCTAAGGGAAGGAGGGGCAGAGAGGCCAGTGATTGGAGGGGAGAGAGGAGGAGGAGCTAAGGGAAGGAGGGGCACAGAGAGAGGGAGCCTGGGAGCTGCATGGGGAGCAGGAGAGGACACTCAGATCCAGATGGCGTCAAATGTGTTGTTTCTGGTGTGATGAGAGGTGAGAAATATTGGGGTAAGATCTTATTGTAAATTGGCTTTATGAAACTGGGAGTTTCTTATACATAAATATATTTGGTTAACTATTCAAGTTTAAGAGTCATACTTTGCCGGATACTTGGAAGGAGTGGGTGCTGGGCAGGAGAGAGAGACTCGTCGGGTCTTGGAGTAGAGGTCTGGTAGGGCGGTACCCCACCAGGTAAATAATTAATTAATTATTACCCACTACACTTATACACATAAAATAAAAATAAATGTTACCAAAAAAAAAAAAAAGAAAGAAAGAAAGAAAGAAAAAGGGAATACTCCTGACTATTTAGGTAACTATTGTCCACTTGGCTCTCTTCCTCCCCACCTTTCCAAGTCTCTAGAAATCTTTTCTTTTCCCACTCTCCCTCCTGCCTCCCTTTCCCTTCCTCCTCCTGACCCGTTCTTGCTATCTAACTCAGGGTGGCTTCGAACCCGTGATCCTTAGTCCCGTATGCTAGGGTTTCAGGCATGAGCAGCCCATACCCAGCTACCTGAAATCATCATAGAGTGACAGAATTCATCTTTCCCTTTCCACGTCTGGTTTGTTTCAGTGTCTGGAATGTTCTGTATCCATGTTGTCAAGCGATGAGATTCAATTTTTATGGTTGCAATAACATCCCATCGTATCTGGGTACTGTGTTTCCTTTAGCCCCTCCTCCCCTCAGGCATCCGACTTAACTCTGGAGTTTGCAACTGTGAATGATGTAAAGATGAGAGTGCAGATGTCTTTTTGATGAGCCGGCTTGGCCTCCTCAGACACACCCCAAAGAATCACTACTACAACATATTGACTGGGAGCTGAATATGCCCCAGGGGTGATAACCAGGGATATTCATCAGGGACCCTAAGTTAGCTACCTCCCCGCTGTGACCAAATACCTGAAAAAAAGTAACTTGAGGGAAGAATGATTTATTTTGGCTCCCAATCTGAGGATGTGACCCATCATACCAGGAAAGGTGTCAGGGTAGAAGCAGTTCACAACTGTGGCAGTGGGATTGTGCTGACTTCTGGGCAGACCAGGAAGCAAGGCTGACCTGTAAGCCAGTTACAGAACACACATGAAATAGCTGGGAAAGAAGAAAGGGAAAAACGGAGGAACTGTAAATGCCAGAGACAGCACAGGCTGGGGAATGGCATGCTGGGAGGCTTCCGGAGTGCTCAGGCAACAGACCTCACCAAAAGGCTACAGACAACACCAGAAGGTGCTCAGAGATTTGCATGGGATGGGGTTGAGGGTAGAGAGATGGGTCCCAGGGACATCCAAGGAAAGAGATGCCAGGCAGAAGGAAAAACCTGTGCAGGAGTGTGAGAAGAAGGGTGGGAAACATAGAATGTTCGAGATAAGGTGGTGAGGAGAAACCATGATGCCAGGGTCCATTGGTCAGTTGCTTCTCCCATCACTGTGATGAAACACAACTTAAAGGTTGATGTTGCCTCAGAGCTCCTGAGTAGAGACCTTCCCAGTGGAAGTCCTGGGGCTGGCGGCAGGAACTTGATGGGGTCGCTCACATTGCATCCACATTTGGGAAGCAAAGAATATCAATGCTTCTGCTCGCTGCTCGTCCGTTTGCTCAGGCCTGAATCCCAGCGCATGGACCAGTCCCACCCACACTCAGGTGTGTCTTCCCGCCCCAGCTGACCTAATCAAGAAATCCTTCACAGATGTGCCTCTTTAGCATGCTACAGCCTGTCAAGCTGACAGCATTGGTCACCACAGTTTAGTGCATGATAAAAACATTGTCTTCTAAATGGAAGCAGAAGTATGGTACCAAGCGTACACATAGAGGGTTTGAGTGCTCAGGCACGCGTGATCTGTGGAAAGTATCAGATACAGGATCCTGTTTCTAGCAAATCCCAGCAAAGACAAATCCACAGAGACAGGAAGTAGTTTGGTGGTTGCCTAGGGGATAGAAAGATAGGGATGAAGGCTGACAGCTATCATGTAGGAGTTACTTTTGGGGAAGTACTGAGGTGACCATAATGACAGCCACCAACTCTGAGAAGACATTGATATTTTGATTAATTGTATATACTGGGTGAATTGATTGGCTGTAAATTATATGGTACTAAGGCTGTTAGAGAAAAAGGGAAGGAATCACTGATTAGGATTGGCAGGGAGGGGAAGGGACCGGTAGGAAGAAGCAGGGAGGGCCATTGGAAAGATGATGATGGTGGCTAGGCCCAATGACCGAGGGGGCGGAGCTGCTGAGGAGTGGTCAGGCTCTCATGAGTGTTGACAGACTGATATAGTTGCCTATTTGTACATTTTATTAAGTGTGTAGAGGCCAGAGGTCAAAGACCAACCTTGAGTATCAGTTCTCAGGTACAGTCTACAGAGTCTTTCACTGGCCTAGAATCTACCACATATGCTCAGCAGGCTGACCACTGAATACCAGAGATTCAGCTGCCCCTACTCACCCAGCACTAGTACCAAGCGTACACAATCAGTCCTGGCTTTCTCACAGGGTTCTGGACTCAAACTCAAGTCCTGAGGCTTGGGTAGCCATACTTCTTGGGTATTATTCTCAAATGTGTTCAGCTGTCACTGGAGACTTTCATTTCCGGTTGAAATATTTCTCAGAGTGACAAGCTGAGTTCCGGGGACTCGTGTCCAGGCATGTGGCAACACTCCAAAGGTGGGAAGAAGGGAGATGACACGGGAAACTGAGGTCAAATGAAGAGCACAGTGGTTAGAGACCAAGAAAGTGTAACGAGTGTAAAGCGCCTCATTGGAGCCGAGGTGACCCCATTACATGCCATGGGTAACTGGTGAGGACCAGACTGTGGATTCTTTAGCAATGAAGTCATGAGTGACCTTGAAGAAGATGGTTTGGGCAAGGTGATGTCTGCAGATATGCTGCTGAGACTCATGGGATTTGAGGAATGGAGATGAACGGAGACAGTGACCACTCAGAGTTTTGTCTGCGCCAATAGGAAAGAGACGTCACCAGTACGGATAAAGACATCAAGATGTTAGAGGAATGCAAGAGGAAAGGCAGGAAAAGCCACCTGTACAGGAAATGTGGTAGGGTGCTTCCTGATGGCCACCAGCCACCGCGGTGACCAGCAGAGGGACTGAGGGGTCCCCTGCAGCAGGTACAGAGCTGGCGGAAGCTTTCAGTTTCACCAGGGCTACAGCTTGACCTGCAAATGTCACGAAGCCAGGGCGCTTGCAAGAATGGACGTCTGCATCAAGATGGGGCAGCTGGGCAAGGGACGGTGAGACAGCAGCAGGGTTAGCAAGATGATGGCGTCCACATGGAGCAGGTCCTAGCTGGGATGAGGGCCTTCAGAAGGGGAACTACATGGGTCCAGGGAAAAGAGAGCCAGGGTGTTATTACTGAAAGAGACCTCTGGCCCAAGGTCACTGCCATTGGAACATGGTCCCTACAGATTCACGTGTATAAATCATAATTATCCAAATCATATGTTGATGGCATTGGGAATGTGGGGCCTTCATTAGGATTATATGTGGTGATGAGGGTAGTGCCCCCATGTTGGCAACAATGGCTTTAAAAGAAGAGGCGCCTCAGCTGTCATACTCAGCTGTCTCCCCGTTGTGTTATGTTGCGGCTATAAATCCTCACCATACACTGGTGGATGGCAGCACTATAATCTAGGACTCCCCAGCCTCCAGAACTGAGAGGGAAAGAAACTTCTATCCCTCACAGACTTCCCAGTCCTGTGCATCTTTGTTACAGCAACAGAAAACAAATTAAGATGAAGGAGTGAGGAGATAGCATCATCAAAAATCCAGTCAGTTAGTGGGCCTTTTCTAGAAACCTTGAATGCTGTTGCCATGTTCACACTGGTGGGAGATTTGGCAGACCATGATTCCATGCCCCTGTGAGTTCTTGTAGCACATGCCAAGGGGGAGATGCCACTGCTTTGACAAGGGAAGAATCCGTCAAATTATCCCTTTATAACTTTGTTCAAGCAATGCTACAACAGACACCGACGGAGGCCTTGGTCACTGCTGTGGACACCTGAAAACTGGTCCTCCTTGGAGCCTAAGCTCCCTACTGCTTCTGGAAGTTTCACCAGTATCAGAAGAGGAATGTGGGGTTCTACTCTCCCACACAGTCTTAGTGACTGGTTGTTGTTTAGTGTGAGAGTCTCCCATGGGCTCTTATTTGAACATCCGGTTCCTAGTACTGTTTTGGAAGACTGTCCAAGTTTTATGTGGTGGATCCTTGCTAGAGAAAGGGCATCACTGCGAGTGGACCTTAAGGTGTATAGCCTGGCCCTACTTCCTGTCCACTCTCGGCCTCATGACTGAATAAGTAGTGTGGCAGGCTGTCTCGTGCTCCTGCACCACGCTTTTGCCGCCATGGTGGACTAGATCTTTAAGCTGCAAGCCAAAATCAGTCTTGTCCATCCTTCCCCTATTGTTGATTCTTCTCAGGTATTCGGTCACAGCCTCGAGGACTCATTAACCCAGGAGAGTGTCTCCAGGCTAGGGTGGAAGAGGAAACCCGACTACAGCAGAATGTGACGCTAAGACTTGACGTGAGTGTTGATCCGTCCCTGTCTTTGTTAGGGTTTCTATTGCTTGCGAGGAAACACCATGAGCAAAAGTAACTTGAGGAGCAAAGGGTTTATTTCATCTTACACTTCCAGGTAACAAGTCTACCGCTGAAGGCAATCAGGGCAGGAACTTAACCAGAGCAGGAACTGAAGCAGAGGCTATGGAAGAGAGCTTTTTACTGGCTTGCTCAGTCTGCTTTCTTATACAATTCAGGATACGAACACTGTAAAACCAGAGGCCACATGCCTCTGTGGGCCTTGTTATTTGGTCCAAAGGGACAGCATGTGAGGTTGAAATACCACAGGATTTACATGTGACACTGATGAGCGGCTGATGCCTGCTGCCCCAGCCAGCCGTTCTCAGGCACACCCTGCCAGAGCAGAGCTCACTCAGGCTTGTGGAAAATGAGGTAGCATCAGGTCAACCCAGAACGATTCACATCGTCCAGCAAGGCTTGGCGAGTTGGGTTTGTTATCCTGCATCTCTGTGAGTCAGAGTTTTCAGCCTCAGTGTCATCCAGACAGTCAAAATCAATCTGACGCGCAAAAGGTGATGTGAAAACAGCCGTGTCGAAGGCCACTCTGCAGTTTCCATTTATGAAGGTCCAATGACCACGGTCTCCTTGGAGAAGTTTATTGCTTGGGCACAATTCAAACATGCTCTTTCTTTGACTTGCATAATCTGACTTTATTTCAGTATTTTTTGGGAAGTGCTCATTCATTTTTTTTTTTGCAGAAGGAGCACAAAGGAGTCCAAAGAGATGGTCCTTAGGGAGTGTGATTTAGAAGTCCTGAGTATGCCAATGAGAGTCAGAGCACACGCGCATTAACTGCAGATGCTCCTCTGCCCGCAATGGAGCCCAACAAACCCCTCTGAAACTGCTCTGTGTCACGAAACTATATATCAAGCCTACCACACAGCCTGGAGTGTGGGCTCTTTCCCTTTGTGATCATGTGACTGACGAGAACTGTGGGTCACTGTTGCTTAATCTGGCATAAGAGCCAAATGCAAATCTGTCATTGTTTTGTTTTTCCTGTTTATGGTATGCATGTGAGTGCACACGTGTTTTTGTGGGTCTGTGGATGCCAGAGGTTGGAATCCTTGATCATGTTTCCATTTTACGTATTGGAGGATGGTCTCTCACTTGGACTCGGCCCTGGCTACGTGGCTAGTCAAGTCACCAATTTGTTCCAGGGATCCAGAGCACTGGGGTTCCCGGCAGGCTTCCATCTGCCCCACTTTTATATGGGTGTCTAGAATATCAACTCAGGTCCTCACACTTGTGCTTTTGAAGAGCTCTTTACACACCAAGTCATTTCCTCAGCTACAAAATTATGCAGGGATATGGCTTTTTATGTCGTCATAAAATATCATCAATCAAAAACATTGGTAAGGGAGGGACTGTTGCATGTGTAAAACTGCACGTGTACTTATCTACAAATATTGTTAAAGATGATTTGATTTTATATGTGTGAGTGTTCTGCCGGTAGGTACATGATGTGTGCCATATTTGTGCTTAGCACCTATGGGAATCAGGAGAAGGTATCCAATGCCCTGGAACTGGAGTTATAAATGATTGTAGACCACCATGTGGGCTCTGGGAACTGAACCCAGGTCCTCTACAAGAACAGTGGTTAGCTGAGTCATCTTTCCACTATGTGTATTTTTTTTTTTAAACAGGAAAAATGACTTGGAATGACTTAATTCCCTCTTTTGTTCACCAAAGTGGCTTGATGTGACTTTGATGGGTGTGTACATCACATCTAGTCTGCTGTCTGAGGGCTACAGGGGAGGGTCCATAGTCCACAGCTGGTACCCCTGTCCCTAGTCACAATGGCCTATCCAGCGAGTGCATATGCGGTGTAATCAGGGTGTGTGGTCTTTAGCATTAATCGACAGACTCTAGAATCACCTGAGAGACGGGTCTCTGTACAAACACTTGGGGGATTTTCTTGACATCATCAGTTGAGGAGGGAAGGCCTACCCACTGTGGGTGACGCCATTCTCTGGCTGGGCTCCTGATCTACAGAAGCAGCAGAAGGGAACCAAGCAGAAGCCGTTCATCCATCCCCACTCCACTTCCTGGTTCCTGCCTCCATGACTACCACAACAATAGAGTGTACTCTTGAACTGTGGGCTGGAGTAAGCCCTTTCTCCTTTAAACTGCTTTAGTCGGGGTGTTTTATGACAACAACAACAAAATAACTGAGACAATAGTTTCCCATGAGATCAGGTTAAGGAGAAAAACCAACGAACAAAACATAATCTTGCTTCCTGACCCATAAAGCTCCTATAGGAACCCTGGAGCCTATGTGAAGTGACTTACAGTGACCCAAGAAGGAGGTCTCCACAGAACAGAGCCATGCCAAGAGAGAAGAGATGTTTTAGCTCCCTCCTATTGTTGTAACGAACCTTAGGACCAAAAGCAATTTAGGAGAGGAAAGTATGTATTTGATTCGCACTTTCAGGTCACCATCCATCACTGAGGAAACTCAAACAGGAACTTGAAGCAGAAACTGTGGAAGATGCTGTTTGCTGGCTCACTCAAAGGCTCACCCTTCACTAGCTTTCTGATTTAGGCCGGGATCACCTGCCCAGGGAGTGGTGCTGCCTACAGTGGGCTGGTTCCTCCCAATCAATCACCAATCAAGACAATTCCCACAGACATGCCCAGAGGCCAGTCCTATCTGGCAAATGCCTCAGCGGAGACTCCATGCTCAGATGACTCGAGCCTCTGTCAAGCTGACAGCAAAACTAACTAGAATGGGAAAGACACAGGCCTTGGCCATGACACAGTACAGGCTATCTCCGGCTAGTGTCTCATTCATGGGCCAGCACAGTTCTGCCTGTGGTGTAACTGGATTTGTGTCTCCAGCAACTGTACCTCGTTGGGTCCTGACAGATACAGAGCCCCCCTGCTTCACATATCACTATGGTACTAAGAAGAGTTTCCAAGCACTGAGGACCCAAGAGCTCCGTTCCTGGAATGGTGGCCAGAGGAGCCCCGTGGGTGAAAAGCAATTAAAGGAAACAATTCAAGCTCAGCCATAGTCGCACTAAGGGAGCACAGCAAATGAAGAAACACCTCTTCTTCAAGACAATCAATTAAAGTTTGGTAAGAATATCTCAAGAAGAACGCGAGGCTTTTGTACTTGAGCTGGAATCTGTTCTTTTCTGTTTGTAATTCTCACCAGTTCACCTTAGAGAAAGTCCCATCTGTTGGAGAAAGGTGAAAGGGAAGGAGGGGAGGAGGGAGGGGAAGAGGAGGGAGAGATGAGGATGAGAAAGCAGGAGGGCAGGAGGGAGGGGAATAAGGATGAAAGGGAGGGATGAGGGGGAGAGGGAAGGATGGGAGGAGGGGGAAGAGGGATGGAAGGAAGGGATGATGGTGAGATAAGGATGGGAGGAGGGGGAAGAGGGATGGAAGGGAGGGATGATGGTGAGATAAGGATGGGAGGAGGGGGAAGAGGGATGGAAGGGAGGGATGAGGGGGAGAGGGAAGGATGGGGGAGGGAGAGGAAGAGGGATGAAAGGGAGGGATGAGAGGGAGAGGGAAGGATGGGAGGAGGGTGAAGAGGGATGGAAAGGAGGGATGATGGTGAGAGAGAAGGATGGGAGGAGAGGAAGAGGGATGAAAGGAAGGGATGATGGTGAGATAAGGATGGGAGGAGGGGGAAGAGGGATGGAAGGAAGGGATGATGGTGAGAGAGAAGGATGGGAGGAGGGGAAGAGGGATGGAAAGGAGATGAGGGGGAGAGGGAAAGATGGGAGGAAGGAGGGCAGAGGCATGAAAGGGAGGGATGAGGAGACAGATGGAAGAGGGGTAGGGAGGAGGATGGAAGGGAGAGATTGGGAAAGTATGGAATAGGGGATGAGGGAGCTTACAGAAGGAATTAACGGGGGGGGGGGGATTGAGGAGTCAGAAAGATCAGTGGGGAAAACAAGAGAAAAATAGGAGACATAGTAGCTGAAAACTTTCTAAACTTGAGGAAGACATCAGTGTACATAGCTAAGACACTCAAAAACTTCAAAAACAATAAATGTAGAGATCCCAAAATATCAAAGAAAAACGTTGAAATGCAGAAATGTTGTAGAACAGCAGAATGGGAGGAGCTCAGTCCAAGAACGCTGACTTTTTGTGAGAAATTACAGAAGATGGACAACTGTGAGAGAGTGAATAGCCACCCACCAGGAATCCAATGTCTAAAAAAACCATCATTCAAAGGGGAAATAGTCGTCCCAAATGTTAAAAAGAAACAGAGAGAAATTGTTGTCAATAGACCTCTCTTATAAAATATATTAGAAGAAAGTTTAAGGGACTAGAGAGATGGCTCAGCAGGTAGAGCACTGGCTGCTCTCCCAGAGATCCTGAGTTCAATTCCCAGCAACCACATGGTGGCTCACAACCATCTGTAATGGGATCTGACGCCCTCTTCTGGCATGTAGGTGTAAATGCAGATAGAGTACTTAAACATAAATAAATAAATAAATAAACAAACAAATCTTAAAAAGGAAGACTAAAAGAAAGTTTAGGCTGTAAACAGGTAACCTCAGATAATTATGAATATGAATATATTCATACATCTGATATTGATAACTAATGAAATTAATGATACATTATAAACACAGCACAAATGCAGCTCCCCTCTTTCCTCAACTGACTTTGAAAGTAATTATACAAAACACGCTTATATAAATGTATCACTGGGCCTGAATCATATAGAAATGCAATGTATTTATTTAACCAGAAGAACATAGATGTCAGTGAAAGTGATGCTACCACCCACCAGATAGTAACTGAATCCACAGGAGTGAAATAAAGTGAGAGGGAAACAGTCAGTAAAAAAAAAAAAAAAAAAATGTCATTGTATCAAACTATAGGCTCATGCTCTTCTTTCTCAAGAAGAAGTATCTTTACTTGATACTTTGATTTCTTTAAGTATCAAATGATGTGAAATAATGATTATAAAATGCATTCTTGGGCAAGTAATATGTAGTAGGTAGCCTTGTGGTCCTTCAAAGACACCAATGTCCTAACCCCTAGGCTCTGTGAACACTATTATTTCGTGGTGAAGGAAAGTTAAAATTGTCAATCAGCTCACTTCGTGGTGCAGAAGCTTCCCTGATAAGCCAGGAAGGACCAATACCATCGCAAGTGGTCCTAGAGATAAAAGAAGGATACAGAAGAAAGACCTGGAGAGGCAGCAGCAGGAGACATCCTTGGCCTGACGTTGTTGGCTTTGAAGATGGAGAGAGAGCCTCATGAGCCAAGGAATGCAGATGGCCTCCAGAAACTGAAAAGGCCAAGGACAGAGTCCCCAGAAGGAGCAAAGTCCTGCCAACTTGATTCTAGGTCAGCAAGACCCACTTCAGATTTCTGACCTCAAAAGCTGTGTAAATTATATTATACAAGCCACTAACTTTACAGCAACTTGTTACGACAGCAATAGAAAGCTAATACAAGACACAGAGCCACCTCAGAGAGAGGGATGTGGCCATGCCAGGGAGGCATCGAGTTCCTATATGTACAGTTCTGATAAGTGAAGATGCATATGACATTGGAGAGGATGTTGCCAACATGTCAGAATGGGAAATGACAAGACTCTGTCCTTCCATAAAAGCAGAGAACAAACTGGTAAATCTATCAGAATCGACTTTTGGGGATTGCCAAAGTTTAATCAGAAACATACAAAAGCCAAGGGGTGATGATGAATAAGGAAGCTGTTGGCTTTTGGTGTGTGTGAATTCCTGTTTGCCACACCCTACTCTCCAACTCAAGAGCTCCAGAACTATGGTAGCCCATGTTTCCAACACAGTTAACAGGACCACAGAAAACAATAAAAACCTTATTTCCAAAGAATTGCAGTCACGGGCTTCTGCAGAGGCTTGATGTGTTTCCCCTGACTGTAGGTTCCCCAGAGCTGAAGTGAGTTCCCTGATATTTGTCAAATGAATTTAAAGGAAAACTTATTTCAGCCAATTGGGGCAATATTCAAAAGACAAAGCAAGCAACGTGATAAACAAATCCAGAAGTTTGGGGAAGAAGAAGTTGGAGGATAACAGAAACTTTGGAAAGTTCCCTGTGTGGACAAGAAATCTAGGAAGCTGTGTACGTGTAGACAGAAACTGAAAGGGACAAAATGGGGCCTGGAGAGATGGCTCAGCAGTTAGAAGAACTGGCTGCTCTTGCAGAGGACCCAAGTTCAGTTCCCAGCACCCACATGGTGGCTCACAACCACCTAGAACACGAATTCCAGGAGGTCTAGTGCCCTCTTCTGGTCACCACAGGCACCAGGCACACACACTGTGGACACATATACATGCATGCATACATACATACATACATACATACATACATACATACATACAGGCAAAACACATACATATAGAATAAAATAAGTAAATCTTTATATGAAAAATAATTAAAAATCGTAAATCAGATAAATCTAAGAGGCACACAGAATGCTCTATACCATCAGAGAAGAAATATCTTCAAGAACACAAATCATTCTCTGATAGAGACCTTAATGTCAGATCACAAAACAAGTTTAAAGTATTGAAACCATACAAAGTATCTTTTCCAATCTGGGAGAAATAAAACTGCAAGCTAACAATAGGAGAAACTTCACAAATGTGTGGAATTTCAATGAATAGTTTATTCAAACAATTAGGACAAAGAAGAAATTGTAAGATGGATTAGACAGTCTATTGAGACAACCATGAAAACAAACCCGCAAAGTACAAGCCACAAAACTCAAGCCAGCAATACAAAGACAGGGCCCAGAGAGAAATTTACATCTGTAAACCATCATGTTTAAAAAATAAGGAGGAGCTACATCAAAACACAACTTCACACTGTAAGAGGCTAGGAGAGTAAACCCAGAGCTAACTTAAGAAAGAAAAAAAAAAAACAAGAACAAAACAGAGAACAACAGAGAAATATCGAAAGTTAGTTCTTTGAGAAAGTCAACAAGATTTACTATAATAAAAGCTCGAATTCCCCAAATGAGAAAAATACTATGAACAGTATGAGCAACCCTGTCAAGGTAAAAGAACTATCAGAGAACATGCTGGATAATCACATACTGATAAACCATGCAGGACAGAGTTAAGAAGTTTCTAGGAACCATTTACGACAGACTGAAGGTGAGATAGAAAGAGTGGACAAGAGATTGACTAAGAAAGGTATCGTAAGACAACTACAACCAACCTCCATTGTGAACATAGAATAAAAAATTCTCAGTAATGCACTAGCAAAGTGAATCCAGCAACATATTAAAGGGATGATATGCCACAACCAAGTAGAGTTTACCACTGGGATATAAGGATGATTCAACATACAAAAATCAACCCACATATTCTACCACATTCATAGAAAAGAACCATATGATCACCTCAATTGACAGAAAAAGATCCTGAGTATGTTCAACATGACTCTTGATTGCAAAGAGACTAGGTATGGAAAAATTGTCTTAGTGTGACAGAGGGCGTTCCAGAACAGTCCAAAGCCAGCATCTCATTCAGTGGTGATAACTGAACTTTTTTTGTTAAGAAAATCCATAGCCATTAAACATGTTGCTGAAAGTTATAGGCAGAGCAATTAGAAAGAAATTAAAAAGCATGCAAACTGGAAAGAAACATTTGTAAAATCCAAAGTAGAGTATTAGTTAAATATGCCACAATACAACCACAGCAAGCAAGTTCTAGAAGGAAAGATCACACCCCTGAGAGGGTTTGTTTGTTTGTTTGTTTGTCTGTAGCAGTTGAGAGAGAGAGAGAGAGGCTACTCAGTCCATCTCATGAGCCATTTGTGTGTGGTTTGTGTCTGAGAGGACTGGCCAACTGTCCCAGTTAGCTTTAACTGTCAACTTGATAGAGCCCAGAGTCACCTGAAAAGGAAATCTCAGTTGAGAAATTTCCCAAATCCGAGTGGCCTATGGATGTGTTGGAGGCAGAGGGAGCTTGTCTTGACTATTAATTTTGATGCTGGAGGGCCCAGCTCACTGCGGTTGGCACCATTCCCTAGGTAGGTGGTCCCAGCCTGGAGTGAACCAGCAGGCCACATTCCTCTACCGTTTCTGCTGTATCCTTGACTGTGAGTTCCTGCCTTGACTTCCCTCAGTAATGAACTATGACCTAAAAGTGTAAGCCAAATAAATCCTTACCTCCCCTAAGTTGTTTTGGTCAAAGTACTTTTTATCACAACAGCTGAAGAGAAATTAAAACACCGACTTTTAAAAATATCTTAAGTGGTAAAATTTACAGCACCATTTGTCTTCATTGAAACTTGCCATTTGGGTGAGGTGCAGTGGTCACTGGGAGTTCACATAAAACATCTCGCGCTGGAAAAGGTATTTGTTAAAGTGTGGTGATTCTGAATTTTTTTTTAAGTTTGGGTCTTTCACCCCCCCCCATATTTCCCATGCCATATTAGAAAGATCAAACCGTTGATTAGGGGTGGATCTTATTTCTGAAGCTTCTGCAGACCTGAGCAGGGGTGATGGGCAGGGACGGGAACTCGTTGGTGTTACGGATCCATCATATTGCCATGGGACCACAAGGCATTAAAAGGCTTGAGAGAAGTGCAGGGAGGGGTGGCTACCTCAGGGTGGCACTGCATGGAGGGTGAGAGTTCCTTGGTGATATGTGCAGAAGCCAAAACTCGGTTACCCACATGTTTCTTGGGCCAGAAAGTCCGATTAAGAGAGGGAATCTTGGGACATAAACATCAGTCACACCCCTTGTCTTGTTCTGGGGGGCAACAGGGGTCTTAGGAAAAGTCTGGCCCGGGGTCTGGGAGCCATTCCTGCCCAGTGTTGAGGCCATGGGGCATACAAAACCAAAAACACCTGAGGGAGAAGAGGATTTGTGGGTGCAGCCTTTCTTTGGGGGACAGTGAAATTGTTTTAAAGTTGACCCTTTACATAAGCACATACCGCATCTATGTACCAATAAAAAAGATTTGAAATGCATTACAGCCTTTCATCAGCACAGCAATCGTGGACACAATGTGCTGCTGTACTAGGTGCCCGGAGTCGTTAGAGATTGTCTGAGGTGCAGAGATGTACCTGGGTCATGTGCAGATGCCTCCGTATTTCATAGGAGAGACTCATATTTTAGAATTCTCAGGAGTCCTGACACCAGTGCCCTGCAGCTATCATGAGATGATTATATGCTGAAAAACATAAATTTTGCACCTCAAATGTCAGGCTTGCAGCTTAGGTGAAGTCCAGCTCAATAAACCTTTCGAGGAGGGAAAAGAAAAGAATGGCTTCCCCTTGATCTCGGATTCTTCAGAACCATTTCCAGTCAGCCTCTGGGCCCAAGTAATATTTCCTGGGTCACCTGGGTGGCTGCGCATACTTTAAGTACCAAATAACAAGTCCCTCAGGTCTTTTTTTAGATGCTTTTAAAAACTATTCACGTATTGAGTAGTTTTTGGTTTTAAAAATTATTAATTAACCGTGTGTGTGTGTGTGTGTGTGTGTGTGTGTGTGTGATATTATATGTGGGTATGTGTATTTCAGAGCCCATGTGGATATCAAATGACAACTCTGTGCAACTACTTCTCTCCTACTTTTATGTGGGCTTGGGGATCAAGCCTGGGTCCCCCGGGGTTGTACAACAAGCACCTTTACCTGCTGAGCCATCTTGTTGGCCCCTAGGTCCTGTTTCCTGCTGCCCAGTGTTTCATGGAGCGAGACCCTAGGAGGGCACTGGGTTAGTTGTCTTGTCATCAAGAAGGAGAATAAGAGCTAAGTGACAAATCTTGCACAACTGCTCCTAGTTGTGCCTGGTTGAGAAGAGACAAATGCTACACTTGACTCATTCATGTGAAGTGCCGCTGCTCATATTGCCACAGTCCACACCTTCCACATAGCCCTCATCCATGGCTTCTTCCCATACAGTCCTGGCCAGGTGAACTCCTGCGATGTCCGGTGTCCCCCGCTCACACCAGGGAGATGGGGAAGACCCCTTGACCATCCTGTTTCTGTAGAGGTGGTGTTTTATCCATTCACCCACCCATCCCTCATAGAGGTTCAGCCAGCACTCTGAGTGTTGAAGGCATCAGAAGAGGCCCAGGTTCAAATCCCAGGATCTCCACCTTCTAGTTGTGCCATCTCCAAGCCAATTTTCAAAATGTTAAACGCACTGCATGTATTTGGCTTGTTTAACTTCACATCGTGCCTTTGTTCCATCAACTTTGCTGCACAGGAATACATTGCTATGTACAATTTATACATATCAATGCTGTAATTGTTAGTTTTAACTATGAGCTTGATACGACCTAGAATCATCCAGGAGGAGACTCTCAGGGAGGGATAGCTACACTGGGTTGGTGTGTGGGCGTATCTGTGCAGAATCATCTTAGCGGATGTGGGAAGATCCAGCCCACTGTGGGTGGCACCATTGCCTAGGTAGGGAGTCCCAAACTGTATGAGCAGAGAAATCAAGATGAACAACAACAACAACAACAACAACAACAACAACAGAGCAAGCAGGCAGGCAAGCCTATGAATTCCTATGAACTTGTTTCTATCTGCCATTGGTTGAAGATGTGACGTAACTGGCTGCTTGAAGTTCCTGCCTTGACTTTCCCAGAATACTGAACTGTCACCTGGAATTGTATGCTGAAATAAAACCCCCTTTCTCACCTCAACTGCTTTTTGTCAGGGTGCTTTATCACAGCAACAGAAAAGCAACTAAAGCCAATGTTAATCTGACGTAGGTCTATTTTTTTTTTAAATCTAAAATGAATTATGTCTTAGAGGTTAATCAGGAACTGATCCTGGGCCCTAGCAACTCTCTTCTTAGGCATATGCCCCAGAATGAAGCAAGAAGATGGTTACACACAAACTTGCCCATAGTGGCCTCTGAGGAGAAGATGGCTGCTCTATGTCTGTTCTCCCAAAGTTCATGCTGTGGCTAATTCTCCATTGTGGCATTTAATCTGGCTCGAGTGTATAGAGCTGGCACCTGGGGAGATGATTAGGATTAGATAATGTCATCAGGGTGGATCCTCAGGTTAGAACCCTGGTGGCTTTATGACAGAGGCAGAAGCTGGAGAGAAAGAGTGTGCTCCTTGTCTCTTGCCCTGCGATCCCTGGGCTGCCCCAGAACTCTACAAGCAAGAAGGGCATTGCCAGATGCAGCCCTTTGACCTTGAGCAAGAACCATCAGCCAAAACAAGCCTCTTCCCTTGGAACTTATCCAGTGTGTTCTAGGGACAACAGAGAACAGACTTAGGTACTAATCAAAGAGGAGATGGTCCAGGGTGGAAACGCTATACACAGAGGCAGCACCGGGGTCCCACGGAACAGGGACTGTGAACAGAGGCCTGACCCCCAAGTACATTACTGCTGAAAACTGAGCTGGACAAGTTCCACCCAGAGTCTGGTCTTCTGAGTAAGTCACATTTGCCAATCGCTAGTGAAACCCCCTGATGAACAGTTCCACCCTATGCTGCTTCAGAAGAGGCAGGAGTCCTGAGAGAGGTGCGGAGGCCGAGGTCAGCCTCCAGACCACCCCCTACAGTCCACATCATGTTTTTGTTGGTGGTGGTGGTTGTTTGTTTGTTTGTTTTTTAATTCTGCTATTTCTTGGGTCTGGAGAGATAGCTCAGTTGTAAAGTCCTTGCTAGTACAAGGATTTGAGTGAGATTCCCAGAACAAATGCAAAAAGTCTCACATGGACATGTGTAAGTCTCAGCACCAGAGAAGAGAAAGCAGACCCCTGAGCTTGCTGGACAGTCTAGATGACTTAGTGAGCCTATCTCCATAAACAAAGTAGATGGCTGTCCTCTGGCCTGCACACGCACACACATGCTCACACACACACAAATTTCTGAAATTTCTTGCACAATGATGTATTTTTTTATTTTCTTTTGAAAAGAACCACAAAAGATCTGTCAGTGCTGATCAGTATCTTCCTACCAATAATGCTGGCCAAAGGGGAGGTTCTCATGGGTTTAAAAACATTATCATCATCATCAATATCATCATCATCATTTTATGTGTATATGTGGTTTTGTCTGCATGTATGTCTGGGCACTACTAGCATGCAATGCCCATAGACGCCAGAAGAGGGTGATAGATCCCCTAGGACCAGAGTTGCAGATGGTTGTGAACTGCTTGCTATGTAGATTCTGGACTTTGAATCCGGTACCATGGAAGAGCAGCCAGTGATCTTACCCACTGAGCCATCTTTCCAGCCCTGGGAGAGAATGACTTCCAGGTCCTTTGGATTAACCCCCAAGCTCTTGGACGTTGGAGTCTGATCTCTATTACTTACAGACTCCTTTTCTCAAAGGAATTCCCACTTAAGTTTGCATATACAGTGTTTATATGATCATTGGATTTCCTAGGTATTTTCCAAGCTTCTCTGATGGTTTTTCATTTACCCACAAATTATTTAAGAGATCTCCTCTAAACTTCCAAATAATGAGAATTTGTCCTGGGCAGAGAGATGGGGAGAAATCTTATTAATTTCTAATTTCAAGGCACAGTGGTTAGGAAGCAAGATCTGTCTCATAATTATTCATAGAAATTTTGTGAGATTTGAACCTGAGCAATAGATTTTCACAATAATGTGTATAAGATTTTCACAATATTGAAAGATTTTCACAGTGCTACATATATGAATTTCACAGTGCTACATATATGAATTTCACAGAGCTACATATATGAATTTCACAGTGCTACGTGTATGATTTTTCACAATGCTATATATATATGATTTTCACAATAGTGTACATGTGCTTGAGAGAAACTAGAGACTTTTTATCAGATGCAAAATTCATCTGTGACCATTAAAAACAAGCCTGTTGTTTCTATTATTCAGAAATTCCTTATCTTCGTTGACTCTTTTCTCTTTTTTTTTTTACCCACTTAATCTAATACTAATTAGAGGGGGAGGGGAGCCTTACATCTCCTTAAAAGGATAATAGACTTGGCTCTTTCTCCACTTCAGAAAAGGAAAGTTTACCTCAGATTCATGGAGGCCATTTTATCAAATGAATATACCGTTGTAACCACCGCCTCGTCTTGGAAACGAACCTTTTCTCATTAAATGTTGACCTGTCTCTCCCTCGCCGCATCTCCTGTCTCGAGTCTGTTGTCTGGGATTGATAGAATGGCACGGCTTGGCTCTGGCTGCTGGATATTTCTGCCTCGTTCCTGCACCTTCAACCTTTTCTTGCCTCGATGCTTTGTTCTGTGTCTGGTGATAGCATATTGCTGCTGGGTTTGGATTTCATCTTGTTTATCTAATATAATACCTCCATCTCGTGCTGCAGGGCTTCCTGTGCACACAAGTGCTGGTGACTGAGAGATCTGCATCTGTCTTTCCCATCTTATTGTGTGATTTCAGCGTGTCTTAGCTTTTCAGCTTTGTCACTTCCCTTTCTCATTTGTCTGACAAAAAAAAGGTCCCTAATATACTCTCCGCTAACTCTGCTAGCTGCCCCATCCTGGTGGCAGTGCATGACTCATGCACACACATGCACACACATGTACACACATGCATACCCACATGAGCCCAGAATGTGCACGTCTGCTCCAGTTCAGCCAATGCAGAGGTCCGTGTGCATTTCTCCTTGGGATAAGGATGTGAAGAATGATTTCTGTGACTATGCCCCACATTGATTCTGCATGTCCCAGCTGGACATGCTCACAGGAAATTAGGGTCCTTGCCAACATGCCTTCGCTGTAGGAGCCGTGAGGCTCATGTTAAGCCACCAATCTTACCCCAGGAGCTTAGAGAATGCTACTCCTTAGGCAGAAGCATAGCAGGATTGTTTGAGGCCGGAGTCTCCTGTGTTGCTGACTGCTTCACAACCCTGGGGACTCCCAGGAGATACGTGAGATATAACTCCATTCTGAAGAGTCTTAGGATCTCTGTAGACTTTATCTTAGTTCTACCACTGGGATGGCAGTCAGCATGTGTCACATGAGCAGATGGGGAGAAGGAACCAGGAACCGGACAGGCATATCACTCTGAGAGACAGCATGGCCAACTCTGAGCTAGGGATACAAAGAAGTATGCTGGAGGGCACCCACATGTGTGGGGTGAGATTGAGCAGGCCTGAGCCTGGGGAAAGAGAACCAATCAGAATGGTCCCATGGGTAAACAGAAGCCTGCACACAGCTTCCTGGGAAAGAAGTAGGGAGTGACTATTCAGTGGACAAGAGGCTTCCCCTAGAATGTGAAAATATTCTGGAACTAAAGAGTAATTCTGGATAGACGCCCTGAAGAAGGCATTGCTGGGTCATGTTTAAATAGCTACCATGTCTAACCACAGACTACGTTAATTATATATAGTCAGTAAAAATGGCCTGAGGAAGTAACTTCACTGGCTAAAAGACAGACAACAGGACAACACAATAAATGGTTGGTGAACCCCTGACTCCAAGCCAAAGACTCAGTAGAGATCACAGGGTGCATTGGAACAGAGCATGTATTTCCTCTTATGCAAGGAACGGCTCCTCAGAATGAAGGCTCGGTGCTGCCAGAGTCCTCATTTCTCACAGAAAACTGGGAAACCCTCTTAGACGGTAGCTTTGTTTGACCTTTTGATTTGTGTTAAATCTCTCTTCCCTGCCCCTCTCTGGGAGGAGGGTGGAAGTTGGGGGACTGGGGGGGAGCAATTATAGATGGGATGGTGTGGGGTAGGTATACACTTGCTGGTGCGTGCATGTGGAAGTCAGTCAACAACTTGTGTTCTCTTCTTTTTCCACAAGGGTCCAGATGGATGGATGGATGGATGGATGGATGGATGGATGGATGGATGGATGGATGGATGGATGGACGGACGGACAGGTGGGTAGAAGGATAGGTGAGTGTGTGGGTGGGTGGATGCATGAATGGATGCTGGGATTGATACGTGGGAGGATTAATAGACGTATGTACTCCAACCCCTGGAAAGTGAGTTATTCACATCACAGCCACTGAATCAGGCAATGAAGTCTAGGATGGAAGACAGAGCAGGGCCATTTGTTCCTGTCCCCTTTTCTAAGCCCTTTAGCTATAAAATGATCCAGACTGACCAGAGACCAGCTAGAGAGTGGTAACCTCAAGATAAATGTCCATAGCTCGGCTCGGAAGTAGGTCACCAAAACCTCAAGGGATCTCCATCTCCTAAAGCCATTGGACAAAGGTCCACTTTCCTGAGGCCGCAGCTCCATTGTCACTAGGGCAAGCTGCCAAGAAACGGGTTGCTCTTGGAAATATTGAGGGCTAGAACTACTCTTAGCTAAGCCTTGCCCCCAACTTCCCTCTCTCATAACATCTCCTGCTTTCTCTCCTTCCTGTTCCTTCTCTTAAGAGCCAGCCAGGGCCTGGCTCAGAGGCCAGCCAAGCTCAAGGCAGTTCCACCCCCCAAGCCCAAGGAACCAAGGCTCTCCTTTCTCCTTTCAAAAGACAGTGGGTCGAGAAACCCTGAACCCTTGGAGATTCGCCTTGGCCACTGTTGAGTCACACAGGATCCAAGCCTGCTTGTTCCTGCTCCTCTCACGGGACATCTTCATGCACAGAAGGAAGGTATCTGTGCAGGAGCAGGAGCAGGAGGGACACCAGGCTGCTGTGTGTCTGACACAGTGCCCTCCAGCCCAACCCCACCAGCTGCTGAGCCTCATAGATCCTCTTTACATGGGTACTTCTAAGCCCAGGAACTGGCTGGTCTCCTACCAAGTGGTCTGTGGGGGGTGGGGGAGGGAAGTGGTCTGAAGGGGTGGGGGAGGGGGTCTGCCTCCTACCCCTCACCATACACACAGCTCTGGCAAAGAACCCTTCATTCCCCTTTACTTCTGCACCTTGGGCTTTGCTCTCTGAATCGTCCATCTTCTCCCAGGAAGACCCGGAAGGTCTCTTTCTGCTCCCTGATTATAATGACCCCAGGATTCACTCAGACAAGAACACAGGTAGATTTTACCCATGTGGAGGGCTCAGTGGCCAGCAGAGCTCACAGCACAGTGAGCTGTCAGTCTCAGGGTATCCAGTCTTATGGCCTGTCTATTGAGCTATCAGGTAATAGAGATGGGTTCTGGGACTTCCTTGTAAGGATGTTTCATGAGCCCCAGTCCCTGGCTGAGGTTCAAGGGGGGCAGGATTTATCCAGATAGGTCAGACCTTGGTGTCCCGGAGCTTTAATTCAGGGAAGTTCATCAGGGCAGCATATTTCATACCTGTGTTTCCCTCATGGATGAAGACCTCATTGCTTTTGCCCTGTGTACAAGCACGTGCATGCATTTGTGTATGTGCATGCGAGCGAGCATGTACACATGCACACGTGTGCACACACATACACACACACAGAATGTGTGCATGATTAACAAATCAAAAGTAATCTTTGTCTGGGAGTCTTAGCCTCCATTTCTAATCAGGGAGACAGCCATAGCACACACACAGCGGGGAGAGAGAGTCTATGCCACTCCATCTATTAGAGGCAAGGGACTGCCGTCTTGACACAGCCCACAGACACACGTCCTGTCACCATGCTTTCTGATCTTCCTGGGGACAATGAGCACCAGGATTTTAATGTAATCTCCTGGTTTTAAAGCACACACTTAAAAGTACTGAAGACATTTTATGAATCAAATAAAATTTGTTGGAGAGAGGAGGAGGGGGGAAGGGAGGGGAGGGGAAGGAAGACAAGGGGATTTAGCCTGTGAGTTATGGGTGGAGCCTGGCTTCAATCTACCACTTCCCTCCCCCAATTTTCCAAAAGAGTAAATTGAAGCCAAGCCAGAGCTAGGACTCAGAAAGCCAAGCTGAGCCCCCACGGCCTGCTGTAGCCCGTGGGGCACCCACATAATCTAGGCACACTAGAGACAGACCCTGCCCTCCATAGGGTTTAAGACATGAGTTCTCTTAGGAACTCAAAGTGGTTTCTTCAGGGCTTGTTGTTTTCAGGATGTGTGAAGAAGCCATGCCTGTTCCCAATCCAAGGAATGGGACAAATCTGAGCTCAGCTTTGGTGAGCAGGCTAAAGCTGGACATAGCTTCCAGATTGCAGCTCGGAACAAAGGACCACAGTTGTATGACCTTCCCATGAGGCCTTGGGGTGAACATATGGCAAGATGTTGACCGAAGTGCACTATTTACTCCCCACACTGCAGGGCCTGAACAATGTCCTGGCCTGAGGATCTAGAATGAGTAGGCAACCAAGGAAGATGAAACTCAGTCCTCAGGGCTCAAGTGCCAAATGCAACAAACCCAGCCTCTGTCTGCCCAGCCCTGCATTGCCTGGCCAGAGCGATGGAGTGGCCTCATGCTGCCCTGGGCAAGGCAGCCTCTCATTTCCAGAGGGCTGGTGGCCCATCCAAACTAAATGGCCACCCTCGCTCTAGTCCTCCTGTCTCCATCCAAGGTTCTGTCCAGCCTGGATGGAGTGTCCCTGTGCCCTGCCCCCACCGCTTCTTGCTAATGCTCCACAGATGGGCTTCCTCCACAGCCTCCAAGAAAAACAAGACAACCGCAGATTTCTTTTCACAGGAACGGAACCACTGGAAAGATTTCTCGTGATGAGCCCAAAATGAAATAAAAATTCCTGAGGAACATTTTAACCGAGAGACAGCACCAGCCACATCCAAGAGGATGGGTCCCTGAGTGCTGCCCGAGCTCTGTGGGCTTGGGTGACACTGGTGGGCCCTAGCACCACATAACAAACACCCTCATGCAGCTCCGCCTGCCATTGCTTTTATGTGTGTATTTTAAATTAGCACCAACATTTAAAAATGGAGTTTTATGTAAAACTGCAATTTCCAACCTCTCTTAAAACATCAGAGGCCTTTCTGATGCACCCATGATATCAACCCCGTATACCTATGCCCAGACCACTCCATCCACTATCCCTTCAGCCCTTATGATGTCTACATATACCTCCTCTGCTCTCTGTGGATGCCTGATCCCTGGCTCTGGGGAAGGAAGACAGGGACAAATCTCGTGTCATTGGAAAAGCTGACTTTCCCCAATCTGTGCTTCTGAGCTCAGGTGTTGCATCCCAGATCCACATGTCCCAGCCTATAACTGTTCACGGCCATGAGAGGACATGGCCACTGCTTCCTGGCTGAGTGGCCAGATTCAATAGCCATCGTGCCTCTTGCTCTGTTCTGAGTCCCCATGAGCTTGTCAGTATGTACTGAACTCCAGTCAATCCAACTCTCTGAATTCCATTCTTAAATACTGTTAGAAGCACATGCTTTGGGCCTGGAAATCTCGGAGGTTCAAGGGCCTTCCCCATGCCGGCTCTTTGACCCCACCACTTGCCAAGTTCACTTGTCCGACCCAACATGGCCGCTCCATCCCTGGATCAAAGCTACATATCAAAAGAGTGGATGCAGGTCCCGATGGCACAGCCCATAGAATCCCCCTAGTCAAGCCAAAGAAAGGCTCCACACCCCGGGCAGCATTTCTGCCCCGCTGGGGATCTGCAGATAGACTCACACATGTCCAGAGAGACTCAGCTGGATATTGAGAAAATATCCAGCTACACGAAGGCCTGCCCAGGGTTATATCCCAGCGGAGAAAAGGGGATTCCTGCAAGGACCACCTTGGCTGGTCTGCAGGGCCTGAGACTGGGGAGAAAGCTAAGCTAATCCCCTTTCCTAACCTTGGGTGATTCTGAAGGGGAAAGGGAGGCTGCCTAGTGGGCAGTGTTGTCTCTGAACAACGCAGGAGTGGCCTGCCTGACCAGCACTGTCTGCTTACCCTGTTCCTAAAACACTTTCTATAGCTACCGTGGTCCAGGCCACAGCCTGCGCCTCTGGTCCACTGCTTCTTCCCTCATCCTCCTCTATGGAAATCAGATTGTGCCAGTCACAGTCAAGGCACAAAAGCCCTAGCCCAAGACCGAGCCCACAAGGACTACCAAGATCTGCCCTTCAGGCCCTCTAGCCCTCCTCACTCTGCCCCTCACCCTGCATTCCCAAACAAGTGAAGTTCAGTCCTATTCAAAACCATCTTTGGATTGTTTGTTTGTTTTTGTTTTTGTTCTTGTTTTCCTGAGACATGGTTTCTCTGTGTAGCCCTGGCTGTCCTGGAACTCACTCTACAGACCAGGTTGGCCTCGAACTCAGAGATCCACCTACCTCTGCCTCCCGATTACAGGCGTGCACCATCAGCACTTGGCAAAACCCTCTCATCTAATGTTCCCAGATCCTCCTTCCTCTTAGTGACCAGCCACCTACCCCGGATCTCAACCCCGGCACGGCCCTGCCTGTCATCTATTATCCTGTAGACCAATAGTTCTCAACTTTCCTAACACGGCAACCCTTTAATACAGTTTAATCCTTTGTGTTGTAGTGATCTCCCCAACCATAAAATTATTCTCATTGCTATTTCATAACTGCAACTTTGCTACTGTTATGAATCAAAAAATACCTATTTGATATGGAGGATATCTGATATGTGACCCCTGTGAAAGGGTTATTTGACCCCTAGAGGGGTCACGACCCACAGGTTGAGAACTGCTGCTATAGACAGTAACGGCCTGGGCTGTTCACTGTGGGCTGGATGATTCGGAGGAGGAACCACAGAAGGGGACCCACAGATACTTGAGCCTGAAGTTTCTGGACCCTGTTACGAGAGCTCCGTGAGTTTTTGTCTGATGAGTTGAATGAATGAATGAATGAATGAACCAGGAATATAGTTTTCCTGGAACCATCTATGTTCAAAGACAATGAATGGGGTAGAGATAAGTTTAGTAGGGATCACAAGGTGACCTTCCCAGGTCCTACCCACTGCTGCCCTGGCTCGTCCCCCCAGTTCTACAGTATCCCAGAGTAGAGGGTGAGATTCACAACACTGCCATCCCCAGCCATATCTCTGACAGGCCTGTCACAAGAGCATCACCTGAGCCGCCCTTCTTGTCCTCAACAGGCCTGTGATGTTCATTCCCAAACAAAAATGAAGAGTTAACGCTTGGAAAGCCAGGGCTCTCAGGCTCAGAAGGAAGAGAACGTTGACTGGGACCCCTATGTTGGCCATTGTGTAGTGCCCAGTAGTCACTTTAACCTCAGAGTCCAGACCACAGCTTCAGGAGGCCACAGAATGTCGGTGACACAGAGCGGAGTAATCAGTAGAACCAACTATATTGTTTACAAAGGGAAAAAGGCAAAGCACCTTGTACAAAGAGCCATTATGCCTTCCAAGACAATGGCAAGAGAGAATATCACAGTGTGCGTGGGACTCTTCTGGCCCGGGGCCTTGTGGGATTGATAGCACATCTGTGAAGCCAGCCTGGTCAGGGACGAGGAAATAGGACCAATAAAGTATGTGAACCTTCTGTATCCTGTGGCACCAGTGACATCCCACCTCTGCAGACTTAGGGACCTGCTGTCGGGATCCCAGGAGCCACAGAAGTGTGGGCTGCGCCCTGGCATCACTGTGATAAGAAGCCAGCCACTTCAGCAAGCCTGCAGATGCCCACGAGGGCGACGACTGTGCTTCAGGAATCAGGATGGTGCAGCCAGGCTTTCTAGGCAGCTCCATTCACTCGTCCTTTTCATGGGTATTTAGGCCCCGACTGAGTGCCAGCTACTGTGCGCGCGCAATGCTGGGAATTCCCTACAAGCCAGAGAGTCTCCCCACAGTTAATGTGCTCCGTGACCTGGAGACATGTCCTCACTCAGCCTCGCTGGGCTTCAGTCTCTGCAGCTCTGAAGCCGAGAAGCGGGCCTGGTGCTAAGAAGCATTTCAGGCATGGCCGGCCATCAGCTGGGTCTGAGCCGGCTGAGTTCTTAGCTGCCCAGGCTCAGAGCTGGCCAAAAGGGCTCTGCACAAGGCTTCAGCAGCCGTGAGATTACATCTAGGCCCACTCCTCCATGCCCCATACAGCAGTTGATGTCTTGGCTCTGCAGTCTATGTTGTGACCCTACAACCTATGACCTATGACCTGAACAACTGTCAGAGCCTCGGTTTCCAATCTGTAAAGTAGACAAATCTGTAGCACCAGCCAATCCCAGGAACTTATTACTAGAATCCTGGGGTGTGGGGATCACCTGGGGAAGCGCTCACCAAACGCTGCTCTGCTTCGTTTCCACCTTCTCAACCTATTGTCTTTAGCCCTGAGCCTTGGTTCACTCCACGGCTTCCAGAACAAGCCTGCAGATGAAATCACAGCCTGATACCACACATGCATCCCTGAACTGGAGAACTCAGATCCGGGAGATGAGAGCATCACCCAGACTTCTGAAGAAGGAAAGATCAAGCTCATGTTCAACACTCACTACCAAGACCAGAAACAAGGAATAGGCAACCTTGTTTGAAGGTTCCTATCAAACCTGACAGAGTCAGTACCTCAAGCAGATAAAAGGTGAATCCTGGCACCCAACCCCGGGAAAGAAACCAGCAAGGGACTTAACCAGAAGGGATCTACATCTGACAGGGAGGAGCGTTCATCATCACCAGTAATCAAAGACTCACATTAAAGCAAGGATCGGCCCTGTTGCCTCTGGAAGAGTAGATTACTGGACGTCAAGCCTTGTGCTGCAGGAGACTAGAGAAACTAGGCCTGGGGAAGAGGTTGGCCTCTCCTGAGCATGAGCTGGTACTTAGGGCTCAGATTCACAAGCCAGTCACTCAGCAAATGCCTACGGGTTTGATGTTCAGAGTCAGAGCTGGAGACAATCAGCCTGGTTCAACTAACCCCTGTGAGGGGTCAGTCACAGTTTCCTTCAGAGAACAGAATCCAAGGCCAGCAGCCAGGATGTTGTCAATTCCAATTTTCAGATGAGGTCACATCATGGGCAAGAGGCTGTCCACACCTAAGACCAGCCCTTGTTTCCCTACCTCTCTCCTTTGACCCATTTGACATTTGATCACAGGGATCTGTACCCTGTAATCTGCCCATGGTGTCTCCGTTGCCAGACTGTTCCAGGAAAGGAGGCCCTTGCTTGGATTTGTGTGCAGTTCTAACTCTAGCATAGGGGAGATGAACACAATGGTGAGGTGCTGAGAGAGTGAATGAACAAATGATTCAGTGAATGAATGAGTGAGTGAATGAGTGAGTGAGTGTGAATGAGAATGTACTTGTAGCAGCAAATCCAAGAGCTGTCTCTGAGTCCAGGCTCCTGCTAGAGGATTGCTACTACTTCTCTTAACCAGTTAATTTGGGAAGTAGCATCCCATTAGGCCTTATTGAACCCTCCCTGGCCCTCATACTATGTATCTCCCCACATGAGCCCAGCTCCCAGACCAGTTCCTCCCCAGGCCCTCGCCCACCTTCTGCATACTTGGCCTGTCCTGCAAGTCCTTGCCTTACCAGGATCTCTTCCAAGCATATGCTCTTCTGTCCTGAAGTCACTCTGACTGAAGTCACTCCTCCCACCAGCTTGGGACACATCTTCTGATGCCTATTTAACCTTTCCATCACTATGACAAACACACCCAAGGCAGTAGACTTGCCAGATTAGCTCACGGTTTCAGGAACTTCTGCCCATAATCCTTGGGTCTGTGGCTTTCGGCCTGTGCTGACGCAGGACTTTGCAGTAGAAGTTTATAACCCAGATTGTTCACCTCATGGTGGCCAAGCAAAAGAAAGGAGGACCGAGAGGCTAGGACCCAGTGTTCTTTCCAAAAGAGCACAGCCAGTGATCTAATTTTCCCCTACCAGGCCCCACCTCTTACAGGGTCTACGACCCACAAACAGCGTCACATGAGCACACAGGACAGGAGCAGACTGAGCCCAGGACTCTGGTGGAGGTGTCCTGACTCTAGAGTGTAACCTGACTTTGCTTAATGTTCATTCTCTGTGTGTGCAAGATGGAATGGAAGACGGCATGCCGCAGTCTTCAAACGTGGCCAGTCCTCCCTCCGTGAACTGCATTCGCAAGGGAGTCAGTTAACTACAGCAAGACAGCAGCATGAAGACAGCAGCATGAAGGAGGACTGGTGAGCGGGGCACTCGGGGTTAGCGGTGGTGACAGCCTAGCAGGAGGCCCAATGCCAGGACAAGTGTTGTAAGCAGAAGGAAGAGTAGGGGCTAGAGTCCTGGGGATCACGTGACCTCTGAGCTCCAAGACCTAGAGTCAGTAGAGAAGCCAGATGAGGGATCTGACCCTGAGCCCCATCTTTACCCTTTCTTGGCTCCACAATGCTCCAGCTTTGGCTGGAGAGAAGGTGTGATTAAAGAAAAGGAACCTGAAGCTCACGAGGGGGCAGAGGGAACCAGGCACTGGCATTCCCACCTAAGTGCACGACCTTTCCCCAGCTCAGCGCTCCTGCGGAGCCAAGCGCATAGTACTGGCTGGGATTCATTTCAAAGAGAAATGGGTCAAAGAAAATTGAAAACTTTTTAAAGAAAACGCTTCATGCTTGGGGCTGCCTGAAGTGTCTGCTGTCCTGCTGAGAATCTGGGGAGGAATCAGGACCTGTGGTCAGAGGTCTGCAGCTGTCCTGAATGGGCCATGTTGAGGTCTGGAGGCCCAGTCCTGTTTCTGAGCCGTGTCTGCCCATGTTCTTCTGTCCTTGTCATCACGGTGGCTGACTTCAGGGCTGGTGTTGGACCCTCTGAGTCTCTCCCAAAGACACTTGTCCAGAAACAGGCCATACAGAGGCCTACACCTCTGTAACATACAAAGCCCATGGTACCTTTTACAGTTGTCCCCAGAAATACCAGGTACATGGAAGGAGCCCTGCCCAGTTCCAAGGTGTGTGTGTGTGTGTACGTAGGCCTAAGTTTCATATCAGTGTCTTCTTCAATCCATCTCCACTTTATCTAAGAAAGACTGGTCTCTTGCCGAACTGGAAATTTGTCATTTCAACTGTCTATCACCATCTTACCTCAGGGATTCTTTATCTCCACCTCTGAAACACTTGATTACGGGCCAGGTGCCAGGTCCATCCTGTGTTTTATATGGGTGCTGGGCTCTGAACTCCACTCCTTACACTTGTGGGGCACATACCTTATCAACCTAGCCATCTCCCTAGCCCTCCAAGATGTGGTCTGAGCAGACCCAAAATAGTCTATTCCCAGCACAAATTTTATTTGCATGCAGACTTGTCCCCAGAGACATAGCATCTCTTCTAGCGATTGCAATTGCTGTATTGGAGACCTGCAGAGAGCAGACCTGGCGAGCCAAAGGCCAGCAGAACCACCAGACACGGCTAGCCTTACTAATTAAACTCCAGGCACACCTGTGAGGCGAACGCCACTTCATTTCTGAGCTGTGTGCTGTCTGGAAACCAGCGTGGTCACTGTGTACCGCCAGAAAAGCTCTTTGGGGGACATTTGCAACCCAAATCCAGGGCAAGTAAGGCAAAGCATCGATTCCTTGTGTCTGGAGAAGAGACAGCAATAGAGAAGAGACAGCAAGGGCTGAGGGAGCCTGAGGTTCTGAGAGAACGTCCCTGGAATCCTAACAGTATAACAAGAGAGGACTCTGGACAAAGACAAAAGGATGATCCTGACTTGCCCCAACATCTCCGTGCTATACCTATTTAGAGATGGAGAAACTGAGTCACAGGGGAGCTGGACACTTTACCCAAGGCCCTATAGTGAACCAGTCACTCAGCCAGACAGGATCTACCCATATATGCTCTCCCCCACACCAAATCAGCTCCTATACAATGCTGTGCCCTCCACTAAACTGCCCCCATGCTTGCTGGGAGCAGCTGTAAAACACAAGGCAGCTCCTTCAAAAGATGCCAGTCATTTTTAAGAACTGTCTCTTGCTTCTGAGTTGAGGCTACAGCCAAGCCAAGACTGAGATTGTCATCCTCTAAATGACATTGGTCATCTCTCCAGGAACCAAACCAACAATCCAAGACTCCCCCAGGCCACTGTTTCCTGGTGGTCCTTAACCCTGAGCCAGAACTCACTGAATCATATAAGGAAGGGGTGGGGGTTGGGGTGGGTCCAGAGGCTAAATCCAAACTGGAGGCAGGAGAGAACAACCAAGCACGTAGGAGTCAGCACCAGTCAGGCAGGGTGCCAGGCATAGAGCTATGAAGACTGACACCCCTCCCCCATCTTATCTCTATTGAGGGATGAGGTGGGGTCTGAGCTGTCCCATGCATGGTTTCTGCCTTTATAGCCTCAGGAGAAACTGCAGGGCAGCACTACCACACCACAGACCCCAACCCAGCAGGCCAGCCAGACTAGGGGGCTGGGCCCCGCCAACTCTGCTGATAGTTCCAGCCCTAGACAACTCAGGGTCTCAGGGAACGTGCAATCTTGTGTTCTCCCAGAGCCAGCCCCCGCCCACCCTTCCCAGCTTGAGGCCACGTCACCACCCTGGCATCTCCCAAAGTTTTCCCAAGGGCCCAGCCCTCAGGACAGGCACACGGCTCCCTCTGCCAAGGGTGTGCTCGGCTCTGAAATATGCCTCCCAGCGCCCAGGACAGCTGCATCAGGTTTCACAACCAGTGCTGTCCTTGGGTCTCCAGGCTGCAGGAATGGGGGTGGGGACTGAAAGGGCACTGAGTACCAGATCTGGTTCTGTAGGCTGACCACAGACATGACAGGGCATGGAAGAAAAGGGTCACCATGCAAAAGAGCTGGACCCCAGGGCTCTGGCAAGAAGTTGAAGAAATTCATTCAGACACACAGAAGGGTCCTGGTATGGATATATGAGCCAAGGCCAAATCTCAGTCCTAAGTCCAGTTCCCACCGGCGCCCTCTCTTCACCTTCCTCTGTGACCCCCAGGTTCAACACTTAAGACACATGACTTGGATCATTGGCTGTAGGGTGTCCACAACGTATTCCTCAGAATCCACCGTTGTTACCACAGGAGGTTAGACTGAGCACCTTGGGATGGGGAGGCTGTCCAAAATTATGTTAGAAGGCTGTAAAAGTCATCACAAATGCCTTCATAATGGTGGGAAGGAGGGAGACTTGTCTCCCAGCAGGAGAGGAGGAAGTGATGTGGTCACAGAGATGAGTATGATGCAGCCACAAGCCAAGGGAGGCCGGCAGCCACCAGGCAGATGCTGGGAGAGTCTGAGAAAAGCTCTAATTCTGGACCCCCAAGACTCTGGGAGACTATACTATGCTGTTTTAAGCCATGGCGTGTGGTGTTATTGCAACCGCCACAAAAGGCCAAATGTGGTATGAACATCTATCTATCTGCAGGGCCGAATAGCTCCCTCATCTGGTCGTCAGCAAGTCTGCACCCCCTCCCCACTGTACCTCCTCTCTGGCCTCTCAAATCTCCTTCCAAGCTCCTCACTACACAGACCTCACCTACCTATACCTCTCATGTACATAGAACTGAGTCCCCGTGATCTCCCTGCCTGGGACTCCCTCCACCTCCCTTCCCATCCAGAAGTTCATCCAGACAGCCTCTGCTCGATTCCCCCAATGCCTCAGTTCTACCCCACCCCCATGGCACCCCTTCCTCCAACCTCCAGCACACTGCAGCCCGAGCAGGCTTGCCAACATGCAGATGCTCGTGCAGGTGCCAAGAGACGGTTTATGGCTGTCCCCTGTATACAGGACATTGTTTAGATCCTAGGTGAGCTGTAACTATAGCCCCCACTAAGCCCCTGGGCATCTGCTCTGCCCCATCACCACCCCACCCCCACTGCATGGCTCCCTGCAGCCTGGAAAACTCCCACCTGAACTCAAGGAAAGGCAACATGGGGAAATCTAGGGGGTTGGCCTCCCTGTCCAGGGGAAGGGCTGGCCATGGGCCAACAGGTGGAGGTTTTTCGGATCACTCAGCCGCATGGGGGAGCCAGCTGATGCCTGTGCCTAGTCCTCTCTCTTCAGGCCTGCCTTGGCAGCAGCAGGGCGAGGCAGCCCCTGTGGTGTGGAGCCACTCCTCCCCATCAGGGAGGACACCCAAGCCTGACAGCAGCGGGCAGAAGCTTGGCACCCGCTGCTTCTGGAGAGGAGGTGGCAGCCAAGGTCACTGGCCCAGGACTGTCTGACTTCTTTCAGCCTCGGGGCAGTGTGTACAGCTCGGCTTGAGGGCACAGCAACCCAGAAGCAGGTCCCCAGGGCGGGAACCACCCGCCTCATTTCCATTCCGAGGTATAGCCAGGGGTAACCCCGCCCCCCCCCCCAGGGAAGCAGCCCAATGGGGAAGGCTGAAGCTGTGTCAGCGTCTGCATCTCAGAAGCCACAGCCAATGGGAGGGGCCTGTTTTATTTGGTCCATACCGTGCTTCCCCCCCCCCCCCCCGAAATTTGAAGCCACGTTTTAAAATGTTGGAGAGTTCTCATAAAAACTATCGTCTGAATTGCTAAAACATTCAGCTGCCCCAGATTCGCGAGACTACCTATGAGAGCAAGGTCAAGACAAGTAAGAGAAAAGCCCCACTTCAAAAGGGTCAAATGGGGTCTCTGGTTCCACCCTATGCCAGAGGCAAGGCGGGGACCATAGGCCACACACTGCTACATCCATGCTGCTGCTTTTATCTTTACAGAGATGTTTTGTTGTCTGTGTTTCTACTGGAAGTAAAGAAAGGAGATTGTGGGGGTGAAGTTCAGGGGTAGGATACTTGCCTAGAACACCTGAGGACAGGATTTTAATCCACAGCAAGAAAAGAATGGGGGAAGGGAGTAAGAGCCAGGCCAGGAGTGGATGTTGTCTGCTGCTGTCTCATTGAAGGCCTCTGAATTTGCAGCTCTGGTCTTGAACGTGGGACACTGTGCAGACAGCTCTGTGTGTATGAAAGAGAGATGGGCTATCTAGACTCTGGCACAGGGATCTTCACAGAATCCCAAGTGGAGACACAGCCTCCAGCTGTTCTGTGTATGTGGCCTCATCTGTCTGTTCTTCCCAGGTGCTGGGTGACATCTGCCTGAGCCTGGATCAAGTTTCTTCTGTGTACGGGTGTGCTCACTGGAGGGCTGTGCACTGCTTATCCGGCTCAGATTTCACCTTCTGCATGTAGCCGAAAGGAGTTGCTGAAGATAACGGAGTTCTGACTCCTGTGACCTGTCTCTGACACTTTCCAAGACAGAACAATGCTTGGCAGATGTGATTAGACCGAGCACCCTGATGTGGGGGAGGTGCACCTGGGTCACCCAGAGAAACTTAAATGGAATCAACCTTCCCAGAGGGAGAGAAGACATATACACAGACAGAGAAGTGAATTCTGGCAGCCTCTGAAGGATGTGCCCTCAAGCCAAGGCTGTGAAGAGACAGCCAACACATTCCCTCCTAGTTTCTCCAGAGGCAGTGTGACCAGGCCACATCTCCATTTCAGCTCACTGACAGTGACCTCTGGTCCCCAAAAGTATGACATAATATGTGTGTGTGTGTGTGTGTGTGTGTGTGTGTGTGTGTGTGTGTGTGTGTCTACCCAGCTAGGGCTCCACAGCTGTCTTATGCTTAAGGGCGAGTTACAATCCAAGATCACCCAGTTCCAAGAACAGAGTGGGTCTTCTGGTCCAGCCAGGGCTTCAGCTGTTGTCTTCACCAGAGCTGGCTCCACAGTCAAGAACCCCAGACAAAGACGACAGTTGGAAGGCTGAGACAAGGTCCAAGGATAGACTGAAAATCAAGGAGTCTTGGTTTCCACTGCCCTGTTAAACTCAATGGGATGTCTTGAACTCGTATGCCATGGTTGCCTTGAGGTAGACTCACAGCAGCCTGAGTTCTCACTGGGAGAGTATGGGCTTACAGGACTGAGGCCTAGGGTTTAGTTTTGGACAGTTTAATCTCTTCCAGTGACCAGACCCTCATCTACTCCACCCTCTAGGCCCGCTTCACTGTAGCCTGGGCAGCTGGCCTTCTCCAGCCTGCATCAATCAGGTTCCCACCAGATCCCCTGCTTTGGTTTCATGTGTCATTCTTTGGCTTCCTGCCTGAAGATGTGATCTCTGACTTCAGTGTGCAACCCTACCACGGCCCATCAAGGACTCTCCAGAGACCTGACCAACAGGATCACCTGATCTTGACTTTCAGCCTCCAAAAGTGTCAGCTAAGTAAAATCCTTTTTCTTTATAAAGTTACCCTGACTCAAGTATTTTATTATAATAACCAAAACATAATCTGAACTAATTAAGTCCCCTGAGGTCTGAGTCTACTGTGTGCTACTACCCGAAAACACGTGAGACAGGAACTGAGGTTTATTTGGTTCATGACATTCGCTGGCATTGTGCAAATCCCCTTGGATGAGTCACAACAGTGGAGAGGCAGGAAGGCTGTGTGAAGGAGATGAAGGATGTGTAGTGAGCTCAGTTTATAAGAATCTGCACTTACAAGAATGAATTCAGTCCTGTGAGCCCCAACCAACTCCATGAGTCCCCTGATGAGAGCAGAGAGACTCCAAAAGCTAGCCCCACCTCCTGATGGAGGTGGGGGGATGGGGGTGGGGAGGTGGGGGAGTAACCAAGCTTCCAGAGTGCTTTCAAGACACTCAGAGCCTCTCCTATACATAAGCAAGCAAAGCCTTGTAGTGATCCCCTTGGGTTCTGGGCCCATTGAGCAAGGCTGGCTTGCTATGCCTAGCCATGGGACACAGGTTTTAGAAGTCCCTCAACTGCCACTCTGTGCCTTGTCAGGGACCAAGCTGATGGGCTGCTGGCTGCCTGAGGTCACTCCGGGGCCTTGACCCAGCTCTGGCCTAAACTGTCTGGACCCCCTCCAGCCAGTGAGCCGACCTTAGCCATCGGCCATTTGGGACCCATCAAACACATTCAGGGGATACCGCGTCTCATCATAATGACACTGGATAGGAAGTCACAGAAGGGAGGCTCCTGTGATCTGAAGCAACACCCCAAGGCTCCCACCTACACTCACACAGAGCCTGGGCTCCTCCCTGCTGGGGAGCCTGGGCTTGCAGCCTGAGACTATCGCCTTGCATTCGGCCTTGGACAGAAGCTCTCCTCCTTCTCTGATGACTGATGGCCAAGCCCCACCCACCCCACCTTCCAGCTCAGCTCCAGCCTGACCTGTGTAGTTGGCCATATCCAACACCATCTGGGGTCAGTAGTTTCTGGGCTGATTCTGAGTTTGAAATTCCTCTCCTGTGTTCTCAGTTCCAAGTTCTCATTAGGGATGTGTGTATCGGATGGAGAGGCAGAGGGATGACTCAATAGAAGATGCCAAAATGCTAAGCACAGTCCAAAAAAACAAAACCAAGCCAGCTAGACCATTGGGGGAAGGGCTTCGGGGCAGGCAGATAAGCCTAATACAGAATCTGGGATTGGAGACGCAGCCAAGGGTACCGAGCCAGCTCCACAGTGCCAGCTCCACCTCACCCTGCCTAAGCCCAGGGGTAGGGAGAATAAGGCCAGAACCATCCAGACTCTTCCAGTAGAGGCCAGCCCTACTGGAAGTAATATCAAGGCCAAAGCGGCCGGCCTTGAGCTCTCTGAGAGACAGACTTTTCTAAGCCCTGTGAGTTGTTATAAGGAAACAGAAGCCAGCTTTGTCCAAAAGCAGTTGGCTGTCAAGAGAACAAGACCAGGGGGAGGCCTTCCTCCAGGTATGAGGTACTTCTTGTGCCCACTTTTCCCTCCAGCCCTCCAGGGTTACTCTCACACAGACATCACGAGGACGAGAGTATGGCGAAGGCTTGGGGAAGGCTGAGCGGGACGCCCCCAGAAGCCCAGCTTGACAGTTAAGGTAGATGACTATTCATTACCAGGGAAGAAGGGACAGCTAGAAACATTGATTATCTCCAGGGAGCACCGGCGTACCAGTGAACAATTCGTTTACTGAGGTACCTGACATGGGGCCTTGAAATTAGAATGGTGCCCTGCCAGGCTGTGCCCAATTGATCTGTCAAACCAGAGTGTAAGAGGGAACTAAAATAAATGAGTCAAGGTACCTTAGAGTAGGGGGACAATTTCAATAAATCATAGCACGGGAGGGGCTCGCCAGTCAGGAGCATCCAGGCTACTAGCGAGATGCCTGAGAATGTGCCGGATCCAACATTCTGGGCACCCTGCCCACTGCCTCGGCCACCTTTCATGTGTTCCCTTAGCCTGGGGTCCAGATCCAAGGCCCGGAGCTACGCATGCAGATGCCCAACTGCCTGGCAAAAGCCAGGCCAAGGCAAGGAGGCCTCATCTACATACTGAGACCCTGGGATCTGCAAGAGTGCTTCAGATCCCTACCAGAGCCTCTATACAATCCAGTACCATTGATCTATAGACCTCTGGAGAGGGTCAGGTTATCTGGATAAGACCTGTGGGGCCAGGTGGGCAGTCAATCACTCAGGCCACTAAGAAGCTCCTCCGATGTTCCAGGACCCAAAGCACCCTGTGATTCTAAGTTGAAAAAGATAAGACCCCATGAATGCATGTGGAAGACACTGCAATTGTGAGAGCTACTCTGGAGTCTTTTCAAGGTGTGTTCCAGGGTAGGGGATATATAGAAAGAGTGCTTGGGGTCTTTTCTACTGAGTGACCAGGGACATTCTGGGATAGAAGCAGGCACCATCACAGAGACTGTGGCAATACAGGAGCAGAGATAGGGGATGTCTGGAGGTTACATGATACTGTCTGTATTCACACAGCTCTCTCCTCTTCCCCAGTATTCACAAAAGGTAGATTAATAGACAGCCTTTTCTTCTCTCTATGAGGACCCTAGACCTGTAAGCACTATCTGAGGCCTCTGCCTCAATACCCTAGCACCCTCATATACCGTGTATCCAACCAGGCAGGCGGCTGACTCCTTCCTAAGCCAGTAAGGCTGGAGCTCAGGCCTGCAGATGGGGACTGTGTTTCTCCAGATGTTTCCCTGGGAACCAGGAACAGACAGTCAGGAGATATTCAGTGTTCTCTGCCTAGCCTTCCCTTCTGTAGAAGCCTTACCTGTGTCCAGAGTCTGTAGTCCACCCACAGGAGGGGGCTTGGGAGTGGGCGGTCGGCGATATACCACATGTACTCGGCCTCGGTCAGCCTCCTGATCCGCCTGCCCCTTCTCCAGAGGCTCGATAAAGAACTCCTCCTCCTCCATCCGGATCAGACCAGCCTGCAGAGGCAAAGTGTAGAAGTTCAGACTTCCTGTGCACAGATAGAGGAGGAAGAGCAGCATGAAGGGCCCTCTGGGGGTAATATTGCCTTCTGGGACATCTTAACAGCTGGAGGACACGGGTGTGGGTGGGGGGATCCTCATCTGCTCAGACCCCACTTGGAGGCCTGAGAGTGATGAACTGCATCTGGGGAGAGAGACACAGCTCCCCCATCATCCCTGCCCCACATCTCCATACTCCTTCCAGAAAAGTCTTTCTAAAACCCCAAATGTCAAGAACAGCCTGAAGGAGTTCAAATACTGCTGCAGTGTGGACCTAGGAGGACACAACAATGCATCAAGTACAGGCATCCTCCAGGAACACAGAGTTGCGCCAAGACACGAGTCAAAACGGTCGGCTAAGAACCACAACTACACACAGACATGCTCAGTTCAGCCCAAACAATACTTTCTCGAGAGAGAGGAGTGGGGGCTCTCAAACTGACTATGTAGTCTAGGTTAACCTTGAACTTCTAACCTGAGTGCTGAAATTGGAGATGAATGCTACTATGTCCTGTTCTGGAGAGTAAAACCCAGGTCTTCACACATTCTAGGTAAGCTTTCTTCCAACTGAGCGCCAGCACCAGTGCATGACGCAGCAGCACAAGGGTCCCTTTGTTGCCTTTCCTCTGAGAGTGTCAGGCTAGCTGGCCTATGACCTTTGGGGGATTCTCTTGTCTTCCCCTCCCACCTTCCCAGAGGACGAGAGGACTGTCGACGCTCACTCTACTACACCCACCTGTCTGTGCATTCTGGAGCTTGGAAATCAAGCTCTCATGCTTTGCACAGGAAGTGTTTTTAACTCTGTGAGCCGCCACTAAACCTTCTAATAATACTTCTTAATGCTGTAAATCCAACCACTAAAATTTTGACAAGATTTCACCTTCTAAAATGAAATTGCAGGAACTGGAAAGTTGGCTCAGTGGTTAAGACTGCCCCTGCTTGGGAACTGAGTCCCGAGTTCAGTTCCCAGCACTCTTCTTGGACTTCTCACTACATCCGGGAACTGGAGCCCCAGGGAGCCAATGCCTTCTGCCGGTTTCCATGGAAACCCCATTCGCAAGGTCACACCCACCGCAGACACCTGCTTACACACAGCTAAAAATACATCTCAACAGAAAACAGACAGGGATTCTCTCTGTAGCCCTGGCTGTCCTGGAACTCTCTCCTGTAGACCAGGCTGGCCTCAGACTTACAGATCCTCCTGCCTCTGTCTCTCAAGTGCTGGGATTAAAAGTGCACGCCACCAGTGCCTGGCTAAAGAAATGACTGGCAACAAAAATATAAAATGTAGATCTTAAAGGAAACTGCAACTTTTCTTGGAAAACAGCTCTGACCAAATAAAAGTATATACTCTCTGTCCACGGACACCTCACCTCAAACAGACACCTCTGTGGCTGGCCACACTCCTATGCCCTCTCCCCTCCCTCTGTCTACCCTTGCCCTAAAGTCAGACTTTATAGCAAGCGTTGGTTTCCAGGACTTCCTGTTGGACCCATCTGTCTGCATTCATGTGTGCTCTGTGTCACACCAGTCTCTCCAGCCTCACCTGTTCTGAGCCTCACAATAGTCACAAGGTTGTGTATGAACACAGCTGAGCCACTGACCTCCGAACTTGTTTCACACTAGCTTAGGAGTCCCTGCTCCCACCTCCCACCTGGCCACCCAGTAATAAACGCCTATTCTCCCTTTCACACCAGGCTCAGAGCCTCCCAAAGATCGTTCCTGTGATGTGTGCACCTGGTGCCACCCAGCTCGCCGACCCCACAACCATTCCAGTTCTCACACTTTGCTTCCTTGCTCTGTCATCTAGAAGCCATCTAGAAGCCTGGCCTGTGCATACAACTCCTCCCCGTCACACAGGAGATTTGCACAGCTTATTCAACTGTTATTCAGATTTAAGAAGCAGAGGAGTCCACACCAATGACAGAGCTTCAGGTTCTCCCAGACAATCAAACAGGCTGGTGCTGGAACTTAGCTGGTATTGGCTGGGGTTTCCTGTCCAGCCATTGGCATCACTCATCCAGATGTTCAGAAACTACTCATCACCCTCACCCCAAATAACCCAAGGAGCGTCTATCACATCCTCCTCCTGAACAAGAAGAACAGAGTAGCTGTGTAGACCATCCTCCTTCTCCCTGACCTCCGGATGCTCTATGGAGCCTATTCTGTTGCCAGCTGTGATCTTTGCAGACAGAAGTGCAGTTGGCACTCTGGTGGGGCCTGCTAAGCCTTTGCCATCAATGTGAGTCTACTGTAGGATGCTAGATGCAGCAATACACCTGCTGCCTTCAGCTTGGGATATCCGAGGGTAATGCTCACTGGGGAAGAGTAGTTCCATCATAGGCAAGAGCTGGTGGAAGAGTCAGCTATGCAGAAGATAGTATCAAGCCAAGAATAAAAAAAAAATAAGGATAATGTCTAGCCAAAACCCTCCCCAGCCCTTCCTATTAGCCAGAAAAGTTGGAGAGGAGAGTCATAACCAGGTGAGGGAAACAGCACATAGAGAGGCCTAGAGAGGGGGGACCGCCATCGATGGAACAAGCTCACCGTTTGGGTGGTTGGGAACCTGGGGTAACGATCATAGCATGTAATGCAGAGTAGGTTTCCTTGGGGAGGATTGTCAGCAGCTTGAAAGCTTCTGGTCAGGGCAGACCTCTGTGTGACTCCCAGCTGCTGTGAACAGAATAGACTGGAGGGATCTAAGAGGCTATGGAGAGCTGAGAGCAAGATGCAGGTGCCTGAGGGTTTGGGAGCAAGGCCTGGATGAGGCGTATAGATTCCTGGAAAATGAGGAAGTCAGATTTGGTACAAGACTTAGGAACAGATCTAATTCTACTAGGAGAGATATGGCAGGGCCAGAAGTACTTCCAGGTCTAGAGTTGATTGAAAAGTCTTTCTACCCCATCAATCCAGGTCCTAACCACAAAGAAGCATATATGAAGGAAAGGGGACTCTGCAGATGGCACTAAGCTGAGGCTCTACAACTTGGGAGATTGTCCTGACGGTCAGTACAGCCCTACATCAAGCCTACCTTTAGGTAAGAGGAAGATAGGACACCAAAGAGGAGGTGGAGATGTGACCCTGGGGGACAGGTCAACGTGTTGCAGGTACAAGGAACATCAGCAGCCACTCAGAGCTGGAAGAGGGGGAATGCTCTGCCCTGTAGACACCTGGAGCTTAAACAGGCCATGCTAACTATAGACTTCAGCCACCAGAACTGAGAGAGAATGACTTCTGATCTTTGCAAGTCACTTGATAGAACAGCGGTATTAAGAAATACTAGGGCCAAGCAGATGGCCTGGTGAAGAGGATTCATTCTGAATGACACAGAAAGAGGAAAAGCAGAGGACCCTCAAGGATCCACTGTATACATAGCAGGGAGGAAGGCCAGGAGGCCATGGAAATGGAATGAAGTCAACAGACTGTGGTGGGTTTGCTGGGAACTCTTCAGGCCCCCACACATATGACTCATCCCTGGGTCCCAGAGCACTACAAGCCCTGTTGGAAGGATGCAGAAAATGCTTACAGGCTGAGTGAACAGTTGACCTCCAAGCATCAGGACATGTCCTCTGAGAAATGCATGATGGTAGGGAAGGGGGGCAGTCCCCATCCACTGGTGCGTGCCGAGAATGGTGACGACAGCAAGAGTTCCTTCCATGGTGATTCCCATGTATGTGGTTTTGGAGGAGACAGGCATCTCAAATTCATCTTTATTAATAGAAGTCTTTGAATGAACATGGGAATCAACCCCTGTAGGGTTAACAGAGGACAAGCTAATCTGGGAGTCTGGCTTACTGGGTTCCTGGGGCCCTTTTCCTGGATGGGTAACTTCAAACACGATGTCAAAGCTCTCTAGGTCTCCAGTTTGTCAACTGTAAGTGGGGTGGGTCTGTCATCCCTTCCCTACCACAATTATTATGGAAGCATCTGAGGCCTGGGATGTCCTTAGAACCAGGGCACACATTGTTGATGAGTCTCTGGTCAAGCATTTCATCTCTGCTGCTTGATTTCCAACGAAGAGACTAAGCCTCAGAAGATGAAGAGGCCTTCAGAGACACAGAGTCTGGGAATCAGAGCTTAGGCCTCCTGGGAGGGGTTTCTCAAAGGCAGAATCCTAGGAAAGATGAGTCCTATTGAAACAAGAGAGGAACACTAGGGCATCATATCCGCACAGAATAGCCCCCACTTCTGGAAAGATCCTTGCGTCCCAGGCTGGGAGACATGTACAGTACAGGCCCAGGCCCTGAGGACCATGCCTCACCCTCACCTGCTGAGGAGTAGCATGTTCGGCTGATGAATATCAAAAGACAGGTTGGGGGGGTCTCCCTTCATATCATAGGTCAGACTCTCTTCTTCTTCAACAAGACTCTTAGCGGATGGTCACAGGGATGAGGTCAGGCACAGCATCCACTAGGAGGCCAAAGCCCAACAGTTTATCTACATGAAGGGCACTAGAATCCTGGGTGGCCTGGTTCTGGGTGTGTCCCTGGGTTAATATGCTCCTTCAGCAGTTGTGCAAGGGAAATGACAACTGATCCATTTAACAGCCAAGGGACTGGACACCCAGGGAGCATTACCACCTGGCCTAAGTAAGGTCAGGCAACCAGTCAGAAAGGGTACTGTGGACCCAGAAGTAAATCTAAGGTAAGTGTGAAGTGTGAAGTCAGTTTGCTCAGGTTATGGGACCAGAGACCTCAAGCTGACAGCACTCTTGGATAAAGGTATTTGACATGTTCCTTAACAACTAGGGCCCTACAAACAATCTCTGTTGGGTGCTGTGAAATGCACACATATATCATATTGATGAACCTCTGTGGCACTTACTAGCTACCCCTCCCCAAACCAGTGGAAGACCACTAGGAGACCATCACCTGGGCACTAAGGTCATTCCCAAGATAAGTGGCTACTCATTTCCAAAGTCAACGAATGACCATTCCCTAAGTCAATGAATGATTATCTCTAAGACCAATGTCTGAACACAATGGGAAAGTATTTCCAAGACCAATGGGTGGGCATTCCAACACCAATGCAAGGCCCACCTGATGACAAAGGATCATCCTCAAGACCAATGGCTGATGACAAACCATCCTCAGGTCCAATGAATGACCACCCAAGATCAATGAATGCCTCATTATCATCCTGAAGACAGACAGATGACAATCTCTAGGGACAGATGACCACCCAAGACCAGAGGATGATGGTGATAACTGATCTTGTCAACTTGATGGGATTTAGAATTACCATGGAAATGGATCTTTACACTGGTCTGTGGGGGGTTATCTAGATTAGGTTAAGTGAGACAAGAAGCCCCACCTCAAATGTGGGTGCTACTATGTCTCACGCTGGAGTCCTGACCTGAGAGAAAAGGAGAAAGAGCTGAGTGTGCTCATCGCCCTCTGCTCCCCGACTGAGGACACGTGGTGACCAGCTGCCCAAGCTCCTTCTGCCATGTTTTCCCTGCTGTGATGGACTGCACCCTCAAACTGTGAGCCAAAATAAACCTTTCTCTACTTACATTGAACTTGTCAAGTGTTTTGTTACCGCAAAGAGACAAGTAACTAATACACTGACCATCCCTGAACCTGAAGGCCTGGCCTCCAAGACGAAGGGTCAAACTAATGTGTGACCAGCCTGAGGCTACTCAGTGACCAGCCTGAGGTCATCAGCTGACCATCCTCCATTGACCTGAATAATGACACACAAGGAGCTCATCCCAAAGAGAGCAGTGTTCATTAACAAAACATCTGAGGATTGACAACTTAGTATGCATCCCAGAGGCAGCTTCTAAAATCCAGCAGAAGAAAATTGACAAGGGAACAAGGCCCACACTATGAGCTAATTTTTGTGCCCCCCACGCCAGGACTTTGATTTTCTGCTGCCAGTGGCAAGTGTATCTGTTTTTACATGTAATTTTTATTAATAAAAATCCATTCCCTCTCCCAACTCAATAAATATTTAAAAGATCTCTCAAGCATGCCAGCCTGCAGAGCACTCTCTTGGGAGTCTGCTATGTCCTACTCCATGACTGTCCAGCCTGGTGCCTTGCAGAAGGCCTGGTACCCTGACCCCAGCTCTAGTTCAGCAAGACCATGATCGTTGGTCAAATCCAACCAGGCTTTCTCCTCTGGGACAAAAGGAAGTTTCCAGAGAGGACTTGGTCTCATACTCAATAACACGGCAAGTTCCCTAAACCCAGCCATACTTGGAACACCAAGCCAAGACGCCAGTGTTCAGATCTCAGCAAGTTACACAATGAGACGCAACCTCCTTTCCTCTATGTCTGGCTCCCTTGCTATTTGATGGATGGTGAAGTAGTCACTGGAGATGGAAATTCAAAGTTAAAAATGTACCACAATCCAAAGACTATGGTCTGCTACTTTGAACTCTAAAGTGCTTAAAAATCTGACATGTTCAAAGCTGGGGTGTTGTAGGAAACTCAATTAGGCATCTTCCTCGCATTGGTAAAGCTGGCGGCTTGCCCTCAGCATCTCCCCTGATGGGAACCAGAGCCTACAGGCACTTCCTATGCATGCGGAAACACAACCGGGTCTGTGGCTTAAACTCCTCATTTCTGCAGCTTCCAGCACAAAGGCTGTCATGTGTTTATCTGAGTCGTCCTGCTGACAATCAAGAGAGAACAACTGGGATACAACTTAGTAGATAGAAGTGCTCCCCTTCAAACCTAACATCCTAAGTTCAAATCCTGTAATCTCAGGATTGAGGAGGATGGGACAGGTACTCCTGACAGCTTACTTGATGTCCTATTCATGCCTCCACATATATGCACACAACTATGTACTGGGCACACTGACACATTAGTCTTCTGTGTCTGCCACTCCTCCCACATGCCCACAGATACAGAGAGAACAGCACACAGATCAGACCTGCCACTCCTGGGGCTCCTCCTGACACAGCCTCTCAATCAGACATGGCTTGCCCTCTCAGAATCTGGGGTAAGAGCAGAACAACCCTGGGGGTTTTATGGGAAAGAGACTTCCCCAACTAGTCACAAAATCATGACCAAATTATCTTAAGAGAGCAACTTCAAGGGAGAAAAGACCTGTTTTAGCTCATGGTTCTGGACGGTTCAGTGCAGACCGCTAGTGCCTATGTGCTCTCACAGGACCTCATGTTGGCAGGAGTAGGAGGCAGAGGAGCATCCTCAACGGGAGGGGACAGGAAACGAAGAGTAAGGAAGGGGCTGAGGACCAAGGAAAGCCTCCAGAGGTGCACTTCCAGGGAGTCTCCAATTAAAATCTCCAGAACCTTCCAAAATAGCACCCCTGGCTGAGGTCCAGCACTCAACGCACGGGCTCCTGAGAAATATTTCCTGCCCGAATCATGACAGGGCTGCATCTGATTTGAGCCACTCTCTGAAACCACAGAGGACTCTGTCTAGCTCTGCCTCGTAGGCAGCGTTTCTGCACATTGATCTCTCCTTTTATAAATAGGTGACAGCTGTATGTGGAGGGGGACAAGGACAATCCCTGGAGTCAGAAGACACTCAACTCCCCTCACCCCTTCCCATTTACCTCTATCAGCTCCTGCTTTGGGTCTTCTGGGGCAACCTCTTCTGGAAAGATCTATCTGCAGAGCATCCTTGTACTTGGGCCCATGCTAGCCCAGCTCTCTCTAAGCATTTTTTTTTCAAAAGTATGTATTTGTTTATCATTGGCTGGCTGGTTGTTTGGGGACAGGGGAAGGGCATGTGCCACAATACACATGTTCAGGTCAGAGGACAGCTTTGCAGAGTCAGTTCAAAGCATTAAGTTCAGATCACCAGGCTTGTGCCGCAAGCACCTTTACCGGCTGAGCCCTCTCGCGGGCCCACCCTGAGTATTTGTAGTAAATGGGTAGTAAACAGAGTCTTTGTCAAGTGTCAGCCACTCTCCTTCCCGTGAAGTAAGTCCTGCTCATGACTCTGTCTTCCAAGGAAATGAGGAGCTATGGCTGGACCTGAGCTTCCCAGGGTTGGCTGGAATGGAGAGACTCAAACAGGGCTGTCTGAGCCCTGAAGATAGTGGGACATTGTTTCTTCTCTGGGCCTCACTCATCCTCTGGGACTTTCACTCTTCTATGGACCTAAACTGGCCCAGTCAGTTTCTGGGCTCAGATAACGAAGCTACAAAAGTCATATGCACCCAGCATTCCGTCTGTGCCCAACTGGATGCACGCCGCTTTGAAGGACCATGTGTAGGGAGCGGCAGGTAGACAGAACTGGACACAGAGCCAGCTTCAGACACCCATCATGGGTCAGGTCTGTCATCTCTTCTGCAGAGTACAGGGTCAGGCCAGTGACCTCTGAACCGGGTGCCTTTATCACTCTGTAAGGCCAACAGGACCAAGCCCAGCTCCAGGGGAAAGTAGTAACAGTGCACAGGAAACCAGCAAACCGAAATCCAGAAACAGTCCCAATGTCCCTGCTGCCTGCCAGACGAAGGTTAAGCGCATCTCCAGGGATACAAGGACTCCCCACACAACCACAGCAGCCACTCCCTCTGCCCCTGAGAGGATCCCCACAATCCTTCCCCCTTCCCACCCCCCATTCCCAAGGCACTTGGTATCACTGAAGGGACCTCTGTGAGGCAGACACGGTGATGGAAATTCAAACGCCGCCCGAATCCTACAAGTGGACAAAATGCCTCATTTTATAGGGGCTTCTCAGGCTCCAAGAAGTTAAGCCACAAATAAAAATTTCTCCGCAGGGAATAGGCAAGCTGAGACACAGGCCTGCTTCTCCCACCCTGAGAACCAGAATGGAGAGGCAAGGGGGTCATTGAAGTGTGGCCTCTCCTCAGCGTCACCGTGATTGCTGTCATAGACAGTTTTATTAAATTCCAGACACATACCTTTATCTGCTAAGACCTCAAGTCTGAATTGTGATTGTCACTGGTATTGAGAGAAAGACAGAGACAGAGAGAGAGAGAGAGAGAGAGAGTGGTGAGGTGGCTCAGTAGGTCAAAGTGATTACTATGCCAGCTTAAGGACCTGAGTTCCAATCCTGAGAACTTACATAAAAGGCCAGGAATGGCTGTGCGCATCTCTGTGTCCATAGACAGATGGATGAATGGAGTCTGGTAACCACCGACGAGCCCCAGGCTCAGCGAGAAACTCAAAGGATAAAGCAAAGAGGGGGACACTCAGAGTCTTCCTCTGCCTTATGTGCACAGAGACACGCACACAAGCACGCGCACACACAGACATGCACATACATGCATGCACATACATGCATGCACATATGCATGAATGTGTACGCATACACACACACACACACACACACACGCACGCACGCACGCACGCACACAAGCACGCGCCTGCACAGTAAATATCTGGGACATGTTAACTTTTCATCCACACTAAATGAGATTCCCCTGACTTAAACAGAAAGCTTAAAACACAAGTGTAAAGGGGATGACTTCCCATAGGTTCTGATACTGTTTAATCATGACAGCCTAATGGAACTCCAATTCACAAACCACACAACTCATGCATTGAAGCAGTATATCGAACGTGTACAAACAAACCAATCCTGCTCCCAACACCAGCACCTCGCCCTCACCCCAGAGGAGCCCACATGTTGGCAGTCATCCCACTGCCTTCACCCCAACTTCTCTTACCCCATCAGCCTTTAGTTACCTTGGCAACCATTAATCTACTTTCTGCATCTATGAATACTCCTATTTTAAATAGTTCCTACACATGCAGCTGTACAACCTGAGTCTGTGGCTACATTCACTCACTTTATAATGTTTTTAAGGTGGACTCATATTGTAGAATAATCAGTGATTCATTCCTTTTAATAGCCAGACAACAATTCCACCACCCGTATATGCTACATTAATGTATCCATCCACTACACGATGGACATTTAGAAAGCTAGAATTTCAAGTGGGTGTTCTTCCTCTCCAGACTGAGTTTGGAACCTTGTGCAAGTCAGAGCCTTGGGCTGTGGGACACATCAAGGGACTCAGCTGCTGTAAGGTTTTCCCAAAGGCTTGGCACCTCCCCATTGCTCCTTGCTTCTATTTTATGAAGCCCAGACATGATTTCGTATTTGTTTGGCTGGCTGGTTGGCTGTGTACATGACTGCAGATGTCTAAGAAGAAGGCACTGGATCCTCTGGAGCTGGAGTGACAGGTGGCCGTGAGCCACCTGACCTGGGTGCTGGGAGCTGGTCTGGGTCTCTGGAAGAGCAGGAAATGCTCTTCACCTCTGAGCCATCTCTCTAGTCTCTCAGGATCAATGCTTGCCGAAAGGGAAAGCCATGGACTTGGGGGGCAGGCACTGATCCCTACACCGGCGTCACTGTGGTTAATTAGGGTTGTAGACCAGAAGTCTGGAAAAGAAGGCCATGGGGCATAAAAATCACTCATCCTTAGTTTAACAATCGAAAGGAGTGTGATGTGCCCGCCCTCCAAAAGGAAAATCCCACAAGACAAAGAAGGGATACAGGAGAGCAGAGAGAAACATCTGGATTGCTTCCATCTTCTGTGGATGAGTTTACAGCTAGCAGAAAGTTACTAATGTCAATAAACATGTGTTTATTTAAAAGCAAGGAAAAATAAGATTAGTATGGTGCTATAAGCCTATAATCCCAGCATCTGGAAACAGAGGCAGAAGGATCATGAGTTCAAGGTCATCCTCAGCTACAAAGAACTGAAGGCCAACCTGGGCTACATGAGTCTACGTCAATAAGTAAATAAATAAATAAATAAATAAATAAATAAATAAATAAATAAATAAATAAATAATATTTAAAGTCACAAAAATCACCACTAGTAAACTAATACAAACCCTCCAAATTACTGAAACCAGGCAGCATGGTAAAGACAAGAGACTGACCAAAACAAAAAAACCATTAATCAGAACGCATAAGTCACATGACCATGCGACTTTCTGGGTGTTATACCAGGAATGAATGTCTGTGACAGATGGGTGTCTGAGAAGGCAGCTCCCATTTGTGGAGAGTAAAACTGCATCCAGCCCCACACCTAATATCTGTGTAGTCGCCAACAGAGAGGGTGGCCTCTGGCTCACTCTATTTTAACTCAAGTGCCTGGCTGACTGGGAGACCTCTCCACCTCAGTGGTGTTTGAGTGAAAATAGGGCCAATTTACACAGTTAAGTGGGGGTAAATGGAGATGTCATCTTTGGAATGTTCAGACGAACACCCTAACAAAATAGCCAGTTCTCACCGGCATTACAGTAGCAGTGGTGTGGACCTGCTTGGACCCTGGAGAGGAGTAGTACTGAGGCTTGAGGTGAGTTTCTTGATTTTTTTGTGTTCTATTTTTATCATCTCTGTTCCCCCCTCCATATGTGCGTGTGTGTGTGTGTGTGTGTGTGTGTGTGTGTGTGTGTGTACGTGTGTGCGTGTGTGCGTATGTGCGTGTGTGTGTGTGTGTGTGTGTATGTGTGTGTGTGAGCATGTATGTGCATTTTACACGTGTGTGCACCTTACATGTGTACATGCTGCTCTGTGTGAATGCGGACACACACATGCAGTGACGTGCCCTTAAGTCTTGGCCCTTGCCTTCCACCTTGTTTATTGGCCTACAGCTCACCGCTGCGCGTGCCCACGAGGGTCTGGGCATCCTGTTGTCTCCGATCTCACCGTGGGAGCTCTGAGATTACAGGTGCGAGCCAGCACATCCAGCTCTGTGTGGATCTTGGCTCCAAACTCAGGTCTTCATGCCTATGGGACAAATGCTTTACCCGCTGATTTTGAACTTTTTATAAAGGGCATAAATATCAAACAGATAACTTTTATTTAAATAGAGGGCTGTGAATGGGCAAGGGAAGAAAGAGAAAACAGAAAATGGGGTAAGAGAGACCGATTATGGTCTCCCCCAGCCAGCTCTCTCATCCCCACAGCTCAGAGCTGGGGACAGATACCTACAGGACGGACAGCCGGGCTGCCAAACCCAGCCAGGACAGAGAGGTAGGCAAGTCAGGTTCAGACCCTGGGACCACAACAGGCTTGCTGATCTATCACAAGAGCTGACACTCATCCCTGCCAGATGCTTCTGCTGACATTTCCCAGGTCTTGATCAGCATGAGGACCACGTCGGGGAATGTCCCCAGTCGCAAATTAACATTCACATAAATAACAGAGCACCCAGACACTAAAGAAGAAAAATGAGTCTCGCTGTGGGAGCATTTGCTACACTATCAAAAAGTGCAAATTTTCTTTCTGAACTATCACGTTTTACCAGCTGGGCCACAGTAGACCATGGCCTTGAGGTGCAGGGACATGCACAGGACAGTTCCGCAGGCCCTTCTCTGGGCTGACGCCCAGCTGGAGAAGCCCAAGCTGGTTTGTCTCAATACAAAACTCTCTGCAGCCATCACCTGTTCCTCTGAAGGTCTGTGCAAGCTTTGTTTTCCTGACTGTATCCTGGAAGCCAAAATATGTCTGACCCCACACTGCATAGTCTGGTTAGTGGGCTGGGCAGGCATGGGTGGGCCCTTGTCCAGATGTGCCAACATATTCCCTACATGTATGCTATTTGGAGGACTCAGCAAGGTTTATAACAAGGTTTATAGGAGTCTCAGTACCCTAAACCAACATACAGATGGCCAGGAAATGAAGCCAAAGTTTCATCAGCCACCTTTACCCACAGGGTCCAAAGACCTACAGACATTGTTACCTACACCATGTGGGACACCCCTCCCCCAATAGACTCAGCATTGACCACCTCTAGGACCTCTGTATTGGTGTGTCTGTGCAGCCATAGCAAAGTGTCACCATTGAGTGGCTTAAGTCGAACAAACTCAGCCTTAACTCTCCAAAAGCTGAAGTGTGAGGCGCCAGCACCAGCATGTTGGCATGTTGGTTCTTTCTGTGAGTTTCCTCTACCAGGCTTGTGCATGGCCTTTGTCTTCCCTCCTGTGTATATGTGTCCTTATCCCTCCTTATCAGGACACTGGCCTCATTGATTAGTAACCTCGCATTTTAATCACCTCCTTAAGGATCCTTTCTGTAAGTGAGATCACATTCTAAATCAAGGTAGAGGGGTTTGCAGCAGATGAAATTGGAGGAGAGGCAAGATTCAGCCCCCACAGTCACCCTGCACAGAGCCCATCACACAACACACAGATGCTGCACACAACGCACAGAAGCCATACACAACACACAGAAGACATACACAACATACAGAAGACACACACAACACACAGAAGCCATACACAACACAAAAAATCCATGCTGATTTCTGGAGATAGCACCAGAACAAAGCTAAGCTTTGGCAGCAAGAAGGGGTCAAAAATCAGACATATAAAAAGCTACAACTCTAATAAGATCTGAACATTCCCAGAGGTGGTTGCACAGAACTTGATCCCTTTGGAATGGGCATTCTCATCTGCAGAACACAGAACAGTAGACAATGTCCTAGATACTGTATGGCCAATGGGCAGGCGACAGGTGCCAGGACCAGCCCACCTTCACTCTCTATGAGTACATGCCAGAACCCTGCTCTAGAACCCATGCCTGGGGTCCCCTCCACAACTATCAGGAGACCGCTTTTTCTCTAGAGGAGTCTAGGGCTCCTGTTAAGACATTTCCTACATATTCAAACACCCCAGATATTTCCGAGTGAGCTCAAGGCAGAGACCACACAGCTGCTAGAAGCCATGGCTTATACCTTTAAAGACACAACTTGTCCTACACGGGATCCTGTCTCTAAATGGTGGAATCAGAGAAAGCACTCAATGTTGGGGGTGAGGGAGCAGGTGGCCAGGCCCTGTTGCTTCCCATATAGGCTCCTCCAGGAGGACCCAGTGGTCAGAAGGGATGTGTGCACACCAAAAGCCCATGAGCCTGGTTGGTGGATAGAGGTTGGCTGATAGGTAGGGAGCTTGGAGCCTTGCCCCAGCCCAAAATTTTCTTAGTGTGGAAAAAGGTGATGAGTACTCCAGAGGATGCTGGCCTGTACCCACAGCAGTGAGGAGAAAACATGCTCACTAGGAGACACGCCCCACAGAGGCAAGAGCAAATACACAAACCCTGCAGGGAAAGTGAATTCAGGGACACAGACAGCCATTCCACTGTGGGGTATGGGATGAGCCATTCCTTCACCTAAGCCTCAGTTTCCCCAAAGACAGAATGAAGATAATTTTGAGATACAGATTAGATATGCATTCTTCATTCAGGGTACCCAAGTTTGGGTATGCCACTCCCCTAGGTTTCTGAGGCTTGAATCCCTCTGTAGGTATCTCTTGAGCACATGCCTCAAATAAAGCCTGGTGACCTGCCCAATTCCCTTCCGATCCACCCTTCCCGCTCTGGTCTTGGGAGCCTCCATGGTATCCGGGGCAGGCTGACCACCAACCGTCCTCTGCCCGCCTGCTCAGCTGTCATTCTTGGGCCGGGAAGCCCTGCCAGGACCCAAGGCTGTCTGCTGCCCCTTCTTGTCCAGATCTCCCAAAACAAAAACCAGGCCACACCATCTGACAGAAGAACTCGTCTGGTTTATTTATGGGAAGAGACGGGACTGTCAGGGCCAGGCTGTCTGGGCTGGGGCCAGGCTGCTCTGTGGGCCTTTAGAGGCCATCCATTGTGTGTCCTTGTCTGGTATGTGGTGATCTGGGAAGAATGTGAGAAAGCAGGACATCCAAGCACTAAAGAGTCCCCACTGGTGACACTGAGGTGCTTCTTCATCCTAAAGGAAGAACTGCAATACACATGGACCGAAGCTCTCTTGAGATCATCTGGGCCTAGTTGGAGACCCTGAGCAGAGTCTTGGCCACCTGACCAACAGCATCACATCCAGAATACAGCAGGCTTGGGTATATCTCACATCATGGACAGTGTTGAAGATGCAGGGAGGCTGCCCTTTGGAATAGGTGTGGTGTGGGATCCTGCCCCTCACTGGCATCACATTGGGCGACAGAGGCAAGTCCCAGGATATGAAAGGTTGTACCAGGAGCAAGGCCTTGGTGGCTGCAACTCTACCACCACCACTCACACAGATACCCATGCCACAGCATGGCCCCCATGCAGAGGCCCAATTCTACAAAAGAACTGAAAGTCCTCTTCAAGAGTCTAGAGCCCCAAAGAGACACTTCAGCCATAAAGTGCTTATCCCACAAACACATGAATCTGATCCCAGAACACATATGAAAGCCCCAGGTGTGGAAGTCATAGTTATACATCCCAGTGCTGGGGAGGTGGGGCTGGCTGGCCAACCAGCCCAGCCAGGCACACGCACGCATACACACACACACACACACACACACACACACACACCAGTAACAATATAGGCAGAGTATAACTCCTCTCCTCTGCCTGTCTACCCTCCTACTGTATAGTTTTTTCCTTGCTACATAAAATGACCATACCATAGCCACTCTGTGAAGCAGAGACAACTTTGGGCCCATAGTCACAGCAATCAAATAAGCAGACCAACACAGTAATAGCTACAAAAACGATAACTGTCAATTATTATTAATAATCATATTAATAATCATATGTATGACCACTAATATTCACTGTGAGGTGAAGAGAGTCACCAAAAACTCACCTGGAACTCCGCCCACCGCTCCCTCTAGCCTCCTTGGTGCCTGTGGTCTTGGGGAGAGGAGGGAGACAGAGTATGCAGGAAATAGAAGACTAACTAAAGGCTGGACCCCATAATGCAGCTTCAGACAGCCATCATCTATAATGGGGTAGGACTTTGTGATGACACAGATGTTTGGGGTCACCTATACTCCTAGCAGGAACTTCTCACCATGTTCCTGTAACTCAGCCCAACAAATTAACTGCTTAGGCAAGCTAGGCTTGGGTGGAACTGGGACTTTGGACATTAGCATCCTCTCCAGGCTGAGCAGACATTTTTTTGTGTTCTCCAGAAAAAAAATAATACAATGCCTGCATGTGGGCCCCATGGGTGGCCTCCAATCCGCCTCCCCACCCCAATCTCAAGAGAGCTTGGGACTATGAAATTGTCCCCAAATCCAGAGCAAGCTGCTCCTGATGGCCAGCGGGTGCTTCTTTCATGAACATGGGTGGGGCTGGGCCACCAGGAGGTGCTGACACAGGTTTTTGGTGACTCCTACTTGCAGTGGGTACAGAATGAGTTCAGGATGCTGGACTCCAGTTGCCTAAGCCTTGAAAAGAAGCTACACCATGCATGAGAATACCAGCTCTCCTCCATCTCTGCTCCTGTTTCAGTGCCGTCTCCAGGCTCTGACATGCAGACACTGACTGATAGCCGCTAACACATGGCCTGTGTGTGTCCCCTGCCCTTGGCTCCAAGGGAGTCTCCCTGAGACTGGTTGCATCCATATGCCTGGAGAGCTTTCAGAGCTATTGTAATACAATGCCACCACCCTCTCCCTGTTCTCTTTGATCCCAAGGGATAGTGGGCACCATTATCAGGCTGGGCTGCAGAAGGTTAGACTGATAACAATGTATGTGGTGGGGGCAGAGGTGTCTCTCTTTTTGCTCAAGCTGCTGTTGTTGGTATGTGGATGGCAAGGGCGTGCTCAGCCCTAGATGGGGATGCATTCTAGGAGGACAGCAGTGACATACTAAGGATTGCAAGAAAGAGGCAGCAGGAGGATGTATCACTCTCTCTTATGCTAAAAAGTTCCAAATAATGAACTTAACATAAGCAGAAAAATGAAAGATGGCTCACTCTTTCTTGGATCCTCTAGGTATAATCTGCACTGGTAGCTATCACTACCAAAGTTCAGGAATGATCTTTGAGGGAGCCACAGATGCCAGTGCTCCAGGACACACACACACACACACACTAACTAAGGCATGTCAATGGTGACTAAGCAGTCCTCAATGAATGGACAACAGGGAAGGAAGGCCACGGACACAAAGTTAGGGACCACAGTGGCAAATGCTATCTACTGAATCTCCATACAAACAGGTTCCACACAGTTAGCCCCAGGCGAGGATTAACAACGTTGCTCTCCCCTCCCACCATGGCCCCAGCTCTGGGAGATATGATTGTGAAATTAGCCAGGCACAGCACACTCAACACTGCAGGACAAGATGAGACAGTTCCTGGACCTGCACACTAACAAGGACCTTCGTGGCAATGACTGGGCAATAAACAGGAATGTCAACACATCTCCTCCTCCTCTGCCCTCAACATCTCTATTGATCCATGTTGCTATAGCCAACGTGGGTTGTAAATCGTGCTGTGCATCTTTTAACCTAAGTGTCTATATAAGAGGAATCCCTGCAGTACAACACACACACACACACACACACACACACACCATAGAGACAGCCACGGTCTGGTTGACTCTCCTTGGACTGTGCATCTGAGACAGCCCAAGTCCTGACCAGGGGTGGCATGGATTTCCACCCCAGAGTCCTGACTAAGCAGTTTCCAAAGGTTCTGGTTGGATCCTTCCAAAGCATCTTATTTCCCAGACACTGTCCCTAGCCCCGTACCTTGACTTTAATACCCTTCTGCTCACATGATTCAGGAACAGACTGTGTTGGGTTTATCAAAAGAAAACTCCTGAGACAGAGAGGACTCAGTGGGTCAAACACTCGATGGAAAAGTATGAAGAGCTGGCTGGGTTCAGTCCTCAGCACTCGTGTTTAAAACACACACACACACACACATCAACTTAGGCATGTCAATGGTGGCTTGTAACCCCAGTGCTGGGGTGGTGAAGACATGCAGAAGGCCAGACCTGGGTGAATTTGTAAGCTCTCACTTCAGTCAATGGCTGTCTCAAAAATAAATAATATAATATAATATAATATAATATAATATAATATAATATAATATAATATAAATGTGGGTATTTCCTGAGCAACAATACAGAGGTTGACCTCTGGCCTCCACATACATATGTGTGCACACACATATAGAAACCAATAAAAACCTTCCTGTGTTCCTAGAGCCAATCAGCATATCCTCTGTGTCCCTCAGGCCCCCAACATCTTCCCCAGGTGATGAGAGCTGTCCATCCTGTAGTTCCAGGATGTCCTTTCAGTGACACCTACCGCTTCTCACTCACAGCACTCTCTGTAAGTGCTAGCCCAGAGCCTCCCTCCTGTTCTCGGGGAGACAGTTTGGCCCCACTTCCCTCTGCTCCTGCCAGAGAAGGGACACATTATTGTGTTGCTTTGTCCTGACAGGCTCACACCTGCTTACAAAGTGCTAATCTTCACCAGAGGGGCTGGCACACTGCTCAGTCCTCGAAGTAAGTCAGATGAATGTTCCAACTCGCACATTAGGGTTCTTATTTCGGGAGGCTTTGTTTACTGATCAGGGTTAGACGTGAAGCAAACACTGGCATCTCAGCATGGAGCATACCTCCCCTCTTACCTTCAGTGGCATGGACTTTAGACCTAGGCAAATGCACAACACAGTCTGCCCTCACAATGGACTGGAATGAGCCAGCAGCTGGTGGCTATCAGCCCAGGACACACATGGAACATCACCTACCTATCACCAAGGACAACAAAATAACCGAGGATGGTAGATCATAGCCCAGAGCAAGCATGGAGCCCCACCTTCCGTTACCATGGAAAAGAAGATGCCACCGGCACCAGATCACAGCCCTGGACACAGAGAGACATTGGGTTTCCATTACCACAGACAAGAAGGTGCCAATGGCTAACAGATCCCAGTTCAGGGCACAGAAGGACATCAGCTTTCCATTACTGTAGACATGGATGTACCAATGTCCTGAGAAAGCAAGACACAAGACAAACTCAGACCCACTCCCCACCCCTGCTTTCTCTTATTAAGGATGACAGCATGTCAATGGCTACCAGATCACAATCCAAGGAAAGAACTGCCCATTAACTTAAACAAGAATGTGTCTATGGAATTACATCATAGTACAAGACACGCAGGGGCATTGGCTTGCCATCATCATGGTTGAGAACATGCCAATAGCCTGAGAGATCCCAGCCTAGAATGGGTGCATGAATTGGCTATCAAGGTGGTCTTTTTCTCTGTTGTTGGTATATTACTAGGCTGACAGTGTGGGACCTTGTGTTGGCTAGACCTCTCATTACTGTGACAAATACAGGAGAGGTACCATTTTTTTAAGTTTATTGCTTATTTAGAGACAGGGTTGCACAAAGCCTAGCTGGCCTTGAACTCACTATGTAGCTGAAGATGACTTTGAACTTCTGATCCTCTCACTTCTACCTCCTGAGTGTCGGTACTGCATGCGTGCACCACCATGGCCAATCCAATAGATGTGTTTTAAAGGGGATAAATATTTATCTTAGCTCATGGTTTCAGAAGTTTTAGTCCATGGCCAGCTTCCTACGTATCTCTGAAGCAGAGATAGATGCTTCCCAGTTGCTCACCTCATGACAGCCAGAAAACATACAGAGTTAGGAAGAATGGCCCAGGTAGCAAGTGTAACCTTCAAAGGTCTATCCGGTGGTCTCCTTTGTCCAAATAGGCAACACCTTCTAAAATAGTGTCATTAGCTGGGAGTCAAGCTGTGGGTATAGGAACCCAATATATGGGCAGTGGGTAAAAGAGGATGAGTTGGATAAATAATTCCCTATTCAAGCCATAAAAAGAAGCTAGAGTCAGAGCTGAGAGCCCAGAAACATGACCAGCTAATGCCCTTCCCCTGGCGCACTCAGTCACATAAGCAGAGAAGATGAACACTCCCCACAAGCTGAACCTTCAACTACCTCCAATCAGAGTCCTTCTTCTCCATCCAACCACAAGTCTCATCTTCCGATCCTAAGAGTCTGGGTTCCCTTTCTGAGGGACAGTAAAGCCCCCTTCCCTTCACGTGCCCTTCTCTGCAAGCTGACCTCCGCTGCTGTCCCTCCCCATATCTGGCATCCACATCTTCTGCCTCTCTTCCCAAAGGCCACTGGGGGACCTTCATACCCACTTCTTTTGGTCTCTCTCTGAAGCCTGCTCAGTTTCCATGGCATCAGAAACAACCAGTTTCCGCGTACTCCACTGACCCTACAACGCAGACTGTGTGTTCCCTTCTAAAGCCCACTTAACATTTACAGAAGCTGAGCAAACACCAGCAAATGAAGCGATTCCAGAATTCTCCAAGTCTCAGAGCACCCAGGTAGCCTCTGCTCATATTTCAGGGTGTTTGATCTGGACCAGGATATCCCTGCCAAGTCTCCATGGAGACTAACTCTTCCTTTCTTGCCAGAGCCTGGCAGCTGTGGAAGATGACTGAAGGCCTTCTGCTATAGATCTGGATATATGTCTCCCTGCTGAAGTTCATTTGTGATCATTGGAGGAACTTAGGCCTTTGAGAGAAGATGGGGTGCTGAGAGTTCTGCTCCCATGAGGAAAGACACAGCAGAGTTTGATTGTCCCACCTTCTCTGTGAGAACAAAGTAAGGAGATGTCACTAAGAACCAGAAGGTGACTGAACCAGCGGATACCTTGATCTGGGACCAGCCTCCAAATCTGGGAGAGACGAGGCCCAGATGTACAACAGTCCAGATGAGCCAAGACAGCCTCGGAGCTCTGGATGCTGACTGGAAGACATCAATTTCCCAGAGGGGTAGAGAAAAACTACAAAACTAAGAATCTCAAAACACCCTGAAATATTTGATGGGAAGATTAAAGTGCTGAGGGAACAGATTCTTGCAGGAAGTCTGTGCTAGCTAGAAGAAGAAAGTCAATCACTGCAACAGTGAAATTAAATATAAAAGGTAACGAAGTTTGATCTCAACTTGAAAAGATATTGAATATTCACAAGAAATTAGCATGACAGGTTAACACAATAAAACTCTACCACTTGGGAGTTTTTTTTTTTTAAACTGCACCATAAACAATTCTCGAATTAATACAATCACAATCACAAGTACTTTTTAACATGCTGATATTGAGAAGCAACATCAGCAAGTCTAGGTGATAACCAAAGCTGTCACCAGAAGCAAAGTCATAGCCTCCATTCTCCATGACTGTAAAACAGAACAAAAATAATGGAACATTCACATTGAGAAGACTGAAAGAGACCAAGTAACTAAGATGATAAAAGATAATAAGAGGATATCAATTAAAAATATTCACATGTGTCATTGGACAAGAGAGATGGCTCAGCGGCTGAAAGTGTTTACCCCTCAATGATGCAAGCCTTGTGACCTGAATCTGATCCCTGAGACACATGTAAAGGTGAAAGTAGAAAAACGACTCTATGAAGCTGTCCTCTGACCACCACATGTGTCCTTCCTCCCATATGATGATGATGATGATGATGATGATGATGATGATGATGGTAGTAGTGGTGATGCTGATGCTGATGACTACCAGTAGTAGCTTTTCAGTTTCTATTGCTGATGCAACTGCCATAAACTTCCTGGCTTAAAACAACACAAGTTTTTCAAGAGCTCAAGAGTTCAAAAAATAAGTCTTCTTCAGCTACAGGAAAGCTTGAGGAAGGGTGGGAATGGACTGAGAGCCTTCTGGAAGCTATAAGGAGTACTGGCTTCCTCTTCTTTTGTGACCTCTAGTGACCTCTTTCTTATATTACTTGGCTCATGGCCTCTTCCTCCATCCTCAAAACTGACATCTTTCAGCCTCCCCTTGACTCTGAGCTCCACATTTAAGAACACGGAGCTTACCAGGATAATCTCCTCTCTTAAAGTCAAATAACGAATGACAGTTACCTCATGAGCCATCCTCAGTCCCCAACACGATCCAACAAAGCTTATCTGCAGATTCTAGGGTCAAGGACCTGAGCATCCTTGTGGGAAGACTGTTGTCCCCCCCCCCCCGCCTCCGCCCCTGTGTCATCTACCCCAAAAAATGGCAGAATTCATTCTCCTTGTTTGTCTTTTCTATTTTCCTGGAGTAATTTTTTTTCCTATGACTCTATTTTCTTATACTTACAAGGATTTTTTTTTTAATAAGTATTTTGTATGCTAGGCAAAAGCGTGCCTAATTGTGGATTGAGAGATTTTAAAGGACACCGTATCCTTTCCAGGTTGGTTTGCTTTTATCACCATCTTTTCTCACTGCTCTTTCTTCCTCGCCTTCTTGCCTATGACCTGCCTGAGGACAGGACAGACCCACTTCATGTCTGTGTCTTTAACACAGAGCACAGCACTTTTGGCATAATAAGCTTTTGAAAATACTTCTTGCTTAGAACAAACCCCTTTACAAAGGGGCCCTGATTCTGGAAGAATGATGTGCGTGCTCAAATATGCACTTTAAAGCTGAGGTCCAAATCAACACCATGATATTATTTAAGCATCCTCATACATAAAACCTAATTCGGAAACAGTCTGGGAAATGCAAGCCAGCAGACAGATAAAGCGTTATTGCTCTGGCCCTGGAGAGAACTCTTCATCTGTACAGGGCGAGAAGAAGGATGTGAGAAGTTGGACAGGCCCCCACAAGCCAGAGGCAGGAGCGTGTTCTGTATGGGCTGAGTGTCAGCTGTGAACAGGGGCCTCCCCAGGCTATAGACAGCAGCTGCCTCTGACCAGACCTCCCTGCTGGGCTTAGACTCAAGCCCATCACCCTGGCCAAGGAGGATAAACTGGTCCCTGCTACAAGAATGTCACGCTGAGATGTGGGGAGAAGCTCGGGGGGCCTTGCCTGATCCTTCCTTTCAGAAAGAAATAAAGCAAAGGGCATGGCTCAGGAATCCAGCGGCTTTATCTTCTAGATTGCTTTTGTGATTTTGTTTATTACATCCGTTCATCCTCTTGTGTGTGCACTGGGGCTGGGTCCTCATCGACTGAGCCATCTTACCAGCCCAAGTTATCTTCTCTTCTCACTGCCCTGACAAAACATTTGAGCAGAGCTACTTAAGGATGGAAGGGTCCGGCTTGGCTCACAGTCTGGGAGCTTACGGTCCACCACAGTGGAGGAGTAGCCACCAGCACGTGAAGCAGCTGGCCAAAATGTGTGTCGGCAGCCAGGAAGCAGAGAGAGGTTAGTTCTGATGCTCAGATCACCTTGGTGACACCCACACTTGAGGTTCCAGCTCTGTAGAAACACCCTCACAGATATGTCCTGATGTAGGTTCAAAATCCAACAAATTGGCAGTCAGTATTAACTACACACCATCCTTGAATCTCATGGGCTGCAGAAAAGAATTAGACCAACTGAGGCACATACACATATACCCATACCCCCCCACACACGAACACACACACACACAAATACGCATGCATGCGCGCGCGCGCGCACACACACACACACACACACACACATAGATATAGATGATATATAGAGATATAGAAATAAAGAGATAGATATATAGAGAGATATAGAGATATAAATATATAGATATATAGTCATGTGTATTTGTGGAAAATGATGTGGTACTTTTAAATATACACAGATTGTGAAAAAAGTCAAACCAATTAGCTTAGCCAGCATCATGGCTGCTTACCATTCGTTAGAAATAATCTCTGCTTTGTTACTCTCTTACTCTGAGGCTACGTGGCCTTTCCCAGCCTGCTTTTTGCTTATAAAGTGGCACCAAGCACTCATATGTTACTCAATGATACACATTCTGACAAGTGCATCCTTAGGCAAGTGTGCTATTATGCATCCCAGATGGGCACAACATCACTAAGTGACAGACTCTTATGTGACCATTGTCGTATATGTAATCTAACAGATATTAAAATGTCATTATATTGTTTATAACTCTGTGTGTATGCATGTATGTGTGTGCATATGTGTGTGTCTTCTTTATGAATTACACCATAAACTATTTCCAGTTAGTTGTAAAGGAAACCCCACCACAGAAAACTTCTATTGTTTCTGGCTGTCTATTCTTGACTAGACTAACTCGTGTTTATTACTGCACTTCAAAGCAGAAATGTCAAAGTGTCAGGTACTTGGGAGCTGTGTTGTCTAGTGTAGTGGCGATGAGCAGGGGAGGCTCTTGAGAGCCTGACATGTGACTGATCTGAACTGAAAGATGCTGTGTGTGTGTAAAATACACAGCAGGATTTCAAAGACTCAATACCAAAAGCAAAGGAAAAAGAAGAGAAGAGAAATGAAGGAAAATGAAGCTGGAGCAATGGCCTAGTGGCTAAGTGCACTGGCTGCTTTTCCTCAGCATCCACACAGAGGCTCACAACCCTCTGCAACGCTAGGTCTAGAGCATCCACTGCCCTTTCTGGGCTCCAGGGACACCAGGCACATACCTGGTGCACATGCACACACACAAGCAAGACACCCATCCACATAAAATACTTTTTAAGGGAAGATATTTTACCCAAAATTCTGAAGTGTTGCTACAGATTGAAATGATGGTATTTGGGGATAAATGAGACAGGGTATGGCTGCTTTATTGAGTTATTAAGGAATGAAGAATCATACGAAGACAATAGAGGAGTCGTGATTTTATAGATTGTGAAGCTCAGGCTCTAAGCCATTGATTACATCACTCAGCTGATATCCGACACCGAAGGATTAGGTGACCCAGTCAGTTGGTCCCAAAGTAGGAATCTACCTAGGCCCTATACAGGCATGGGAGTTCCCAGAGTATATGGGGCACCGAGTCCAGCTATGCGGTGTATACTGAACACACAGACGCTGAGTCCAGCTATGCAGTGTGGACTGAGCACACAGACGCTGAGGCCATCTATGCAGTGTGGACTGAGCACGCAAACACTGCATCCATCTATGCAGTGTGGACTGAGAACACAGACCCTGAGTCCATTTATGCAGTGTGGACTGAGCATGCAGACACTGAGTCCAGCTATGCAGTGTGGACTGAGCAGGAGGCACTGAGTCCATCTATGCAGTGTGGACTGAGCACACAGGCGCTGAGTCCAGCTATGCAGTGTGGACTGAGCACACAGGCACTGAGTCCAGCTATGCAGTGTGGACTGAGCACACAGGCACTGAGTCCAGCTATGCAGTGTGGACTGAGCACACAGGCGCTGAGTCCATCTATGCAGTGTGGACTGAGCACACAGGTACTGAGTCCATCTATGCAGTGTGGACTGAGCACACAGGCACTGAGTCCAGCTATGCAGTGTGGACTGAGCACACAGGCACTGAGTCCATCTATGCAGTGTGGACTGAGCACACAGGCACTGAGTCCAGCTATGCAGTGTGGACTGAGCACACAGGCGCTGAGTCCAGCTATGCAGTGTGGACTGAGCACGCAGACACTGAGTCCAGCTATGCAGTGTGGACTGAGCACACAGGTACTGAGTCCAGCTATGCAGTGTGAACTGAGCACACAGGCACTGACTCCATCCATGCAGTGTGGACTGAGCACACAGACACTGAGTCCAGCTATGCAGTGTGGACTGAGCACACAGGCACTGAGTCCAGCTATGCAGTGTGGAATAAGCATGCAGGGATGCTAGGAGAGGACTCTGGGGCCAATCACACGGAGACTGAAGACCAGAATTCTCAGAGGGAAACAAACAACTCAGCAATGAATTCAATACACTTTTATTTATGGAAAATAGACTCTTCTTCCCATACGATACAGTTTTACCACTGTGCCCCTGTCCTCCACCCCTGCCCTCCCAGCTCCCCAGCTCCTCTATTCTCCAGATCCACTTCCCCACTGTTTCCTTTCAGAGCAGACCAAACCTCCACAAGATATGGCAAAATAAGATACAATATCACAAGGCAAAAGCCCTCATATTGATGCTGGACAAAGCAGCCCAATAGGAGAAAAAGAGTCCCAAGAGCAGGTGGAAGAGTCAGAGACACACCCACTACCTGTTAGGAGTCCCACAGAAACACCAAGCTAGCATCCATAACATGTTCACAGAGGACCTGGTGCAGACCTGGGCAGGCCTTGCTACCTTCTGCTTTAGTTCTGTGAGCCCATCTGAGCCATAATTAGTTGGTTCAGTGGGCGTTGTTGAATTCAATAATATTTTAAGATTTAAGATTTATTTTACTGTGTGTGTGTGTGTGTGTGTGTGTGTGTGCAGTTGCCTTCAGAAGCCAGAAGAGGGAGTCAGACCAGGTGATGCTAGAGTTACACATGGGCGTGAGCTGGCCTAATGTAATGCTGGGAACTGAACTCTGGTCCTCTGGAAGAGCAACAACTGCTCTTACCACAGAGCCATCTGTCCAGGCCCAAGTTTAATGTTTTATCTTCTAGTATTGCTCATGAGTTATAATTCAAACCACACAAGTAGACACTGGATACATAGGAAAGCCCCTGCCTCACAACAAAAAAACAAAAACAAACAAAACAATCCACTATCAAAGACAGACCTAACAATCCTTGATAAGACACTAGCAAATCTAATCTAAAGCTGTACAAAAAGTATAATACACTCTCAACAAGGTAAACTAAATGCAGGCAGGAGTAACATTTTGATTGATTGATTGATTGATTGATTGACTGATTGACGGTTTAATGTCAATTAATACACCATGCTAGCAGAATAAGGAAAAATGCATTATATAAATGATGTAAAGAAATATGATTTAAAAACCCCAATATTCATTCATGAGTTATAATGTAAAATTTCAGTTTACTAATATGGAAAGGAATTATGTCAACTTAATAAAGAGATTCTAAAAAAAAAACCTACTAAACCTTCATGAAACATGGAAAAAGGTTTTGCAAAACTGGGAATGTGTCCATCACAAATAAATATTGGAAATCCTACTGACAGTCTTGGAAAGTACAATAAGAAAAATAAACATACAAGATAAGAAATGTGGGACAGTCTCTCCTCACCGCCAGCCTGATTGTGCAATGTGCGCGATCCCTAGAACTGGTGAATTAGGTTCTGTGAGGTCAAAACACAAAAACTCAACCAGTTCTTGCAATGACATCTTGGGAAGTGAAACTATTTATAAACTACTTACAAGTAAATAAATTTCTAAACTATTTATAAAGCTGAAACACAAACAGTACACTTGGGGACCGGTGAGGTGGCTCCGCAGGTAAAGAGACTTGCCACCAAGCTTGGGGACCTGAGTTTGATCCCTGGGAGAACAGTGTCCCCCACAGGTTGTCCTCTGACCTCCACAAGCCTCCTCTCTCTCTCTCTCTCTCTCTCTCTCTCTCTCTCTCTCTCTCTCTCTCTCTCTCTCTCCCTCCCTCCCTCCCTCCCTCTCCCTCTCCCTCTCCCTCTCTCTCCCTTTCTCCCTGTCTCTCCTCCCTCTCTCTCCTCTTTTTCCCTCTCTCTCCTCCCTCTCTCCCTTTTCTCTCTCTCCTCTCTCCCTCTCTCCTTCTCTCCTCTCTCTCCCTCTCCCTCCCCCTCTCTCTCCCCTCTCTCTTCTCCCTCTTTCCTCTCTCTCCTCTCCCCTCGCTCTCTCTCTCTCTCTCAAAATATACACAGGTTTAAATTTTCTTAAATTTATAGTTTCAAGTACAAATCAAAAATACTTGTACTGGATTTTCACACCCAGGAGTATAACATTCTGAAAGAGATGTGAATGAAAATGCTGTTAAATGACAGGTATACCGTATTCATGGATTTAAAAACTCAACACTGCAAAAATGTCAGTTCTTCACAAAATGGTCTGTGGGTGTAGAGCAAGTCTAATTAAATTATCAGAGTGATTTTTTTTTAGAATATTAAAAGCCGTGCACTGCTTTCTATTGAGACCACATAGATTATTAAACATTCCCATAGGGAGAAACTTGCATTGTTTTCAGTTAGTCTAAGATACACATGGCACATTAACGGAGATAGAATAACTATACATGTAATGTGCACTTGTAATGATAATTTTGAAGAAGAAAAAATGATGGGAGTCACCGCCCGAAATACATAGCTCTAGAAAACAGGCTGGGAGGTGATGACAGGGCTCCACAGACAGCAAACGTAGCCCAGCTCAGTGTACCTGGGCACAGCTGGGGACCCCAAGGTGGATGTGGCTGGCTGTGAGAGGAACGGCCAGCCCTGGTTAGGGACAAGCAGAGAGCTGTGAGGTGTTCTGAGAGTGCCACCAACCCACTCTCGGGCTTTTTCTAGGTGTTACCCAGAGTAGCATGAAGGAGAACAGAAGCCACACTCACAAAGGTCCACCGGCAGAACTTGCCTGTGAGCACCACGTGTCCACCGGAGATGAGTGCGCTGAAGCCACCGGAGAGAGCAAGCACAGGGGCAGCTCTCGGCTTCCACGCACCCAGCCTTGGCCTCGTGAGCTCCCTCAAGCTCGGCAACCTCCCATCTGCCTCTGCGTGGGTCCTGAGCCCCAGCCCAGGGGATCCAATCCCCTGTTCTGGCCTCCACGGGCACTCCATACACATGGTACACAGACACACATGCAGGCAAACAGGCGTACACATAAAAGTAAATGAATCTAAGAAATCAAGCCTAGTGAAAAGATCACGGAGGAGGGCGTGAGGGGGCTGTGAGGTGAAAAATTAGTGAGCAATAAATGTGGTTGCAGGGAAGTCTGGAGACGATAAGGAGATCTACATACATTGCTGTGTCCCAAGCCCCGTGTACCCGGAAGCCAGATGTGCTGAAACCAGCCTTGATACATCTCATTTCTCATCATTGAAAATGCCCATGTACCCTACATGGTCTGCTCCAGGATACGCATGCTATCACCACCACCTCCATAACCACCGCCAGCTCCATCGCTGTCACCACCATCACTCACACCATCACCGAGCTAAGCAGAAAGGAGACTCACTGAGTTTGCTTTTGAGGACAAACAACTGAAAATAACCCATGTTCTCAGCTGCAGGGGATTGTTAAGTAGTCTGTGTGGTCTCTGTATGAAGAGATGCTGGGCCAGGAACTTACAACACAAGACCAGCCTCTACACATCAACACAGTTAGGACTCCAGGATGTGTTTTTGAGTGAAATATGCAAATTATAGGGTGGTAATTACAGTGTATGTTTCAAAGACACATATGTAACAGTTTTAAAGAAAAAGAAGGAATACACAAACATCGCTATATACTTTTTCTCTAAGTGCATTGAAGCTCATATCAACACAGGGAATGAGGCCTAAACAGGGTATTTTATATATATATAATTCTAAACAGGGTATTATATATATATAATCCACACAGAGGGGGCAAGGCTCAGGCCCTGAACTTTGCCTAATGTGCTGTTTTTGCAAGAAGAATCTATCCAAATGACCACAAAATTATACAAAAGTGGTGGAACTATTGAAATTAGACTTTTCTTTTTCAGAAATGGAGAATCTTCTGTGAAATCTTTCAAACTGATCCTGGTGGAAAAAGAGACCCAAAGAGAGATAGTCAGGGAGGAACCAGCTGGCAGTACACGTGTTCGAGAGCCCAGTCCTGCCCAGCGCCTGGGACCAAAGGGACCGACGCTACTGAAGCATAAGAGAGACCCAAAGGGAACCCATCTGTCTGCTAACGAGCCAACTGACGGCTGGGACCACGCCCACGTGCCCACAGCACACACACCCTCAGACCCGTGCACCTATACAATACCCACAAATAGTCACCAACTCCAGAATGAGAAGCTAAGGGAGCCTAGGTGAGGCCCCCAGGCATATCAAACGTACAGTCCTAAGTTGGAGAGTTAATTCTCAAAGTCATTTGCTGGACCTTCGGGAGGGCAGTAAAAGTCCCTGGGGGGAGGGCCCACCGTAGCGTTAGTGGCTTTATCCGAACAGGAAGAAGGTTGGGTTAGGATTCTTGCTTTCTACCTGTGATGATCCAGAAGGGAGGCCCTCACCAGAAGCTGGCCTAATACTGCTGCTGTGCTCTTCCACATCCCAGCTTCCAGAGGACCAAATCAAATAGATGCCTATCTTATATAAACTACCCAGCCTTAGGTATTTTGTTATAGCAACAGAAAACTAAGACAGACACACGCATATATATTCAAACACAGACATATCAACTAAGATAGACATACACACATTCAACTCACACACAGAGTGAAACACTCAAATATAAACACGTGATCCCCCATACAGCTCAACACACATACAAATGTACTATCTGAATGAATGCACACACTCACACACAAGCACACATTTGCATATCCTCACAGGGCACACACTCACATACACACATTCAGAATTCTGCATAGACCCTCATGGCCAGTGCAGAATGTGAACAAGTGCGCCCCATGCGCACTGAGTGCCCAAGTGCACCTGAGTGCGCCCCATGGTCCAGGCAAAGATGGTTGGGAAGGTAGCTGCCCTCACACACATCAAGGGAAGATGTGTTCCCTGCTCACCAGTCTAACTGAAGCTCTGGTATCCAGTGCCAGGCAGATGCTCCTGACATCCAAGCAGCAACCCCAGAAGAACACATCTGTGAGACCATCCTTCTCCCGAGACCATGCACTTTTATGGGCACTGAGAGCCCAACATTTGTGCCAACATAAATCAGACAGGAGCCAGTGCCCTGGGGCTGGAGGAATGAACCCTTGCGAGAGACACTACAGGAGAGTGGAGGTTGCTCAGCCGCCGGGGCAGAGTTCTAATCGGTATCAGCCTTGAGCCTGAATCCTTGGTGTAAACCCAGTGCCTGGAAGGAAGACTCCCACCAGGTAAGAGAGGGGAATATAAAGTCTGAGGCCAGCCAACCTGAACGCAGCACAGACCCCTGCTCTGCTGGCATGGGCAAGCAGCCACACACACTCCGGATGTAGGTTCCTGCCCTCAGCAACCCCCTCCCATTGTGTACTGGCAACCACCCCAACAGAGAGGCTGTGAGCTTCTCCACAGAGACTCCGAGCTCAGGGTCCAGGAGTCCCTCTGGCCCTCTCAGGGACCTTGCACCCAACCAACCCCAAGGCAGACATTTATCCCACCAGGATCTCCGTGCAGAGGGACAGAAGCTCTGCCTAGGAGTTATGACAGCCAGGATTTGGAGGCTCACCATTGCAGGGGCTTCCCAAGCCAGGCCATACCATCTGCCCACAGTGCCGTGAGCATGCCAGGCTAGCAGCCAGGGTAATGGAGCCTCTGTGACCTCGTTCTCTGTTCTCTGCAAGGCTACGCAAGAGAATCGCTAAAAGAGGAATCAGAACTGTCACCCGCCTGCTCAGAACCCTCCGGTGGCTTCCTACCATGTGACCGCCCTCGTCACTATCCATTTCTTTCTCAGTCTGGTCACAGAGGTCTTCCTTATGTCCTTGGCACACTTCAGCTTAGCTCCTGCCTCTGGGCCTTTGCACCTGCGGTTAGTTCCATCTGGGACAAGCATCTCCCAGAAGGCCAGGTCCCCGCAAATGTCTCCTCTTCAGAAGGACTTGGCTTACGAGTACCCTCCCCCCCATCATCCTCTGCTCTGCCATCCTGTTCTGTTTCTTCATGATAATATTTCCCAATCATGATGGCTGCTTTCTTTATTGGGTCACTGCCCTGCTGATCCTATCTCAGGGGGCTTCCATATCGGATCTGTGTGTGACTCGATCCCCGCAATCTTAGGCTGGAGTTTGAGCCACACTGTGTATGATAACAGGGTTGTAATTAATCAACATGACACAATAAAGAATCACCTGGGGAAGGAGTCTTGATAAAAGATTGTCTAGATTTGAGAAGCTGGTAAAAATTCCTGGATGGTGGGTCTTGATTATATTAATTAATATAAGAATACTTAACCACTTTGGGCAGCACCATTCCCTAAGCAGGAGATCCAGAATGTCAAAGGCTGAAAGGGCAAGCTAATAGTGCATTTGTTAACCCACTATGCATTACTCTTGATACAAATGCAATGTGACCAGCTCCCACAAGCTCTTCCCACTGTGATTTCCCCACATGCTGGACTAGATAAGCCCTTAAATTGACTTTGCCAGGGTACTTTACCACAACAGAAATGAAACAAGGACACTGTGTAAGAAGATGCAACTTTAATCCAAATGAGCTGTTTAGAAACGGAGCCTTTTGAAGGTGATTAGGATGAGGGGAGTCCTGGTAGTTTCATAAGAAGAGGGAAAGAGACGAACAGACACTCATATACCTGTGCATGTATGGGTATGTGACTTTGGCCTTATGAAGTAGGTCACAGGCAGAAGGCCATCACTGGATGACACTCCTTGACCTCGAACTTATACATCAGGGAGTCAAAATAAGCATCTCTTCTACGTACCTCACCCAGCCTGTGCCTTTGAGTTACTGGCAACAGAAAGTTAGCATAATCCTAACAAATGGCAAACCAGTGCCTAGCACCTTCAAACACATAGCAAGTAAGAAAGTCTCTTGGCTTTGAAGCCTCTGTTTCCTCTACTTTAGAATGACTTATGGTTTCCCTCTTAGGTCTCTGGCATGCACATTTCACAGCCTACAAGAAAAAGCTCAGGAATAAAGTATCCATCCTGAGAACACTGGGACTCTGATTTCTCCCTGGTTTAGAGCATTTGGGTTGCCTGCTTGGAGGGGGAAAAAAGCCACTGAGATTGTCTGACACAATTGTTTTCCCAGCAGGAGACTCTGAAGGGATGTCGGGACCATCTGACAAATGACCGCCTCGGGAGGGATCCGCAGAACTCAGAGGCGCCAAGAGAGAGCACTCGAAATGCCAGCTGGAAAGGTCGGGCCCACCAGCTGGAAGGAGAGGCGCATGGCTCCACAGGCCGGTGGAGGACAGACAGAGGGGCCACCCTGGCTTCCAGAGGAAGGAAGGGTAAGAGTGGATGGGGAAAGCAAGAGGGCCACCTGATAACCACCCCACAGGGCAAGCCTCCAGAGTACATCTCATCTTCTTATTCTAGGTCAAGATGTGTAAAGGAATTCCTTTAAACTGTATTTGCAAAATCTACCCAAGTGGTAACTACGTGTTCAGCAGAGGGGGAGTCAGTCATGAGAGAACTCAGGGGTGTGCCTTTTCTTTCTGGTGCTGAGTCTGGCAGGTATGTTCTGCTGGTTTTTTAAAGTGTGTGCATGTATGCAGGTGCCTGTGTGCACATGCATCTGGAGTTCCACCTGGGGTGTCATTCCTCAGGGTATAACTCTTGTTTCTTAAGACAGGGTCGATCAGTTGTCTGGAACTCACCAATCTGTCTGAACTGTCTAGCCAGCAACCCCCAGGGACTGCCTGTCTTTATCTCCCCAGTATTTGGATTGCAAGTGTACCCAAGCACATCTAATATTTTTGTTGATTTTTGTTTTGTTTTTCACATCTGACCTTTTTACATGGATTCTGAGGATCAAATTCAGGCCGTCAAACAAGCACTTTACCAACTGAATCCAGCCCCAGCTGAATTCTTGAGTGGATCCATAGGGTGCTGGCTGCTAGGGGGCCCTCTCCTCCTGAAGACCCCTCACCTCTCTTCCTGCCTTCCCTAAGGGCTCTGGTGCCTTTACCCATACCAGAACTTGGAGAAAAACATTTCTGCTCTTCAATTCAGGTGTCCATTAATCTTTCTATGGGTGTAGACACAGACAAGGCTCCTGACCCCAAGTAAGACACAAAAAAACTGGAGAGGAGCAGGTTTCTGTCCTTAGCTCTCAGAGCTTTCTGCCCCCCTCCTAGAGTACTCTGACCTGGTTGTGGGCAGGAATTCTGTGGCTTCCTTGTCTGCAGGAATGTGTGAGAGACAAAACAAACCCAGCAGGGAAGTATAAAGACTATTCACTCAAAATTCCCCTACCTTATACCAATTAAAATTCAATATGCAAGTAGGGTTATAGAGAGAGCCCAGTTGAGCCATCCAGAGAGGCAGCACATTCCCATTGCCCACAGCCTTCAGCAGCCAAAGACCCAGGGCCACAGGTCTGTAGACAGGGCTGGAGAAATACTGTATATTCGAGTCCCATGTCATAAGATGTCCCCCAAAGCAATCCTGAGTCAGATATTTGCAGACACTGCTTATTCCATGGGTATCAGTGACCTAGGCCTGACCTCTACCCCAGAGAGCTAGCAGAAGAAATCCAAGTTGCTCAAGCACCTTCCGACCTGTCCCCCAACTTCAACAGCCTGTGACCTGTGGGGCAAAGCTCTTCCCACTCCCTAAACCTTGCAGTCCCCTTTGAAAATGGAAGGCAGATCATAGATCTACAAAGATGTGGAGAAGGGAAGCCTGGGGAAACAGAGGCAACTGGGCCTTGGTCCACTTCCTGAGGACAGTGAAAGGCCAAGGCCACCCTGCTGGGACCAGGAAAACCTTGCCGAGCACAGCAGCTGTAGCCCAGCTGTGCAGGCACTATTCTCCTAGCCTGCTGCAGCCTACCTACCAACTAACTCCACCCCCCAACCCCACCCTCACCCTGGCCTTCTCCCCTTTCCATCTGAGGTCTAAGCTAGAACCACCCCCAATGGCAGAGCAGGGCTTTGGTGTCCACTGGCTCAACAACAGGAAACAATTTCTCAAAACTATTCCCACAAGTAAATCATATTAAGAGAGATGTTCTATGTATATGTTCAACAGATGTTGGTTCCCCAGCCCCCTGCAACTAGAAATGCTGTACTAACCCAGGCCCTGCTTCTCTCAGCTCAAAAGGAGCTGCCTCTGGCTGAACATTTCTCTGGAAGGGCCTTGTCCAACATCTGCTCTGTACTGCGCTACAGACCAAGCCCTTCCCCCACCCCCATACCATCCTTTGGTATCTCATTGGGCAGGCTCTGTGTAGCTCAACGGCTTGCTCAGCAAACAGTCAGGGTCAAACAGCTATGCGGCTCATGCAAAAGAATCACAAGAGCCCGAGGCCCATGACAACAAGGAACGTGAACAGGAGACAGTGTCAGAGACTCTCTGTTGGGTCAAACGTTTTCATCAGGACCCAGTCTTTCTGTTCACATCCTGATAAAGATCATTTGGGTATAGAATCTGCAAATCAGGTCAGCAAGAATACCACCTTCTGGACCTGAGCAGGATCCAGATGCACAGATTGTGATGTCTGCTCACCTTGTCTGTCCTCAGCAAGTGTCCTGTTAGCCAGGTAATATAGTTCAAATATGAGATGCCCTCCCTCCAAATAGTTCATGTGCTGGAGACTTGGTTCCCATCTGGGGGCGCTACTGAGCAGGGATTGGATCATGGGGCTGATAGCCTCACCGATGATGAAGGCATACTGAATGAGCTATTAGGAGGTGGGGGTTCGAGGAAGTGTGTCACCATCTTTCCCTCTCTCCCTCTCTCTCCCCTCCCTCCTCTCTGTTTTCTGGCTGCTAAGAAGTAAGCAGCTTTCTCCCACAATGCCCTTCTGCCACTATGCCTCTCTGCCCTGCCACAGGCCCACAGCAGTGGAGCCAGCCAAGCACAGACTGATGCCTCTGAAGCCAGGAGTCAAAATAAACCTCCTTTACACTGCTTCTCCAGTATCTGTCACAATCTAGCATAGTGGGTTTAACCAGACTTCCACCCAGTTTCTGCCTAATGGCTTCTTGCTTTATCAGCCTGAACTCAGTCAGCCATTAGACAGGCCAAAGAAGGGTAGACAGGTACACAGAGAGGGCCATAAGCCAGGAGAGGCTGAGCATATTAGCCTCCAAGGTCGGTGTGCCAGCAATCCAAGGAAGGCTGGTAGCCACCAGAAGGTAGAAGAAGTAAAGGAGGCATGGAACAGTTTCTCATTTAGAACCTGTGGGGAGCATGGGACCGTCCACACCTTGATTCTGTCTTGCTGAAATTTGCATAGCCAGAACTGTGAGGGAAAAATGAACCTCTATTATTTTAAACCAATGAGTGTATGGTAACTCATCACAGTGGCCACAGGAGATGGGTGCAACCAGGACTAAGAGTGGGGACAGAAGAAGGACAGACAGTGGATCTGTCTCAACACCCCCAACAGGAAGTCAAGAGATAGTGTGGAAACCTGAGACATCAGGTAAAGTCTGAGAAGCTGAGTGTTAGTCTCTGGAGACCACATGAAGGTGGAAGAAGAGACCTAAGTCCACAGAGTTGTCCTCTGACCTCTATGTATGAGCCATGATATGTGCACACCCACCACACCTCTCTCTCTGTCTCTCTCTCTCTTTGTCTGTCTCTCTCTCTCTCTCTCACACACACACACCTATATACATATATGCAAATAATTATACTATTTATTGTTAAAAAAACAGTGCCAGCAGACTCACAATGGTTCCTTTTATGATTTAACTAATATTCTACTATACAATGGTGCGGAATTAACATGCATCCAGCAGGACCTGGATCCAGAGTTTGGATCTTCTCCCAGGTCAGTTCTGTGGAGGAACTTCCTCTTGCACGGTGCTGGGCAGCACAGTGACCTACAGCTGACACCCATGTGACCACAAGGAGAACTCTGTAACTGCACAGGATAAGCCATGTTGGGTGCCTGTGCAGGGCACGCTCTGGTAGGCTCCTGTAAGAGTTCTGAGTACGTTTAAGGCAAGCTGGGCTTAGATGTGGTGGTTCCTAGCTTATGAGTATTTTTTCATTTAAGATGTGTTTATTTATGTGCATGTGTGTCTGATGTGTGTATATGTACACATGTGAATGTCTGCACATGCAACTGTGCATGCATGTGAAGACCAGAAGATGCCAGTGTCCTCCTCTGTCACTCCCAATTATTCTTTTGAGGCAGAATCTCTCTCTGAGCCTACCGGGACTTTTGTTCTCTCCTCTAGGCTGAGCCTCAGCAATATTGTGTCCACCCTCCTTCTGGCCATGCATGGCAGTCCCAACTTGTTATCTGAGTGCTGGAATTCCAACTCTGGCCTCCATGATCATGCCATTTCTTCAGGCTCCCCAAACATTTTGATTTGATTTGGATGGAAGTTCATTATAAGTTCAGTAACAACTAGAGGATTTAAAACTGTGTATGTGCATGCACATTGCATACACCTATAGACATATACACTCACACATGGAGCCAGAGGATGGCCTGGAAGGGGCCAGGGTCTGGGGGCACCAGCATACGTGCTCCCAATCAGAGTCTGAGCAGAGACCTCTGAACCTTCCCCAGCTACGTGGACCTCAATAAGCCAAATTCCAAGCTTCAGGCCCCTGCATCTACATAGAGACTTCAGATCTAGTGCAGAGCTTGGCCAGAGCCAAAGCTAGAGATGGTATCCCACAGACTTCTGTCCCCTTCCTGCCCCTCCCACCAGGTCAGGCCCTGTCCTTGTCTTGCTCGGCTTGGGGGAAGCACCTCACGCCAGCCATCTGGGGCTTGGCTGGGCCTCAGCATCCTGGCTGCCACGTCTCACTTGGAGCTGGGTGGCCGCCAGCTCTGAGCTAAGTGAGCGCAGGAGGTGGGTGTGCAGGGAGTGGGTCAGGGTGAGGCTCCTCCCCCAGCCCACAGAGCAGCCAAGCACACACTATTTTCCCTTTCTTTTTGAAACAAGAGTAGTAAGTCCGCTGGGCTCCACCGAGAGCCCAGCACTCCTCCCAAACCCTCCTGCTCACCACTCCGCCCTGCACATCTCTCTGTGACACTCCAGGCAGTGTCCTTCCCCCATCAGCTGGACATGGCCAGATCACCACTAGACTGCGTCCCATTTTGCCAACGAGGAAAACAAAGCCTGCTGGAGTTGACATGTGTAGCAGAGCTCAACACGGGTGACCCAGGACAGAATGACAAGCTATGGACTCTGGAAGAGCACTCTCTTTTAAAGAGTCCCTGCATCCTCCACGTACCCAGAAGCACCATTCTCAACCCTCATGCCAGCAGGAACTCCTAAGCTCAGACACTCTCCTGTCCATGAACCTTCCAGTAGCAGAGCCAAAAGGGACACACAGTTGGCCTTCAGCACTGCCTGGGAGCCCAAGGCCCAGGGACTCTGTAGCTAGAAGCTTTCTGTCCCACTGGAGACTGCTGTGCTCCTCAAAGCCTACTCACAGTCAACGCTACCTCCTCTCCCCGACCCCGACTTTCCAGTTGTTTCCTCCAGAGACTGGCAGTTACCCCTCAACCTCAACCCTACCCCCACCTCCAGTTACCTCCAGCTTCCCAGCCTGCTCAGATCCTTCACAAGACTCACTCCCTTCTCTCTCTTCTGCTCTTCCTAGAACTGTGTAGGAAAATACTGTGACTGATTTCCCACTTAGCACAGCCCCTATCCACCACATCATAAACTATACGCCACATGGCAACCAAGAGCAAGATGCAAGGGTCACTTTCGTAACGCGCAAAAGACAGAAGGTAGAACCAGAGTGCTTCAGCCCAGTGGACCTCTGCGGATGACATGGGGGTGTCCCAAAGAGAGTTTGTCTCTCGCTGTCATTAGCCATGGAGCTGGGATGCTGGGTCGGGGTGCCAAGCTCAGATCACTGCACATGCAGGGTTGGAGGGAAGCCAGCTTTGGGGACTTTCCTGCCACCCCCTGTGTCTGGCTCAGCAGGAGAAGAGACAGGAGCTGGGAGCTAGGGAGGTTCCTTCCATTCCACTGGGACCTGCCACGGCCACGGCAGCCCGTCAAAATCAAAGACCATACCCAGGGCATGCAGTACAGATGAAGAAACTTGAGCCAAACTGGATGTGGAATCCCAATGAGACCAAGAACCGATTATCCCCAGAGAAAAAGGTTTCAATGGCTGAATGAGACAGTAGAACACAAGAGTCAAAGTAAGAGGCCCGAAGGCACAGATTAGAGGAGAAAGCTTGCTAGGTGCTTTAGGAAAGTGTCAACACAAAGAAGGTACAAAGAGAAATTTAGGCAAGATGGAGGAGCCCCAGAAGGGATGAAGTGATGGGGAGGAATCATTTGAAGAAAATAATGGTCAAGAAGATCCCAACTGGATCTTGAAATTGCTTGAAATATTTCAGCCTCAGTGGACCTCAGGGATCCTCCCAATTGCTAAGAAAATGATCATACCTGCACTCTGCCTAAACTCTAATCAAACCCAGGGACATCAAAGACAAGATTCTAAAGGCTCCCAGAAGGAAAGAGCAGATTCCTACAAAGAGAAGAGTATCAGATTGACACCAAGGTCTAGGATCTGAGGAGGAGACATGCCCTGTGAGGAGTCAGGCTGCCCAGAAGAGACAGGAACTGGACCCAAGTGACACCTGCAGAGATACAAAAGGGGAACAAGGCCATCCTGTTCTCTGAGGTCACTGACAGAGGCTGCCATTAGAGGACAGCTGTGTTCCGTCAGCAGGGACATCGGCTACACCCACTCAGTGATATGGCATCCTGAGGTTAGGTGCGCCCCCTACTGTGGTTATCACGGTGCCCTCCCCCCCAAAGCCTGGGACAGAGTAAGGAGGGGGAGAGTGGGGAGAAACAGAGAAAAGAGGCTTGTGGGTGGGGCTCGTAGATGGAATGGGGCCTGAGTTTCATTCCAGGCACCACTGATCACAGGAAAGTAGGGAGGAAGGAACACAGGAGGGAGAGAAGGAGGGAAGGATTCCAGGTAATTCCCAGCAAGCTCCACCCATTCAGTCTATGCTGTTGGATACCAGCTCCCTCACCTTCCTATCAGCTCTGCTAAAGGGCAGACTAGAGTGACAGCTAGCCTCCTGCCTGTACTCTCAGCATCTCTCCTTCAGGTGTTCCCCATCAGGTCTTCATCATCCCTGATGGTGCTCAGACCAAAGGCACTGGGATCCCAAGGACCCATCAGCTGGCAGAGCACATGACGTCACAGCGCCCATCAGTGCCTGTTCAGATTCCGCGTCTTTGATTCTGACTGTCGCTAACACTGCAAGGAAGGAAGATGAAGGCCCCAGAAGCCCCGCAGCTCCAATTCTGGGCATTCATGATTCATTCATCTTTCTCCCTGGGACAAACATCTGATTACCAGTGTCTGTCATGTACCACAGAGGCCTGAACTGTCATATCTAGGGAAGACACTGAGACCTGTCTTAGTGGGGCAGGCAGGTGTGCCTATTAACATTCTGTGAGGGATGTGCCAGTTGCTGGCTGTATTAGTCTTGTCTCGCTGCTGTGACAAAACACATAATCCCAGAAACAAAAAGAAATGAGGTTTTATCTGGGCTCACAGTTTAAAGGCATACAGCCCTGTAGTCTAGGGAAGGCTTAGCAGTGGAATCTGAGGTCAGTCACATTGTATCCATAGTCAGAGGGAGGAAGGGAGGGAAGGGGAGGGGGGCTGAAAGGAGGAGAGGAGGGGAAGAGAGATATTCTCTTATTCTCTTGTTGTCCCTTTTTCCCAGTCTGGGCCCCAGATCACAGAATCACACCACCACATTCAGGATGGATCCTGTCACCTTGGTTAAATCTCTTGTGAAACACCCTCATAGACATACCCAGAGGTGTGTTTCCACGGCTATTCTAAATCCCATCAAATTGACAACCAAAAGTAAGCAGGATATTGTCCAGTAACCCTGGTCAGGCACCCTCACTCTGCTGCACAACCCCTGGATGATAGGCAACAATGGGACGGTGTAATTTAGGTTCCCTTGCTTGTCTGAGGGACAAGAACTGTGCGCTCACAGGAACTGTGAGCACACATCTCGCCAAGGACCCGTCATAAGACCAAATGACACTGTGCCAAGGAAGGAGAGTAGTGCAGGCCTTGGGGGGCCTGAGGTGTAGTGAATAGGCTGGGTCAAGGGAAGGTTCCAGAAGTCCACACTGGTGCTTCCTGAAGCTGGGAGGAGCAGAGATGTGCGGATCAGACAATGGCCAGTGTGAGGCTCTGCTGCTCACCAGATTTACTGTAAGCATGTCCTCTCCAAAGGTCAGGCATCAGTTCCAGACTGGGCCAGATCTCTGCCCTGAAAGAGATGTCCCTGCCCCTGTAGGATGGGCCAAGTTGGCCTCCTGGCCTCTGAGCCTAACGTTCTAGCTCAGGCAAACCAGCAGCTCCTGGCCAAGCCCAGACACCCTGATGGAGACTCCAGGCAAAGACACCCCAGCAAAAAAGGGTCATTCATCTTGGAGCTTAACCAGCTCTTCCAATTAGTGAGAGAAAACGGCAGCATTTCCACTGAGAAACTGCAGTGAAGGATTATTAATTAAATGTACTGCCGCCACTGAGCAGCAGCCTAGGAGGCTGAGCCCTCATTAAAACCGCAGGAGGCTGGAGCGGAGAGGGAGGAGCAGAGGGAGGAGCTGGGAGAGGCGACAGAGACAGGGAGAGGAGGGAAGGTGGCCCGGGTATTGTGCACTTAGAGAACCATGCCTGAGGAAGACCACAAGAAGGTTAGCATTTTCTGACAACTGATCCAGCAACAGGAAACTTTCCACTAGGAAGTGGGGGCGGGGGTAGGGGTGGGGATAGGGACAAAACACACCAGTAGGTACCAGGCAGATGCTGGCCCCACAGGAATCTTGATGATTAGAAGACACGGGCTATGGCAAAAGTTAACATTTGCCAAGGTCTGAGGCTAAGGACCAGTGAAGAGGAGAAATGCCAAGCCCTTCCCCTCTGGAGGGACGACAGGCTTGCATCTCTGGCTTTGAGATGTGGAATGCTGTTGGTGGGCAGAGTGCTGAAGGGCCTTCCAGGAGAGCCACACCCCTAACTCCAAGCAGAAGGCAGGGTGTTGAGAAGGCTGAGCACCAGGCAGAAAAACCCTCGGAACTGCAGGAGGGCCATCCGTGTGCTGACTTAATTTTGCACACCCTGACCCTGTGTGCCTCTCGTCTGCTTTCCCTTAGCCATGGGAAAGGAGTCTCAGTTCTGAGCAGGTGTCTGACGGCTGTACCTCAATACAGGAGCCCAGCCACACTGGTGTACATTCAGATGGACTCCCCACACAACATGCAAGCACTCATATGCCCATGCACACATATATATCACATGTGTACTTGAACAGGCATGCATGTACCACACATGTGCCCACAAGTGATCATTCTTAGGTATGCACACCTGGCATCCTGTGCAAACATGCCTTGCACAAATTCCACATGTTTGCATGCATTATATAATATATCACTATGTACCCCATGCACTACACATATGTGCATGTGTATGTCTTTGGGGGTGGGTTGCTGTTTTGGGTTTGGAGGGTTCTTTGAAACAAGGTTTCCCTGTATAGCCATGGCTGACCTGGAACTTGTTCTGAAGACCAGACTAGACTCAAATTCAGAGATCTGCCTGCCTCTTCCTCTGCCTCTGCCTCCTGGGTTCTGAGCCTAAAGGTGAGAGCTACCACACCTGGTTTACTGTATCTTGTTCACTCGTGTGTACATATTTGTGTGTAAATATCAACCACCTGCCTCACCTATGCATGCTAGCATCCATTGTACACAGTGTATTTCTCACAGTAATAAACACGTGATACACACACACACACACAAACACACATACACACACACACACACACACACGGACACACACACACACGGACACACACATACACAGACACACTCACATGCTCACTGTCAGCTGTGTGAGGCTGCATTACCTCTGGGCATTTTGTCCCTGTCCTTACCACCATCTAAAAGGGAGTTCATTTGATCCTTGATTATGGTCTCCTCCTTCATCTTACCCTGCCACACTCTACCCACACTCACCCAAGTAGGACAGGATCCGCATCCCCAGGCAAGGCCAGCCTACGGCCCTCTTTCATCCACAGACCACACAAAGCATATCTAAATAATAGACCGACTTCCCCCGTGCGTGGGAGCATCACTCCTGGCTCCCCACGGCTCCCACTTTGGGCTCTAGCAGCCACACACGTTCATCCCCCACCTGCCGTGCTTCTAGCCTTCCCAGATGAGAAGAAGTCCTAGCCTCTGCCTCCTGAGGCCTTGGTGGCCCCAGGACATTTTCCACGTCTTGCTTCCCAGCCTAAGGGCTCTCAGGAAGAAGTATTCAGCCACTGTCCCCATTCCTGTCCTCTCCCACCTGACTCTTCCCATCCCTGACCATCCCCACTCCTGACTCTGCTTCTAGAGCAGACAACTCCCTCCCGACCCTGCCCAGTCTTGGAATGGGGGAGGGCTGCTAAGAAAGGCTCTCCTGCCCCCACCTCCTTCTGCTCCTCTGTCCACCCTTCCTCTCAGGTCACCCAGCTGCAGATCCAACCCCTGAACCCAGCCCTCCTCTGAGGCCTCAGGAACCACCTTTCCACACTTCTCTGCCACAGGGAGGAGAGAGACCTAACCCAGCCCAGGCCCAGGCCCAGCAGAATGGCTCAAATCCAGTCACGGCAGGCACGAGTCAGTTGTTATGATTTGAACACATACTCCCAACCTGCAGCTGAGGCTGAGACTGTGTGTCCACCAAGCTGGCTGCTGGGAGTTGCTGGGAGGTGGGGCCTGGGGACAAGGTCAGGAGCCAGGTTAAGGAGTAACTTCCTGTTTGCCTTGTGACTTCCTGTTTGTCTTTCACTCTCCACAGTGAGAGGAAACAGTGAAAACACTCTCGGAGGGACGCAGCCATCAGATCTTGGATTTCTTGGGTCTCCAGAACTAAGACTAAATAATGCTGCGCCCCCACCCAATAACCTGCTTTTTTTTTTTTTTTTTTTTTTTTTTTTTGGTAAGTCACTCAGTCTCTGGTGTTTTGTTACAGTAACACAAACAGATTAAGACATTAATGCTCTACATTCAGGAACTATTGCTGGTGTTGTTGGAAAAGCTATTTCCTCTGAGGGCAAACTGGACAAGCCTGAGAAGAGAATGAGCACCGAGCCAAGAAGAATCTAAGAAAGCGACAGAAAAGACACAGGGTGGATTTGAACTCTTGACCCTGCCATGCCTGGAAGCAGAACGATCTGGGCTCTCTTTTCTTTTATTTTTTTAAAAATGATTTTATTTTTATTCTTAACTAAGTGTCCACACACATGAATGAAGGCACCGAAGAGGCAAGGAGGAGTCCGGTCCGTGAGAGCTAGGTGCTGTGAGTCATCTGACCTGGGTGCTGGGAAGTGAGCTCATGTCTCCTACAAAAGCAGTGGTGCTCCTAACTGCTGAGCCATCTCTTCAGTCCTCCTCCTCCTTCTCCTCCTTCTCTTCCTCCTCCTCCTCTTCTTCTTCTTCTACTTCTCCATCTAATTCTTCTTCTAATTCTCCTCCTCCTCCTTCTATTAACTTATTAACTAATAAATTCTTTTTTGCTTAATATCTGGCCATTGGTGAATAACCCCTGGAAAATACATCTTTTCTCTTTTATAGCTCTTTTATCTAACTCTTTTTCTCCCGAGGTCTTGTTTTTGATCTAAACTCAAACCACCTAAAATCTGTTTTGCAGCATGGCCAAGTTTACACACAAATAAATACAAGTGCACACATTCATACACAAATACACATGTGTACTGCCCTTCCAAGGAGTACACATTCCCTCCAATCTGACACTTCCTTCCGCAGCAGCACGTGGCCACGGTGTGCCCCTCTCCTCCTCTCCCTTCCCTCATCTAGGACTTTCTCTTATCAGTCTAGAAACATCATCTTCTTCCATCAGCTCCTAGCCGGGAGTCTTCAAAGCCCCGTCTTTGCTGAGGGAACCACATGAACCCTGCCATCCTGATTCACTAACTGTCTGCACTCAGCCCCACTCACTGGGCAGCACACAACCTGACTTCTCTTGTAAGGCTGCACTACTTTGTGGGTTGCAGTGATTCTCAGCCTTCCTGCTGCTGCGACCTTTTAATACAGTTCTTCACATTGTGGTGACCCTGGCCATAAAAATTATTTTCGTTGCTACTTCATAACTGTAGTTTTGCTACTGTTATGAATCATAATGTGAATATCCGTGTTTCCCAATGGTCATAGGTGACCCTTCTGAAAGGGCATGAACCACAGATTAAAAAAACGCTGGTCTGTCGACTCCCCACCTGGTGGGAACCAAGGAGTGCTTCTTCCGGCACCCTTTTCCTTCCAACACCCACAGTCCTTCACTGGGCATGCTCTTGACTATACCCCTGCCCTCAACCAGCCTCACTTGACAATGCCTCTCAGAGCCACCTGGGAGAGGCCACAGCCACACACCATCTCCAAGCTTCTGTCTGTCTTCTTTCTCCTTCATCCCCACCTACAACTTCCACCTCACCCTTGGGCCCAGGAATTTGCAGAAGCTGGGGACCCTGACCTCTGCACATATCCCAAGTTTATTATGCTGATATGAGGACATAGGATGTTACATGCCAGACAGATAGATAGATGGATGGATAGATAGATAGATAGATGATAGATAGATAGATAGATAGCAAAAACAATCTCGAAGAAAACATACAGCATGACCCTTTTCTTTTTTCTTTCTTTTTTTTTTTTTTTTTTTTTTTTGGATTTGTTTTTTGCGAGACAGGGTTTCTCTGTGTAGCCCTGGCTGTCCTGGAACTCACTCTGTAGACCAGGCTGGCCTCGAACTCAGAAATCCGCCTGCCTCTGCCTCCCAGAGTGCTGGAATTACAGGCGTGCGCCACCACCGCCCGGCTAGCATGACCCTTTTCTATAAGAGTATTTGCACAAACATGCAAGATGTGCGAGTTATGTGCTAAACTGTAGGTGACAGAATTTCAATTTGCTCCTTTTGTTCTATGTAAGCATTTTATTTTCCACGAAGACATGTAGGACATTTCATGATTTAAGAAAGACAGAACGTTGTAAGCCATTGTAAAGCCACCCCAGGACAAATCCACTGGGGTCCCAGGATGTGCAGGGATGTACACCACGGGGGGGGGGGGGGGGGGGCAGGGGCGCGACATCCACCCATACCTTCTTTGCACAAGTCCTGAGCGGAAACCTCAGGTCCAGAAGGCTGATGGAATCTGCCCAAGGCCAAACAGGAGTCCTGGTCCAATTTTCCCTCCACTACCCAGGACCATGGGTAGGGCTGTGAGCCACCTCCTCCATTCAGGGTGAACCCTAAGGCAATGCCGGGTACTCCCGGAGACCCCGAAAGAGAGCCGCATCGCCACGTAAGACACCCAGGAGACAGGAGGAGGCTGGGAGCCAATTCCAGAACTGCTGGGCAAGGCCACCGCCAGCGTGAGGGAAGCCTCTGACTGCTTCTGAAACCCAAGAAGCAGGACAGGAGGGGAGAACACCAGAAAAAGGCCTTGGCAGCTCCTGGGGAGGGGGAGGGGAAGGAGCAGGCCAGCAGGGGAGCAGCCTGAGGGCAGTTCAGAGGCAGGGAGGCCTCTGTTCCTGGGCTGTGGCTCCTTTTGAGAGGAGGGTGTGAGCCAAAATGCTAAGAGAAGCTTGTATCTTATCCAAAAGCTGGGACCTGACCCTACTACAGAGGTCCCCAAAGAGAGAAGCCCAGCCAACAATCTTCTCAGTCGCCTAGCCGTTCAGAGTCCCATGCCTACTTGGGGCCAGAGACCAGCACCTGAGACCTGAGGCTTCTGGGCAGAAAATACCTCAGAGTGAAAATCTATTGCCTCTACAAAGCTGGGATACCTCACCAGCACCATGGCTACCAGGGGCTCCTCAGGAAGTGAAAGAAGGCTGGTGCCCTCCAGAGGCAAGCACGGGCCAGGGCCAGCCAGGGCCAGCCAGGGCCAGCCGTGGCAGAGAGCTGGGTCTGTGTCTGACTAAAATCCATCAGCTCCTCCCTCCCAACCCCTGCTAACAGGCCTTTGGCTGCTAAGTGGCTGTGAAGGGAAATGGCCTGGCAGAAAGAAAGAGTTGGGGTGGGGGTGGGGGTCCCAGCTGTTGGGGGAGCTCAGGCACCCCACTTTCCTCAAGTAAGAACTTGGAAATAAAAGGCTGTCTGGTGGCAGTCATCATCACAATGGCCCGTGCCTTCATCTGAACACTGAGTCGGACCATAGGCCACAGCCCCCATCCTCGCCTCCAGGAACCAGACTTCTATCACTGGCTCAGGAAGCTTCCTGGAGGACTCCCCAAATGGGGGAGAGAAGAGGCTGGAGTCAGACAACCCCAGCAGTGAGGAGCATCCGTGCCCGGTGCAGCCCCAACCACAGCTGCGCATCTCAGCCTCCTGCCACCTGTTAAAAAGATGCAACCTAATTATGTTTCCCTGGTGCTCAGTGACAGGACACGTTGTAAGAACTGTATCTTTCAGACTTCCCCTCCACACATCTGGACGGTCTAGGTCAGTCGCTAGACTTGACCTGGTGCACTTGAGGCACAGGTGCGTAGAAACATGGGCCTCGGATTGACAAAGTGATTGCCTTGCAATCCTGAGGACCTGAGTTCAATCCCCCCCAAAACCCACGTGAAAAAAGTTAGTGGTGGCAGGGTTCCCTGTAATCTCAGCATTTGGGAGGCAGAGATAGGCGGGTCCTGAAGGATAGGTGGCTAGAAATAGGCCAGAAAAAAAGTCAGCTCTCTATCCACCCAAATGTGGGCAGAGCTTGAAAAAATGACACATGCATAACGGGTGAGCACACGCGCGCGCATGCGCACAAACACACACACATTAAAAAGATGCACAGAGCTGTAAGTAGTCCATGGAGTAGGGGCCCAGTTATGAGCCCACAAACTAAGCACCACACAGAACTATGTTCTCTTCCTGTTGGCCCAAATGGGAGAAAGAGGGGAGGAAGGCTGAAGATAAGTCCTGGACACTCATAGTGGGGGTCTGAACACCATCACACACGTGCACGAGCGCGCGCAAACACACACACACACACACACACACACACACACACACACACACACACACACACACACGACTTCCTCATCAGAGCTGCCATGCCGCCTCAGGTCCCTGCGTTCAGATAGCAAACTCTACCCAAAGCAGTCACGTGACCTACTTGACCAATCAAAGTTCTGCTCCCTGCCTCGGTCACAGAGTTGGTGCTCAAACCTCTACCAATGACCCAAACTGAACCCCTGAGAACCAGCCTTAAAGTCTAAGTGCAACCTGATGGGAAAGGCCAGCCTCTCTGTGCTCTGGCGGCCTGGTTGGTGCCAAGCGGCACAGGGGAGCTGTTGAGGCAGGCCACACAGGGGAGAAGGCAAAGTAACACAAGATGGAGGCTTTTGGCCTGAGCTGATTTACACTACGTTTTTCTGTTGCTTGTTGTCACAGAAATCTGGGCCTGGGGACAGCTATCGGTGAAGGACAGGCTACAGCGGCTGCTGAGGTGTAAGAGAAAGAACGGAAGCAACCCCTCCTCCAGACCCACCCCCAAAGTAGATATTAAAGGATGGCTTGTGCCCGTGGAAGGGAGAGAGATGGACGGTTGTCTCCATCCCTGGTCAGGGACTCCCACCAGCACGCCAGCCACAAAGGCCACTCCTGCAATTCTGCAAAGGACCAATCCACACCAAGAAGTCTGTCGGCCAGCCGTTCTTCTCTCCTTTCAAGATAGAAATCGTTTCCACATCTTGACTAATTGTGTTCAGGTGGCGAGGGCTGGTGTGTGGTTGTCTGCGTCCACCCCCAGCCCTGGCGCCGCCCCAGGAATGCTCCTTGGCAGGAGGGAAGGAGGACCCCAGCTTCTTTCCGTGTCTTGGGGGCCCTGGGTGATGTCAGCCGTCCTTGGCGTCTTCTAGTAAACATCTGCTCTCCTTACTCTGACCCAGGAATTCCATTTCGGAAGAGTCATGGCCTCATCTGGCAGTGAGTCCCCAGGCCGATTATGGTCTGGGGCAGGGACAGCATCCTCTCCTGGCTGGCGCCCCTCCCCCAGCCCTGCCTCTTCAATCTACACTCAGTCTAAGCCCCGCCCACAAAGCCCTCCAAAGTGATTAATATCCTTGCTGCATTCTGCACGCTTCCAGCCACGTTATCCCCTCTTCTAGCACTGCGAGGAAAATATTGTCTTGCGTGACAAAGGCCGTTGGTACTGAATGCTAGCTGTAGGCCTTACCTCACGGAATCCTCTTCCGTAACCCACCACAGAGGTTTGCGCTCAACTTTTACCTTTCGCAGATGACAAATAGTCACGTCCACCAGTGAGGGAAGGAGCCAGAATCAAACACTGCAGCAGACGCGACTGACATCAGTACACAGAGGCGTGCGGGAGCTGGCGATCGTAAACTGAAAGCTTGGGCAGGAAGGAGGAAAGGGAGACTGAGAAGCCACAGCTCTAAAAGGTACAGGGCAAGGCACCTATCTCAATGTAAGAAAAGAAAACCCTCAGGTGCTTAGCCTGGGACCGAACAGGGAATGAATGCAGAAGTGGGCGGGGTGATTATAAGGAAGAGTGGAGACTGGGCCCTTGGGGTGGGGGGAGGACTCCATCTCTGCTCACTTCCCTGCCAGGGACACAAGCCCAGAGGATCTCCCAGGTTCTCAAGACAATAGAAATCTAGGACTTCACAAGCCAAACGAAACTCACTGGCAGGCAGATGCAGTACAGCGCTCCAATCAGTTCCAAACAAGCTCTGCCAGGAATGATGGGAATGTTAGAGCTCAGGAAATTATACCATCAGTGTGAGGCAAGGCAGGGGCCCCACCAGGGCTCCTAGGTCCACACTCATACCGAGGTGTCAGGACACACCACTGACCACCTCTTCCCAAGAGGCCTCACCAAACCCACAGGCAACTCGCAACCGAAGCAGGGCCCAGAGGGCGACTCCCTTATGTATTGAGCTGGATATTTTGAGGCCACAGCAAAGGTTCTCAGGCAAAAAAAAATGGCTGCCAATCCTTTTACGCTCCAATGTAGTAAGACAAGAAATGAATCAACATTGAAAAAGAAGGGACCAAAATATTATTATGATTTGCAGGTGACTACATACTTGGCCCTCTCAAAAAACAAAAACAAAAAAACGAAACAAAACAGAAAAAAAACAAAACAAACACCACAACTCCTAAAGGAAAACAACACAGAGAAGTTCCTGAAAATTATCCAGAAGTGAAATAAAAGCAGTTCCTTACAGATCTAGGAATGCGAGCATGGGAAACAGCCAAGGAAGAGATTTATTTTAAAGGGATTTTTTTTTTCTTTTTATGATTCTGTTTCATGTTTGTGTTTTTATAGGAGGAGAGGACTGTTTGGCTGAAAGACAGCGGGAAGGAGGGGCAAAGGGGAAAGTCGCTGACTGCAGATGATGGAAAGTGAAGTGCATGGGGGGGCTCATCAAAAGGACAGCGATTACGGGGGTCTTGGAGTCATCACCTCCGCTGAGGTTGCTGAGCATTTAGCTGCTGTTCCACAATGCACCCGACCTTTGTACTGACTGGTCGCTTTGAGCTCATTTGGAATGAAGATGTCCAAGTGGAGACTGTGATTAATCTGGAACAAACAGGCCCCACATGTTTAAAGGGTCACATGTGAATTATAAATCCAAAGTGTTTTTAGATTTCTATAATACGCTGCTACAAGACACAATGGGGAAGATCCTTAAATCCAATAAATTCTAGAACTCTTTCCCACAAGCCCACTGGGAGAGAGTGAGAGAGAGATTTGAGTCAATGTTCTTATTTCCCTTAGAGAACTAAACATCATGAAGAGGTCACCTGCTTGTTAGCGGAAGTTTGCTAAGGCCCCATTTCATGCTGGTACAACCGTAGCCGTGCATTAGCACCCCAAGTCAAGGTCTACTCAGTTTATCATGTAAGGTCATGAGAAAATAAACTGAAAATCCATCTGGAGACCAGGCAAAACCAACCAAAACAGCATCTAAGCCCCGCTAGTGACATTTGCCCTTTCAGATATTTGAACGCATCTTTAAGCAACGGTAATTGAAAAGCCCAGAACTAGTGTGTAAAAGAGAAATGAGAGCAGAAAAAAACCGGTTGCCTCCTAGAACCCAGTATCCATCCCAAGTCATCGGTCAGTGAGTGGTACTTGGAAAGTCAGGAAAATAAAATAACTGCCTAAGGCCAGCCCAAGTACTTTACGTGAGGTGAAAAACTTCTTTTGAATTAAAGGGTTATGCATTTTAATATATTAAATGGAAGTGTAGGCATGGAGGCACATGCCCTTCATCCCAGCTCTTGAAAGGTAGTACCAGGAAGATCAAGAGTTCAAGGCCATCTTCACCTACATAGGGAGTTCAAGGCCAGCCTGGGCTGTGTGAACCATCTCAAAGAAAGGAAAGAGGAAGATGAGGAAATGGGGTGGATTCTGGAGCACGGCTCCATGGCTAAGAGCACATACTGTTCTTGCTAAGGACCCATATTGAGTAGCTTATGACTGCCTGTAACTCCAAGGAGATTGGACTCCTTTGACGTCTGTAGGCACTGCACTCATCTACACAGACATACAGACATACAGGCATACAGACACATGATTAAACACAAGACAGTTCTCAAGAGAAGAAAATAGAAAAGAGGAAAGTAGAGGTGTGCGAGAGGCAGGTCACTGTCTACGCCCAGGTGATGGAAGGAGTAAGTGAGAAAATCTAGCAGGAGCAGCCAAATGCAATGGAAGTTACAAGGGAAATTCAATAAATACAAATCCACCCAAGTCAGCTCAGCATTAGTGCTGGGGAGGGCCCATCAGCTTCAGCAATCACTGGCCTCACAGAAGTATCAGGCTCATCAATAACAAGGCCTTCCTAGCACACGCTGTCACCCAGACGCTGTGCCCAGAGCCAACAGTCCCAGGCTAGCCCAGCCTCAGCCACCTCCGCAGGTCCACAGGAACCCAGAGGACCTAAAGGAAGGCTGTGAGTCCAGGGGCCCATCAGTAATATTCAACATCAAGAAGGAACAAGCATCTGCCCACCTCTGCCAAGCTTTGGCCATGCCCAGTCCTGGAGTATCCATTTCAGCCACTGGAAGCCACAAATCAGAGCCCAAGGTAACCCACACACACCACCGGGACTACCCTCAACTTCATTAGCTTCCTTAGCTCTTGTAGACAGTCCCCAGAGAGAAAAACATAATAACTTTGGTGACCTTAATAGAGGAAAGACGCCAGGTATTTCTCCCAAATGGGAACTCACCAGTATGGAGGGCCTGTTGGCTACACTCCCAAACTTCCACAGAGAGATAGTGCCCAAAGGCCACCCCCGTCCTATCTGAGGTGAGAACCACTATAACAGTGGATGCGAACTTGACTCCTTTTCTGTGAAGTATACTAAGAATAAAGTGTCTGGCTAGCTAACAAGGGGAGAGGAGAAACCCAAGTGTCTTGTTAGGGTTTCTATTGCTATGATAAAACACCAGGACCAAAAGTAATTTGAGGAGGAGGAAGAGGAGGAGGTATATTTGGCTTATAGACCCTGAGGTCACACAGTCCATCCAGGGAAACCAAGCCAAGAACTTGGAGGCAGAAATTGAAGCAGACGCCACACAGGAGGGCTGCTTCCTCTCTTGCTCCTTGCCCAGTTTAACACACTTTGCTTTCCTATATATCCCAGGACTGTGTCCAGGGATGCAACTGCCCCCAGTAAGCTGGGCCTCCCTTGATCAATCATTCATCAAGAAAATACCCCCACAGACTTGCCTACAAGCCAATCTTAGGGAGGCATTTTCTCCATTCAGATTCCTCTTCCCAGATACATCTAGGTTTGTGTCAAGTTGCAAACACCAGCCGCCACATCTGGACAACCAATAACCCTGCTCCTGTGGGCGGCAGGGGTGATGTGCACCACCTAGAAGCTCAAGGATCTGCTCAAGTTTCAGTTGCGGAGGCAGACGCGGGCTCTGTGATTCTGGTGGGTCACTCCTCTTTTTCCAAACACTTCCTCTCAGCGTGTTGAGATTGCTCTCTGTGTTACCCATGAGGACTGGGGGCCCACGATCGGGGGATGGGGCTCCTGGAGGCTGATGTGTATGCAGGAAGGTGTGGACACGGACTGGGGTAGGAGTGATGGAAGGCCCCCACCTCTAAAGAGTGTCCATCCCATCCTAAAGGAATCTAGGAAGGAAGAATATGGGGAGAGGAAGAGGAAGAAAGGGGGGAAAGAAGGAGTCAGGGTGGGGAAAGAGGAAAGGGGAAATTATTGGAGGAAGAGAGGGAGTAACAGAGAATAAGAGAAAGAAAGGAGGAGAGCAAGAAGAGGCAGAAAGGGAGGAAGAAAGAGAGGAGGAGGGTGAGAGCCAAGGACCCAGCACTACCCAGTTCCCCTCCCCTCATAGCCCCAACCCAAACACACACAGAGACACACAGATACACAGAGAGAGAGACAGAGACAGGGAGACAGAGATTTGTTTGTTTGTTTGTTTGTGCTGTTGTATCTGGGACTAGCCTGGGACCACCTTCTCTCTGTCATAGCCCCAGGCTGTGTGACTTCTTCCAGAATCTGTCTTGACTCACAACACTTCTGACACCCAATGTGTGTCTGTCTCCCTCTCACCCATAGACCCTCCAACTCTCTGGGTATCAAGCATGTGTGCTGAGGATTGGGCTTGACTACTCGGAAGATCAGGACCCTCAAACTGGTTCCTTCAGACGCTAGTGGAGCTGTGGGGGTCACAGAACTCCACTCGGAACCAGCTGCTATAAAACTGGGCTTCCTGTGACAACTCACATTAATCAGGTTGCAAGAAAGGTTCGGGAAAGTATTTCAGTCATTCTTACCCAGCCAGATGTTGGGAGGGGAGAGAAACTTCTACCCCCGCCCCGCGAAGCTTGGCGAACCCCACAGAGAATTCATAGTACAGAGTAGTGGCGCTAAAACCAACCCCCCTCCCATCCTGTCCTGGACACCATCACAACCAGATCCCCATCTGAAGCTATGTGAGGGAAACCAGACAGCTCATTAGCACACAAAAGACAATCTTATCCCCTTTGCTGATTCCAGGACTCTTAGAAGCTGTTCTGTAAGAAAACAAAAACAAAAAACAAGAACAACAAAAAACAGGGCACTAAGACCAGGTCTTAGAATAATTATAATAAAAGATGTTCCCGTCGCCCCTTATCACTCCGGAAATTACAGAGTTCTGAGTCAGGAATTAGGATAAAGAACAATCTTCTGTGCCTTCCCTCACAAGCCAGCCTGGACAAACCCATGTTGCCTTGAGATCCAGGCTCTTCACTGTGAGGCTCAAACTAATGGGAAGGGCCCACTATTTTTTCTTTTTAAGATTAATTTTGCTGGGCAGTGGTGGTGCTTGTCTTCAATCCCAGCACTTGGGAGGCAGAGGTAGGTGGATTTCTGAGTTCAAGGACAACCTGGTCTACAGAGTGAGTTCCAGGACAGCCAGGGCTACACAGAGAAACCCTGTCTCAAACAAAACAAAACAAAACAAAAAGTTGTTTTTTAAAAAAAAAAAATTATGTTATGTATGTGAGTACAATCATTCTCTTCAGACACACCAGAAGAGGGCATCAGATCCCATTACAGAAGGCTGTGAGCCACCATGTGGTTGCTGGGGATTGAACTCAGGACCTCTGGAAAAGCAGACAGTGCTCTTAACTGCTGAGCCATCTCTCCAGCCCCAACGTGCCCACTCTTGAGTTCAGAGAAGGGACAGAACCTCATAAGTCCTGGGGATGTGGGAGAGGGAGGACCACACCATAGCCCCAGGGTCAGTACTCAGTACTCTGGGGATGTCCAGAAGCCCCGGGTATGACTAGCCCAGCACCAATTGCTGCCCCATCTGCTATCATCCTACCTGTTAGCGCCTCTCAATTGCACACAGCCTTCAAGACAACCATGTCACTATAGATGTCTCCCTTGACAGGGCTCAGAATTTCCAAGTAAGAGACCCCTGGAGGTCATCATTTTCCTTTGTCTCAACGAGGCCAGCCAGTCTTATTCCCCTTTGCTCCTCCAGGACAAGGGGCAGCATTCATTACTTTTCTATGACTGTCATAAGGCACCGTGACCAAGGCACCCTGCAGATGAGTCTATCGGGGATAACAGTTCTGGAGGGTGAGAATTCAAGATGGTGAAGTGAAGGTGTGGTGGTCAGAGCAGGAAGCTGAGGACTCAGCTTGAACCACCAGCCACGAAGGAGAATGGGTATCCGGGGAATGGCAAGAGGCGTTGAGGCCTCAAATCCTGCTTCCAGAGGCATGCAAGGCTATACCTCTGAAACCTGCCCAAACGGTGCCACCAACTGGAAACCGAGTATTCAAATGCCTGAGACTAAGAAGGAACATCTCACTCAAACCACCTAAAGCAGGCAGCCTTGATAGAGAAACAGTCACAAGCAAGAGGAAAGCCAGACTTCCACTTTGGTTCCTCTAGAACTTCAACCCATTGTCTTTCCCAGGTCCATAGGTACCCATATGACTCTCCTGTGTGGCTTGTGACAAATACAGACTCCAGAACCTCAAGGTGCAGCCCAGACATGGTATTGCTTAAAGCCTCCCAAATTCCATACCAGTCATGAGCAGACAAGCAGACTCCACAGCAGTGAGAAAACAATTTTATTCTCTGCAGGACTGTTCACAGATTGCCAGCACCAGGAAACTGGTTTGGGGGGGGGGACTCTATTCTGGAAGCTTGTGAGAGACAAAAAGGGTCTGTAGCCAGGGAAGGCAAAGGCTACGAATACTGCATATAAGCAGGTTGGAACTAGACTTCTCTGGGGGGTGGGCTCGATGGGCCGGGGAGGTCTTCCGGAGAGGAGGACAGACATGCCATTTTGGGGGTGGGAGGCAGGAGACACTCAGTCAAGAAGACAGTGGCTCTATCCCATCAGAAGCCATAAGACTGGAAGCTACCTATTCCACCTGCCTTGGGAAAGTATCCCCTGCTCCCCAAAAAGGCTTCCTGTGAGTGGGTTCGACTGCTGTAAATGGGGACTGGGTCAGGATTCTGGATTAGCAGAATAGACAACTGTGAACTGGCAGTAACTCCCAGGCTGAGACCACCCACCCACCCCCAACAACTCATAACTATAACATCACTAGCTCGGGGGTGCAGTGTGCTAAGACACTTTATCTCAATTTCTGCTCCTTTGCTGATAAAAATGGGATCTTAGGAAACTGGAATTCAGAGGATATTGCCTTCACACGAAATCCATCTTAATCCTCAAGCAAGCATTACATTAAGCAGAGAACCGCCAGGGGCGTTCCCAATAGTCAGGCGCAAAGGAGGGTGCGGTGCGCCAAGCCACTGCTTAACATCACCGAAGGTTCTAGACAGTGCAGATTGGAAATAAGAATCCAAAAGTCACTGTTTCCAGGCAGTACAACTGTGTACCTAGAAACCTGAGGGAGTTCACAGAGATCAGCTGGAATTAATGCATCAAGCCACTCGATGAAAGATAAGTTTATAAAAAGCAACAACTGAGGGAAAAAATTTCAATTTGCAAGGGCAGAAAGGAAACAAAAATCCTTGAAATAACCCTGATTTCTTAAAAAAAAAAAGAAAAGAAAAAAGAAATGGATGAACTGTGTGCAAAAAAATGTACGCTACTTTACTGAGCAACATGGAAACAGAATTACATGGACTGAAGGACACACTGTGTTCCCAGCAAATATAATGCATTATGTCAATTCCTCCTTTAATTAGTTTTTTAGTTTAATTTAATGTCAATCAAATTCACAAGGGATTGTTGAACCTGACAAAACAATTCTGAAATTCACTGGAAAGAATAAACAGATGTGATCAGCCACATGTTCCTGAACGGTGCTGAACAATTGGCTTCCTGGCTGTGTGTGTGTGTGTGTGTGTGTGTGTGTGTGTGTGTGTGTGTGTGTGTGTGTGTTCCAGTGCTTGCACTGCATGTAGAGACCTGACCAACGTTAGGCATTGTCTTCAATCACTATCTTGTGTGTGTGTGTGTGTGTGTGTGTGTGTGTGTGTGTGTGTGTGTGTGAGTGTGTGTGTGACTAAACCTGAAACTCACCAATTTAGCTATTCTGGCTATCCAGCAAGCCTCAAGGGTCCTCCTGGCTTCTGACACGGCATGTCTCTCTAAGCCTGGCTTTCCATGTGGGAACTGGGCTTTCAAACTCAAGGTTCTCATCATGGTAAGCACTTTGTTGACTGAGCTGTCTCTGATAGGCACCCAGAGTTTCAAAAGGAAAAGAAAGAAACACAACTGACATTTATTTCTAGAGTAGATTTTGTTTAACCCAGTGTGATGGTTTTAATGTGGTTGGTCCCCATGTTTGAATGCTTGGCCCGTGGGGCATGGCACTATTAGGATGCCTGGCCTTGTTGGAGGAAGTGTGCCACAGTGGGGGGTGGGCTTTGGGGTCTCCTCTTATGTCAAGCACCAGCCAGTGTGGAAGAGAGCTTCCTCCTGGTTGCCTTTGGATCAAGATGTAGAACTCTTACCTCCTCCAGCACCGTGTCTGCCTACATACTGCCATGTTTCCCACCATAATAATGAACTGAACCTCTGAAACTGTAAGGCAGCGCCAATTAAATATTGTCCTTTACAAAAGCTGCCTTGGTCACGGTGCCTCTTCACAGCAATGGAAATCCTAACTAAGACACCTCCGTATATTCAGAATGTATTATTTGAAATGATAATCCATACTTTAAGTCTATCTATGAGGAGTGGGATATAATTCAATGGCAAAGTGCTTGCCTGGCACACATGAAGCCCTTGATTCAACACCCAATGCCATACACACACACACACACACACACACACACACCGAGAAAGAGAGAGAGAGAGAGAGAATCTGTGAAATGTTTTACTTTTTACTTTTTGTGAGGGCAGAAGATGTGCTAAGTCTTGGAAATCCAGTTTGTATGTAGTTACAAGCACAGTGCCTCTCAGTACAGACCAATGGCATTTCAAATGTCCAGGGAGCTCATGTGCCCTGTGGCTATCATACCAGACAGTGTGCCATCCAAACACTAAACCCCTTTGGTATCTGAAGCTCTAACAATGAACAATATGGTTACCAGAACAGACAACCAGGGGAAATGGAGTTCATCTTGGTATTGCTCAACTTGAGGTTTTCTTTATTACCAACTGGTGTCTGTGGTGAAGTCTATTTAAAAAAAGAAACAATAGAGAGTCTGGGAAGATGGTACAATTGGTAAATTGCTCGCTTTATAAGCATGAGGACCTGAGTTTGAATCCCCAGTGCCCATGTTTAAAAAGTCAAGTGAAATAGCATGTGCTTGTGAACCCGGCACTGGGGAGGAGAGGACAGACAGACTCTCGAGCCAGCCAGTGTATCTGCATCAGTGAGTGATGTCTTCCAGGTTCCCTGAAGTACCCTGCCTCAAAAATTAAGATGGAGCTACCAAGGAAGACCCCTAACATCAATCTCGTGCACACACACCAACAGGTACACACCTAACGTGTGTCAGCTATGCAATGCTATGTGGGCCGATGATACACCACATGTACAAGAGTACCCCTTTAAGACTATATAGCCTAGTGGAGTCATAGCCAGCTTAGCATATGACATTTCATGAAACAAAACCACCCGATAACATTGCTCTTGGGATGGATCCTTACCCTCGAATGGCACGCAACTATCTACAAATGCCGTGTGTCCCAAGCTCTTTCTATTGTGCCCCTAGGAGCTCTGTGACGATCATGCCGGCTATTGCTGAAACTTGAGCAAACTTGCATAAAACACCAATTCGTCCATTTCCCTATGGTCCACTTTTGGAAAAGAAGCACCCAAGTTCAAAGATGGATCCTTGAGTTCGTGTTCATAGAGCTATCTGCAGATGGCCCCTCTAGCTCAGTCTAGTCCCTGCTGCTGGCCTGCATGTCCTTTGTGTGAAATCTGGGTGTCAGCTCTCCAGGCCTTGGAGTCATTAGTTGCTTCTCCACCACCATCACGATACCTGTCAGTACCAGCCCTATCATCACCATCCCCACCACCACCATCACCACCATCAAAACTATCCCATCCCCCATCCCCATCCCTATCCCCATCCCCATCATTAACATCACCTCCGTAACCCCAGCAACCCCTAGCCCCATTCCCATCAGCCCCAAAACTTCCATCATATCACCCTCATCCCAAGCCCATATCTCCATCACTATCATCACTATCGTTGCCCATCACTACCAACAGCATCAGCATCACCATCATCAGCATCACCACCATCACCTCACCCACTGACATCATCACCATCACCACTATCGCCACCACCATCATCATTACAACCATCGTCACCATCACCGTCGGCAAAACCACATTTGTAGAACTATATGAAGAAACATTTTTACGGCTCATTTTTCACATTCACTACCTCCGAAGTCATGACAAAATCGGTGGGTCATGGCTTAGCACATGCCAGCTCGGCGTGGATAGCTCCTATTGCTGATGCTTTGACTGGGTACCTGTGGGGTTAACACTTGTCTAGGTTGAAGCCTCCTGCCACTGAAGATGATGGCAAAAAGGATTCATGCCGAAAGGAGCAGTGTCCCCAGAATGCATATCTCTGTCACTGACAAGGCAGCTAGTGATGGTCACGACACCACCTATACTTTCTCCAAGAGAAGAAGACACTTGGAAGTGGATGAAACCAGACTACACTTGCCCGCCATGACTCGTGCTGAAAGGCTCAAGGCGGAGAAATGTTCCATTCGCCGTGAAGAGGACAGTAAATCACATCGGCTGGGACTGTGGGAGGTCAAGGGAAGAGCATGATTAAGGTACCACTTTGCAGCTGGGTGTCAGACTCTAGTAATGCCAGCGCCTGAGAGGCAGGAGCATTGCAGCAAGTCTGAGGCTTATCTGCCATACACAACTATGTTCTAGTCCTGATAAAGCTACACAATGAGACTCAAAGAAATGGACAAAGCCCTGAACCCTGAGCCTGGGCCGCATGATCACAATGCCCCCATCTTCCAGCACCCAGTGGGATGGCTGTTGTTGGAGTCCCATTTTGTAATGTGATCAACTGAGTTTCACAGTGTTGTAGCCTCTGCCAGGCTGCAAAGCTTTGCTGAACACAGCTGATCCTGTATCAGCCTCCGGTCTACATGCTAAGCGCATACATCTTGGCTAACTATGTAAATGTTAAGGTCGGGTCAGAAACTATCTGGCCTCTTGGCAATACAATATCTATGATCCTGAATGCCCGAGTTTCCTTTGCCAGCAAGTGGGAAGCTGTGCACCCCACTCACCCACCCTGAAGTCGATGTCAGTGTAATTGAAATTCATGGATGAGCCTGAGGAGCCAGCTCTAGGCTTGGTAATAACTTCTCCATATTAATGGCGGCACTGCAGAGTCGGTGAGCAGCTGACATTTAATATAAAACATATGCAGCAGAGTGAGAAGCTCCTACCTGGGCCTTCCCGTTCCACAGCGCCTGCCAGTGGAGGAGGGGTGATAGAAAGCAATGCTGGAATTCAAGTTGCTGGAGTCTTCCTCTCCTCTTTACTGCTACCCCACCTGAGGACCTACTCCAACAGGAGATCTCTGCTGAGAACACACACATGCATATACACACATGCATCCAGATGCACACCCACACTTGAATGCACACATGTAATTATATGCACATTCACACAAAAACTTAACTCACATGCAAGCAATGCATCTGTGTGTACAAGCTCCCATATGCAAGACAAGCATACTTGCACCATATAGTCTCCATGGATAGGTACACACACTCATATACACAAGGTCCCTATGGCAAGGTGCACACACATATGCATACCCGGGAACCTCCAGGGTTTCCCTGCCACAGAAGAAGCTAGGGGTATGGAACGGTGCACCTCTCCTTCCACGTAGGTCCAGGTTCCTAGAAGGGGTTCCACATATATTCATCCCTACAGAGACCAGAGAGTGAGATGTTCCAGGCCACGATTCAGGCCACCACAAGGCAAAGTCAGCCTCAGGGTTGTGCCAGGCCCTCGCATGTCTGCGAGACTCAAAACAAATTAGTCCCAGGCAGTCACGATACGTGTGCCACTCACAGCAGGCCTGAGTGAAGGCCTAGCTGTCTCCACTCCTCATCACTCACCAATGGCTAGGGACACGGGGGACAGAGACAGCTGTGGGCGGGAGGGACCTTCTAAATGAATGGCAGAAATCTTCATCCACCAGCACCAGGAATACTCCTGACCACAGAGTGGTGGACAGGGTGTGGCAAGCAACACGACCTAGAATGGCCTGAGGAAACAGTCTTCCTGGGCTCCGGCTCAAGGTGACTGACTTCAGTGGCCTTCAAGGAGAGCGGGGCTGGTCCCACTGTGGCTCGTCCCACTGTGCCCAACCTTAATGAACTCCAACAGGGAGAAGCCAGCAGAGCTGAGTAGTTCTCGGAGCCCAGGTCTCAAAGTACTGACTCAGCCTTTCCCATCGCTATCTAGCAGGTACTTCCTTTCCTTGTTTGACTTGATTTAAACTAGGAGGTGTGAAATCAGATTTGCAGGGCCAGAAAGCCATGCAAAACTAAGACGGCTGTGCACCAATGCTTTCCTGGGGGTGGAGGGGCAGAGCTGCCGCCATTCAGAGGCTCTGTTCCTGAAGATAGGCACCATGTGGTTGGCATCGGAGCAGGCCAAGGGGGAGCACTGGATCTCTGTAGAGAGTGTCTTGCCTCTCCCTGCCCCGTGGCTTCCAGATCCCACTTCCTGGACATGTCACTTCTCAGTGACCCCATCTGACCCCACCCAGTCTAGAACTGAACCCTGTAGACATAGCCAGGAACATTCATACTACAAGTTGCCAAGAAGCACAAAGGGGGACATAATACATATGTGTCAGGGGTGGGGGGTAGCTCCCGGGACAAAGAGTCATTCAGCTAAAGCCTTCAAAGCAAAGCAAGGGAAGAAAGGCGGTGAGGGCTGCCCTAGAGAGGGCACAGCCTATGCAAAGGTCCTGAGCCCCCAGTGCTGGGAGAAAAACAAGCCCAGAGGGGCAGCACAGCCAGATTCACCAGGCCAAATCTGTGAGGGAGGGGCCTTTGCTATCAGGCCAGTGGGTTAGGATTGTTTTGTTTGGAGAGCAAGAAGAAGCAAAGGACTGGGAGGAGGTCTGGAAGCGTCTAACCATCCTATGATGCCTGCGCCAGTGGAAGGCGGTGTCTGGAGAAGAGAAGGGAGACCAGTTTTCATGGGCAGTCCAGCTTGTGAGACTTACAGACACCTCCATCTAGTTACCCTCCGTGGTAGCAGGGGGTGCATGCCAGCTGCACATCACAGTGTTAGAGAAGAACCTGGGGCTGCTGATGGCTTCCCCACAGGGTGAGAAGGAAGAGCCTTCTAAAATAAACAGCAACTAAAACAAATAGTAAGAGTGGAGTTGCCAAGGGACTGAGTGAGTTGCATCCAGACAACCCTGAAGCCAGCACTCTTCAGAGCCTTCAAACAACTGGCTCGTCATATCTCTTGTTCATTCCATCCAATGTAAGGTGGTCTTCCATCATTTAAGCTCAGTAAAGCTTAGGTCAGGTGACAGGCTAGACACTGGCAGAAGCCACTCTAGGTGTTGGGATAGATCATTCACAGTAGGAGCCAAGCAGGTGCCTCTGCTCTGGCCTAGGGGGGCTCTTTGGTTCCCCTGCAGTGGATTCACTCATATCCAGGCAATACTAAGGCAGGATGGAAGGAAAGAAGATCCCCTTATGAGGATCAACCCTGTCCCCAACAGACGGAGCTAAGACCTTCCCTGCCCTAGCACTTGACCTGACTGAGCCCAGCATGTGACCTTGAAGGTACCACTTGTGGCAACATCACTTTTTTTTTGTGGCTTTTGGGGATCCCAAAGGTCTGGCCAGGATGGTAGCCCAAGAGAAAATCCTAAGAAAAGATGCTCAGGCTCCCAAAACAGGGACTTCCTTGTGCCACAAGACCTTAGCTATACTATAGAAACTCTGCCAGACACATTGGGGAGCTTATAATGAGCCCTTAAGAAAGAATGGACAGCTCCTCTCTCTCTCAGGGCCCAGAACTGAACCTGAGTGATCTAGATGGGTGTAGAGGTCAGGGTCTACACCAGTCTAGCCAGTGGACTGTTATCAGTGGTGCTGCCCAGCTGGGCACATCAGACCACAGCAGTCCACCTGTGCCTCCTGAATGGAAAGGAGGGGTAAGGAGAGTGGCTTCCTTCCTTCTAGAGTCCCCACTGTCACCACTCATCAGTAAGGAGTCAAGACACCCACCCAGGAGGAGCCCCAGCTCAGAGCAGATCCCTGGACAGTCCATGTGCCATTCACGTGCCCATCCCCCACCCCCTCACTCACATAGACAGTGGTCAGTGCGCAGACTCAGGCCTCTAGGAAACAAAATAGGAAAGATTAGAAATGTTTTCAGAATGCATTTCTGTTACTATTGCTATCATTGTGTTGTTGGCGTGTAAATACAAACATGAAGGGAAACAAACAAAATGTAGTGAGGGAGACCTGGAATCAGACAGATACAGGTTTTGATACTGGCATCCAAGATCTTAACAAGCAAGCTCTCTCAGCTTTTTGGAGGCTTGGTTTATTCATCTGTAGACAGGAGATGATGAGACATAGTGCATATGCTGTGACCGTAGATGCTTAGCAGGTAGCCCTGCACCTAGTAGGACTGCACCAAACCGTCATTCACCACCATACTTTTCATACCTGCAGGCTTCTTTTCTGGTGAGTCTGTGAGACTGGTATGAATTAGCTTGCCTGCTGTGTCACCCAAGAAAATTCCTCCATAGCAACGTGATATATATTCCCTACGCATTTTTCCCCTTATTCACTACGAAAAGAAAAAATTTACCACCATCAATTGCCCTCCACCCCCACCCCACACCCAGTAAATAGTGATGAGATGCTTCTAACCAGTGGCTAGCAAGGAACCGGGGATAAGTATGTGGCACATCTTATGACACTTGTGGGGCACAGTTTGCGCCTTTACCAAAGCCCAGTAGACTCCTCCTCTTGGCTGGTCCAGGGTTCTTATTTCTGGCCAGAGCACTCTCAGGTGGCTTCAGGGGGCAGAAGGGAAGTGCTTACTCTTTTGGTTCTACATGGATCTGGAAACCCCGTATCCAACCCTGTTAAGATCATCCTACCTGAGAGTAACCAGAGTGTGATTCACAAAAGGAAGTAGCCTGGTGCCACTGCACTGTGGTCCCTTGATTCACAACAGGGGGATGCCAGCAGAAAACAGTGGCAACCCACAGGATGCCAAGGCAAGAGACAGCACAGGTAGCAACGAGCCACGCCTGAAGATGTGTCACCCTGTGAGCTAATGAGTGCCCCTTTCTGTTGAAATTAACTTGACTTGGAGTCTTTATCACGTAACTGATGGATGCATTGGGTAGATTTAATTAGAGACCCACTGTACTAAACAGATTAGGAGAGCAGTGGCCACAGTCATCAGTTACTGCTGCCTTCATCCTTTAAGTAGAGGGGAGACCTTAGGAACCATCATGCAGATACACAAATATGTATTTCAGAGCAGCAAAGAGAAGGCCCACTTGAGGCTCTATACATAAGCAGTGGGGACATGCTACCTGCTGTCTCCACAACTTTCTGTCTATACCACAGTTTCTGCACACACGTGCTTGGGTGCTCGTTGTGTTCTCCAAAGGAAAGGGGTCGTAGGCTGCATCTTCCAGTGTGTTGGATGAAATAGAATTGGAAAGACTCCTTTAATGTAGATTTCTCTCTCTCTCTCTCTCTCTCTCTCTCTCTCTCTCTCTCTCTCTCACACACACACGCCTAGTGTAAATGCAGCTGCAGCCTTTCTCAGTATGATTTATAATTTTTTCCTCTAAACCCTATTCTCTCAGAACAACTCAAGGTACAGCCCTGCAGACCATTCTTGAAGAAAATGTAGTCCAGACCCTTGTTTCTCAAGTGGTGAGGAACATGGGCCTGGGAGTTCACCATAAATGCAGACTTCTTAGAACCACCTGGGTGCATTGAAGTTGAATCTGTTGTTACTACGACTCCTGGGATCTGCCTGCCCAACACAGCCTGGCTCACCTCCTTGACCATGTCTAGGCAGTTATCAAGGGAGAGTGCATCACCAGAGGACGGGTTCTCTGTAGCCTCATGGGGAAAGGTGCGGGCTGCTGAATGCAGTAAATACTTGTGTCCACTTACAGCCCATCAGAGCTCAGCAGGCACACTTTGTCCCTTTTGTTACATCTCAAAAGTTTCATGCCCCAACCCCCAGAATTAGGGGCACTGGAGCAAAAGAGGCCAGACAGCCCTAGGCAAGACACGAGCCATCACTCTCTGCAAGGCTGGGACAAGTTACTCAACCTCTCAGACTTAGTGTGCCAGGTACGAGGCTACCTCCCCTACAGGGTCACTGTGGCAACTAGAGGCACCATGTGGAAAGACCCAGGTCCTTAGTGAATGAGCCCATCATGGAAGCACAGGGGAACTTAAAGGGTTAATGAATTATTTTGCTAGAAAACCAGGGACAGGAACATACAGAAAAAGAAGGGAAAGGAGAGAAAGGAAGGAAGACAGAGAAGAAAACGGAAACCTAGGGAAACTGGCACACCACGTGGTTATTCACCGACTGGACTGGAAGCTACTCAGGCTCCAGCACCCACCTGTACTCTGCTGTCTGTAGATGTCCCCTTCCTGTGGCATCCCGCTGTTTGTCCCTCCTAAGCCAGTTCATCCCAAGAACCAACCGGATCACTGAGGCTCTTCACCTACTTTCCAACCTCCTCCCCTCCCGCCCCCCCCTGTTCTCTGAGACCCCATCAAGTAGCAGGTGAGTGTTCTTCTGCCCCCACTGGCATAGGACCTGCCACATCTCTGACCTGCAAAAAAGGATAGCCACAGCCAAAGGAGATCCCTGAACAAATGAATCAAGAGGTGAACGAATGAAACAGTGTCACTGCCCAGTGTTCCAGTCAGAAATAATGAGTAGAGAGGGCATCCCTGTCAACTCACTCCCCCCACCTTGTCCAAAGTCCCCAGTGGTGATCTCCCTTTATGTTTAGGAAACTCACTGGCACCCTTACGGGTGACTTGCCTGTGGAACTGACACAAGGAACACAACAGAGAATAGAAAAGTGTGCCCTAAACTAACCCAACTCCTCCAAGGACACTTAAAAGCCATTTGCGATGTGCTCGGGACCTGAGTAAACCCGACCAAAGGCAGTGATTTTTCTGAAGCAACAAGTGATGTCTCCTGTGTGTCCATAAAAAGAACTCTAGTGGTTGTGGAGCTGGGGTGTAATTGCCAGGTCTGCAGATGACAGAGCCAACCTGGGCTCCCTGAGGATGGGCGTCGCTCAGGGCTGACACGGCTAGAAGCACGGCCACGTGCCCAGAGCCGGAATACCCTGAGCAGCAATTAGAGCAGAACCCACGGTGGGCGGCTTCAGATGTCTGGCCAGCACAGCCAGCCTGGCCACTGCACATTCAATCCAAAGGAGAAAAGTGCCACTGGTTCTGCTGTGCCAGGCCCCTGGGTGGCAGGACAGCTCCACCAATGTCAGCCTCTGCCTCGAGCACTGATCCAGGCTTCCTCCAAGAGTCCCCCGTGTGGCAACCGTGGTCCTGGGGGGACACCCAGTGACAAGTGAGCTTTTCAGGGCTCTAGTCACAACGGGTGCCCCGGGTCATTGCAAAAGGGGACTTTACCAGTTCATGGGGAGCTGCTCCCCAAAATCAAACAGCCCACGGGGCACTAGGACCTGCACTGCCAAATGCTCCTCTCGGCTCAAATTAGAGGAGAAAGCTGACTTTTCAAATAGCCACTTCAACAGGAAACCACAGTATAAAAATCACTGGTTCCTGGTCAGCCAAGGGACAGAGGACTGGCTGGGCATTTCCGCAGCACCACCTGCTCCCCGGGCTGTCATAAGCACACACAGAAGCAAGGAAACTGCCAGCACCCATGCCCACCACAAGCTCACACATGTGATCACAGTCACTCTGACACACGTTTGAGAAGCCCACGGTTGCCGCTACACTTGGAAGATAATGCAACTTCACATGTTCACACAGGATTACTGGTACCCAGAAAGAAGCATGCATACATTCCAACACACATACACACACACACACACACACACACACACACACACACACACACACACACACGGCGACTTATGCTTGTATGCAAGAAGCAGACAGAAATAGTTTGGCATTGGGGCTGAAGGTGGGATTCTTATAAATCGTCCCCTCTTCTCTGACCAATCAAAAAATCGTGCCTTCCCGCCAACCCCTGCAGCAAGGCGAGTGCCTCCCTAAGCACTGTGGAGGAGATGGTCCTCAGCGCCTGGACTATGTCGCCCTCCCAGGGGACTGCCTAGTAATGGGTTTCCAAAGCCCAGGCAACAGCCAGAACACAAGGGAGCTCTAGAAGAGAGTACTCACCAGCCCATCACAGTTACTGAGCGCCACCGAGGAGGCTTTAGGTAAGTCTGCCACGTCTCCAACGTAGAGACAGGTCCCAAGCAGGGGTTCCACTCGGGTGTCACCCGTCTCATCCTGCCACTCCACGGTGGCCCCCGGAGCCACGAGCCGAGCGTTGGGCCGCAGCCGCAGGTGCAGGTCTCGGCCGAATACTGTGAGGTTGTAGAAGAGGCGTCCTCCAGGGTCCTGCGCAGCGCCTCCGGGTAAGCCCAAGGTCTGGTCCGGGGCAGCTCTGCGGGCTCGTACCCCCGCCCCGGCCGGCTCCCAAGACACCACGTGGGACACCAAGCGGCCCTGGGCGTCAGTGCGCACCGGCACCACCAGGATGCGCTCGGCTCCGTGCCCCGGGGGCCCGCCTGCAAGGGAAAGGGGCGTTAGACTGACGGAGACCTCGAAGCCACTGAGCCTCCAAGCCTGTCTGCGGAGCCCAGCCCTTGCCTCAGTTGAAGAGAAGGGACATTCCACCACGAAGCCTCTAGGAAGGGGCGTTGACAGGACCACCAGTCCGGAACCACGTCGCCCTGCGGGTCGTCCCCTCTAGAGGACCAAGGCAGCAAAAGAGCTGCCCCATTGGATTCCCAGTTGAGGCTCCTCGGGCACCTCACAGTTACCCGAAAGGGCGACCCCCTCGGAGTGAGTGCCCTCGCTCCTTAATTATACCGTCCTTGGTAGGACACGGGGCTCCTCGGAAATTATTCCACCTTGGTCCCCTGTTCATGCACCCTGACCCTTCAGCGGTCCCTGCTGCCCAAGTGTCCTCACCACTGGCCTCCGGAGCAACCAGGTTCGCCCTCTCATGGGCGGCCTGTCCTCAGTCCAGCACGCGGGCAGCCCACTGCCAGCTCCCTCTCCCCATACACCTAAGCCCGGGGAGGGGTGGAGCAGGGTCCCACTAATCTCCGGGGAACCCCTCCGGGACACCCCAACCAATACTCAGGGCCCGCAGGCGGCGCGCTCCGCACCGGCTCCTCCCGAGCGTCCCCGGGCGCCGCCTTGCCCTGGCTCCCCCGGACCCGCTGGTGCTGGTTCTGCGCGCTCCGCCGCGGGGTTTTCCCGGCCCTCCAGAGCCTCACTCTGCATCCCGAGAGCCGCAAGTGCTCTGAGGCTCCTTGCGTTCCAAGGCACCCAGGGTGCGCCCCCTGCGCGACCGCCCCGGCCCCGAAGTTGGCCAACTTGGCCCCGGGCGCGGCGCACAGAGTTTGCCCAAGTCGCCTCGGACGATGCTTGAGGAGGGGTCGGCGGGACACGCCGGGCGGGTTAGTGTAGCCAGAGGGTCGCAGGGAGTGGGGACGCGGCTGGCACCTACCTGGGGGCTCAGTGGCGGCGACGAGCCGGCCGCTCGCGGGCGGCGGCGGCAGCAGCAGCGGGAGAGGCGGCGGCGGCAGCAGCAGCAGCAGGAGAGCGGGGCAGAGCAGGCGGCGAGCGGCTCCCGCCGGCGGATCCATGGCAGCCCGACCGCAGCCGGGGCCCCGCACTCGCAGCCGGCGCGAAAGTTCCCCGCGCACTGCCCAGCCCACATCTGGGGGCAGCTGGAGCCGCCCGCAGCTGCAGCACCGCAGGGCGCGGGGCGGAGGAGGCGAGGCGCGCAGGAGAGGGCGGGGAGCACGGAGGGAAGGCGGGGAGAGCGAAGGAGCGAGCTAGCGAGCCGGCGAGGGAGGCGGGAGGAGGAGGCGAAGGCGAGCGAGGGGGAGGGCGGGGAAGGCGGGCGCCTCAGCCTGCGGTGACCCGGCGCTTCTTGGCGCGGCCGCCGCCCGCTCCCCTCCTCGCTTCCCGACTCGCAGCTAGGCAGAGACACCCCGAGGCGGCGGCAGAGAAGCGCTGGAGGCCGGCCAGGGGGGAGCCCACCGCGAGTCCCAAGTCACCTCGAAGGAGTGGCACCCCACCCGGAGAGCCCTCTGTAGTGTAGTGTAGTGTAGAGTCTCACTCTGCTGCCTTGGGACTCCAGGGGCCATCTCACTCACCCTTATCCTGTGCTTTGTAGCTGGATGAGATATGGGAACGGAAAGAGGTCTGGGAGGACACTGAGCCTGTTTGCATGGCCAGATAGCGGCTCCAGAGGTGGGTCGGTACTTATGCCCACAGAGCACTCTCCGAGGCTACCTCAAAGATCAACTTTTGCCCTCACTAAAAGACAAGGTTCCCTCAGCCTCTCCTCTCCCTCTCTCAGTCTCTAGGTCCCTCCACACCCTCCATTGCAACCTCTGGTGGACCCTCTTCCTGCTCTGTCTTAACTTAGAACACAGCTTACTTGCTGACCTCGCCTGCCTCAGAGGGTCTCCTGCCATGGTCTGCCCTTGCGTCCACCAGAAACGGTCCTGACCACTCTTCCCCCTTTCCAAGTGAGCATGCAAGGACAGAGGCAAACACCCCTGCCAGTTTGCTGTGAGTTCCAGTTGCCAACAGGATCCAACCCTCTCCAGCAGGGTCCTGGTTCTCCCATTTCCTGGAGTCACTGTCCTGCCAAGCAAGGCTGTGGTCCCTGGGCACAGTGACTTCCCCCAACTCTTGTTTTCCTGGGTATCTCCTTCAGAACCCCTTGTATTGGAACATTTTTGCAATGTTGTGCCCAGTTTTTGTTTTGTTCTTCCAGATCCCACACCTGTCTCTTTGCTCTTCCATTCACCCTTCCCCAGCCTGTGTGGCAGGGCCTAAGGCAGAAAGAAGATCCAGCGATGACGTCCTATGTACAGCAGGGCCCGGTCATATGGGGGACCTATGTGATTTGTACAACTAGTTCTAACGGTGACTTCAGATCCTTGGTTCCGTCATTCTGATCTGACAACCACCCAGTGGACTCCTTGTCTCCTGCGGACACCTGAGGCTGGATCTACCCTTCAGAAACAGTGATTTCTTGCTGTCAGCACTCAAAGATGATGAGATTGTTGGGTGCAGCAGCTTGGGTGTGTGCTTCCAGCACTAGGGAGTCTGAGACAGGAGGCTTGCCATGACTTTAAGCCAGCCTGGTCTATATATGCATTTCCAGCACTAAGAAGTTTATGCCAGGAGGATTGCCATGACTTTGAGGCCAGCCTGGTCTACAGAGTGAAATCCTCTCTTAAAACAGATAGCCCTCAAAAGAAAAGAGGACAGAAAGATGAAGCTGACATTTCAGTTTTTAAAATTGTATTTCTAAAATTACTGGAGGAATTAGGTAGTGTGACCAAAAACAAGCCCACATTCCTGCTTAGCCATAATCATTAAATGGGATACTTATCTGTCATTTGCTGAAGGTCCCTCCCCTTACATGTACCCTGAAGACATGATCTGTTTGACCTCTGATGATCCAGCTTGTCCCAAAGTTGGAGCTAGAATCCCAGTGTGGCTGGGGCTGGGCTGGGCTAGCCTGGAGACAGCTTTCGCCTGTGATTCTCCAAGCCAGATGAAGGAAAGAATCCCAGTAGCTTCACCTACTTCAGAGCCTCGTCCCCTCCCCCTCCCCTTCCTGACCTGAGGATGGTCATTATCAGTTTTTTGTTTGTTTGTTTGTTTGTTTTTGTTTTTTGTTTTGGGTTTTTTATTTTTTGTTTTTGTTGTTTTTGTTTTGTTTTGTTTTGGTTTGGTTTGGTTTTGGTTTCTCTGTGTAGCCCTGGCTGTCCTGGAACTCACTCTGTAGACCAGGCAGGCCTCAAACTCAGAAATCTGCCTGCCTCTGCCTCCCAAGTGCTGGGATTACAGGCGTGTGCCACCACGCCCAGCGGTCATTATCAGTTTTGTTTTTTTCTACCACCTACCACTTTCTACTTCTATCTCCTTAAGTAGCACTTAATAGTTCACTTCAAAAACAAAATTGAAGGATGCTTTGAATTAGTGCCATGAAGCAGGAGCCAGCATCTCTCCACTTCAACATAAAGCAAAGATCACTGTCCCCCAAATAAATAAAATGAAAAGTGAGAAGAGCTCCTAGCTACTGCTGCCTACCCTATGGGGCTGCTGAAGATGAAAAGCACATTTGAGACAGACTTCTGAATGGGGTCAGCAGGAGCCCTTCACCAGCCTGGTCCTCACAAGAACCCCTTGCAAGACGCTATGGGTGAGTCAGGCACATAAACTTCAAATTTCAACACTTTGGTGGAGACTGAGGGTTATTGACATGTCCCAGCTGACTGCTTCCCGTGTGTGTGTGTGTGTGTGTGTGTGTGTGTGTGTGTTTGTCTGTCTGTACACACATGGCTGAGTTAGCAGAGTGCTGGCCTACCACTCCCAGCACTTCAGAGGTTGAGGCAGGAAGATCAAAAGATGCAAGTTTGGGGGCTGGAGAGACTGAAGGCCCAGCAGTTAAGAGCAGTGGCTGCTTTTCCGGAGGACTAGGTTCAATTTCCAGCACCCACATGACAGCTCACAACTCTGTAACTCCAGTTCCAAGAGGAATCTAGCGCCCTCTTCTGGCCTCTATTGGCACTGTATGTGCATGGTGCACAGACATACATATAGGCAAAAATACACATAAAAAATAATTAATAAAACCTTTCTTAAAGAAAAAATGAACGAAAGAAAGCCTCCAGCCCTCAGTTACTCAGCAGAAAAGGGTCCCAGATCTCTACTCTGTCCTGGATTTTCGGATCACAGATGCCAGGACAAACTTCCTTAGATACAGGAGCCCTCTGAGAGCCAGGCCTGTGCACAGACGCCATTCCTGTGCACAGATGTCTGATGGTAAGCAGCTCCCAGAAGGTATTCTGCTCCCATTTCAAGGTCGCCTTCCTTGGCAGGACCTTCCAAGTGGATGCAGGCCATGGTGTTTTACAACCCTCCTTTCCAAACAGCAAATTCAGGGGTTGTGGGACAGGGTTCAGACTCTTCCCGTCCCACTGGGACCCATGTACAGAGCACCTCAAGTGAGAGGAGTTAGTGACCTTGTCGTGGAGCCTCTGGAGACAGCAGCTCCATCCAACTCCAGTGTTGGCAAACAGCAGGTGCGGTGTCTCCGTCAGATGGAAGAGTTCTGGCCAGGAGTGGCTTTGGTAAGCAATATGTCAGGGGAATGCTGATTGAACAGAAAGTGGTGGCCTTCTGGGAGTGTCACTATTGTTGCCTCCCAAGCCACCCCCACATGCACACCCTGACAGGGAGCTGTGTCAGGCCAGGGAGGAACGTGGGTGGTGGCATTTACGCAGCACTTTCTTCTTGCTATTCTCCAGAGGAAGGTGTCCCTTGGTCACTGGGATCAGTGCTGCTTGGAACTAAAAGGGCCTGAAAACTGGATGCATCAGGATCTAGGCTCAGTCAACAAGCCCCGATCTAAGCAGTAGGGATCCAGGAAATGATACAGCCCAGTGTTCACTTGTGACTGCATTTCCATATGTGTTCAACCTAGCAGAGAGAGCAAGAACTTCAAAAGGGACACCTGAGAGTGGCAGGCAATGACATCTAGGCTCACTTGGGACAGGGTCTATATCTCTAAACTTACCTGTGTCTGGTCACTCACTCGGGCCAGGGTAAATGACTATCTGGTCTACCACTTCCTTCCTGAAAGACCCCTGGCTCTAGAGGTCAGGCGGCTAGGAATACAGCCATCCAGGGGTCTCGTCGCCTTCCTAGAAAGCAGCTAACCGGAGGATTGAGGCTGAGTCAACCAGTTGCTAGCAGGCAGGAGGGGGACCTCCTTGGAGAAGCCTGGGATGGAGTGGATGTTGGGTGCCCATGCAGCAGCACCTACCTCATGTGCCTGTGTTTCCAAATAAGAATGCCACACAGGAAGTATTATGTGGATTCTGGGGTTATCAATAACAACAGTGAAACATGGAAGACATGAAGTTGGGAGGGGGATGAGATGCGAGCACTGAGGAAGGGGAGCACTATGAGGAAGGGGAGCACTATGAGGAAGGGGAGCACTATGAGGAAGGGGAGCACTATGAGGAAGGGGAGCACTATGGGGTGGGAGCGCTATGGGTGGGAGCACTGTGGGGTGGGAGCACTATGAGGAAGTGGAGCACTATGGCATGGGAGCACTATGAAGAAGTAGAAGGGAATGATGGTGGATATGGCCAAAATACATGGTATAAATTTATGAGAATTTCAAAGAATAAATAAAAACACTAAAAAAGAAAAGAAAAGAATGTCATACAGTCCCAGGACATGCACCCTTCCTTGGTAAAGATGTTTGCTAACATGACTTTGTGTTTATATTCTCCTACACTGCATCACTTGTAGAATTCATCAACCCATGCATGAAACACAAAGGGTCCATTCTACCTTACCGAAGGTTGTGTGTACAAACACTTTTTTTTCTAAGCTTTCTGCTCACATCATCATTTCTTAAAGTCCGAGGCACTCAGCCCATGGCCACATCTCGCCCTTAATAAGATATACATTCCTATCTTTGCCTTAGGATGTTGCTTCTTCTAGGTCAAGTTCCTTACCCTCTAGTCAAGCCATAGTGTGACCCATTTCTGATATCAAGGTGAGTCTTTACAGGGTTCCTCTGTGTAGTCCTGGCTGGCCTGGAACTCTGTAGAGCTGTCTGGCCTCAACCTCATGAGATTCGCCTGCCTCTGCCTCCCGAGTGCTGGGATTAAAGGCTTGTGCTACCACTGCCCCGCCTGGTAAAAAGGTGAATATAAAGTGGCCAAAGCCTCCCTAAGGGCTGGCAGTGATCCTGAGACTGAAGCTTTGGGACTACAGCCACCATCTACGGTGTAACGGAAGCTAGATGCAAAGGCAAGGCTCACTGGTCGTTGCTGAAGTCACTGAGGACTCTTGGGGGCCTCCAACCCTGCTTCTTTCATGCCTCAGAGGCTCACAGGAAGATCCTTCCTGGGCACAGCTCGTCCCCTTCTCCAACGCTCCAGGTATTGTTTCCTTGGTAAAAGCCCTAGACAGTGTGTGTGTGTGTGTGTGTGTGTGTGTGTGTGTGTGTATGCGTGTGTGTATGCATGTGTGTGTATGCATGTGTGTATGTGTATGAGTGTGTGTGTGAGTGTGTGTGTATGTATGTGTGTATGTGTGAGTATGTATGTGTGAGTATGTGTATGTGTGTATATGTGTGTGTGTGTGAGTGTGTGTAGGTGTATGTGTGTGTGAGTGTGTATGTGTGTACGTGTGAGTATGTGTATGTGTGTGTATGTATGAGTGTGTATGTGTATGTGTGTATGTGTATGTGTGTGTATGTGTATGAGTGTGTGTATTTTTGTGAGTGTGTGTAGGTGTATGTGTGTGTGAGTGTGTATGTATGTGTGTATGTGTGAGTATGTGTATGTGTGTGTATGTGTGAGTGTGTATGTGTATGTATGTGTGCGTGTATGTGTGTATGTAAGTGTGTGTGTGTGTGTATTTTTGTGAGTATGTGTATATGTGTATGTGAGTATGTGTGTATATGTGTGTGAGTGAGTGTGTGTGAGTGTGTGCATGTATGTGTGTGAGTATGAGTGTATGTGTCTGAGTGTGTATGTGTGTATGAGTGTGTGTATGTGTGTGAGTGTGTGTGTGAGTGTGTGTGTGTGAGTGTGTGTATATGTGTGTGAGTGTGTGTGAGTGTGTGTGTGTGAGAGTGTGTGTATATGTGTGTGAGTGTGTGTGTGTGAGTGTGTGTATGTGTGTGTGTGAGTGTGTGTGAGTGTGTGTGTGTGTGTGTGTGTCTGTGTGTGTGTGTGTGTGTGTGAGTGTAGGCCAGAAGTTGATGTTAGGTCTCTGCATCAATCACCTTCCAACTTATTTTCTCAGGCAGGGTCTCACTGACCTAGAGCTGGACTGGCTGACCAGCAAGCCCCAAGCATTCCCTCAGCCGCTGCCTCCCTGACCCTGACTAACACACTGCCCTAGATCCTCGGGCACAACTCAGATCCTCACACTGGCATGGCAAGCTCCTTACCCACTGAGCCATCGTCTCTGCAGATTCAGTTTGCTTTGTTGGCTCCATGCAGCTCTGGGGTGGGGTGTGGGGGGTATTACAGTCTTTTCACACTGTCCCTAGTGTCAGTTCTTATCCCTAGAATTTTCCCTTCTTAGGCAATCTCACCGTTTCCCAGGCGGTGGCAGACTCTGTATGCCTGCGACCCCAGGCAGGATTAGTCTAGCCTGTAAATGCAACTCCGCTAGACATCCAATCAGAGCACTTCAGAGCCCTGTCCACGCAACTCAACTAGACACCCAGAATGGCCTTCATCTCCAACCTTCCAAGCCCCAGTTCCCCTTGCCCTCAGCCAGGGATTCCAGAACAAGTCAGGCCCTTCCCATTCCCCCCCCCCCACCCACACACACACACATCAAAGCTGTCCCTGGCTCCCTTGCCCTCTAATTTGCTCTACAATCTGGCTCCCACCCCCCAGCTACAGCCTGTACCCTCCCCACACACGTCAGTACTCCTCCCAGATCTTCACGATACCACATAACTTAAACTAAGCCACTGGACTTTCTTTCCCTCTGCTCAGATACGTGGTATCAGGATAGCACCCCACAGTGACTCGTCTGTGGTGTCTCCACAGCAGCACTGGGATCGGACACCCGTATCCATCTCCAACAGAGGACAGATGTGAACCACTCCCCAGTCAGACTGCTTCCTATGTGCAGGTTCCTTTGGAAGAGGCCACTTTCTGACTTGTGTTTTCTTCCCCACTCGGGTTTTGCTGGCCAAGGCATCATGGGTCTTGCTTCCTGAGGTTTCAGAAAGGAGGGCTCCTCTTTGATCACCAGCGTAGGTGGTTTGAACTCCGGAAGAGGTCCCAAGGCAGGGCTACTTCAGCTGTGTCACAGCCCCTGGGACCCTCACTTGACCTCCCCAGGGAGTCTTTTCTTTAACTGTATGGATGTGATTTCCTGTATCACCATGGATGTCAACACTCAAATGGGCTAACATATGGGAAGAGCTCAGAGCTGATCCACAGCAAAACAAGTGTACCACAGCATGGCTGTGTGCACCGTGAAGGATCACGATGCAGCCAGGGGCCCTTACAGATGCCCCTGAGCTTACACGGGGCCTCATCTGATCACCCTTTGTGAACTGAAAGGAAAACCCATGACTCAAGCAGCAGAGTGCTTACCTAGCTTGCATGAAGCCCAGATTTGATCCCTGGAACCACATAAACAGGCTATAGTAGCACTTGAAATATATGCCAGAGGACCAGAAGTTTAATACTAGCCTCAGTTCTGTCATGAACTGGGAATCATCAGCCCGAGACCCTGTCTGAAAAAGGAAGGGGGGAGGGGATAGAGGGGGGAGAAAGGAAAGGGGAGTGGGAGGGGCAGAGAGAGAGAGAGAGAACCCATGGCTGATCTCCAGCATCATGAGAGAGGATGGGACTTGTATCTCACCAGCCCAGGAAAAGATCCAAACTCCAAACTCAAATCATGGTGTCTACTGAATATGTATTACACTTGCAGCATGATGGAGAAATCCTACATGAAGTCATCCCAAGCCAGTGTCTGCACCTTCAGTGTTTTTCAAGATATGTTGACCGTGGCTTTTCACCTCCCCTCGCTGCCTGGAGACCCAACTGCTAGCATTGGTGAGAAGAATGTCAGGGTGGATTTCAGTACTGCATGAGACCAGCAACGGACCAAACAACCCAAACACATGCTCAGTAAGTATTTGTGGAATGAGTTGATAACATAAGATGATTTTTTTTAAGTAGATAAAATAAGATACATACTATGTGGAGGGTTTTTGGGGGGGGAGGAGGATTGTTTTGTTTTTGTGATAGACTGCTGGAGGGAGGTGTGGGCTGCTGACTGATAGCAGAGAGAGGGGTAACCAAATGGGTTGCCCAAGCAATGAGCATCTTAAGCCAAGACTGGCGTGTGTAAAGGCCCTGTGGCAGAAAAGAGTTTTCCATGCTCCAGAAGAAGCAACAGCAGTAAAGAAACATGGAGGCAAAAGGCAGCAGGATGAGGTTAAGGACAGAGGGAGATAAGGGAGCAGAGGCAGAGCAGGGCAGGGTGTGGCTTCAACAGTCTCCAACATTAGCATTGTGTTTAAAGCCAGGGAATAAGGTGAGACCAAGTCCATCTCAAAATGCTCTGGGGAGAAGACGCCCTCACTGAGAGAGATACTGGGATGGGACTTTCCAATGCCCTTTTCAAAAGAGATGCATGCCCCTGCCTCATAAGCACCCGCGTTTGTTCACAGGAACTGTCTGTCGGGCTGGCTTCTGGTTCCCTCTTCCTGACAAATAGGTAGAGTTTGAAGAGCACCAGAAGTCAGCTCTGCTTGCCTGTTAGCCACACGCTTGGGCAAAAGGTCTTCCCTGCCCCACCCTGCCCTCATCCTCATGACACCCCCCCCCCCGGGGTGAAACCTAGCTTAGCCACTTCCCTGTGAAGAAGAAGCCTCCGGCAGGGTGGTCCACAGGAGTATGAAGGTACATCTCTAGTGCTTAGTATAGCATGATGGTACCAGACAGATTCTCAGAGAACTGGAGCCTCCTTCTGGGTAAGTCTGAGGTAGGCATAGAGTCATTTCAGTGCTTAAAACGCACTGATGCTAACTGGTGAATTGGGGCTCCTCTCTGGGGACCCACGGAGGTTTTATTTTCTGTTTTTCTTTTATCTTGAATTATGTGCTTGCATTTTAAAAAAAAATCAGAAGTGTTTCCATGAAAATGTGTGGTTCTGCCTGGGGTGGGGAGGGAAAAAGGAGAGAAGAGGGGAAGTGGGAAGAAGAGGGGGGAGGGAAGGGAAGCAGAGGAAAGGGACATCTAACTGCCCTGGGCTGGCTCTACTAATGACCACTTCCGCCTACCAGGTCTTCCTCTGTCTTCCACCATGGGGCGAGCAGGGGCTGGGACCCCGCCCCCTCTGTAACCTCTGTGTGATCCCAACCCTTGGCACCTGGACTATGCCACGTGAAAGCCTCCACTGTAGCTTGAGGTTGCCAGAACTTTCTAAAATGCCTACGCGATCCTGTTTCTGGTTAGAGTTTGACAGTGGCTCGGAAAGGAGCTGCCTGCGGGGTCTTCCAAACTCAGGCACAGAAGCAAGAGCGGCTGGGAGGGAGAGACAGGGGATGGGAGATTGGGGGTTTCCCAGGACAGCTGTCCATTTCAAGGTGTGCGAGGGGCTAGCAATGAAAAACAGAAAGACGATTAGAAGCCCTTGACAGGTGACCTGCCGGGGTGACCTGGGGTCAGGCGTGAATGTGAAGGTACTCAGGTGCACAGAGACCAGCCTGCACCTGGGTGGCGATGCAAACACAAGTGTGCCTGCCAACCTGCAGCCCAAGAACGCCCACGGCTCCAGCAAGGCAGCCACGCACTGCAGAGCCCACATGGTGCTCCGGCCTCCCTAATTGCATTTCGGAAAATGAGAAAGAGGAAATCGAATGACTTTCAGGCAGCCGCCGTTCCCCCATGGCGATTTCCCATCTCCTTTCTGAAGGGCCAGGCAGCAGGGCAGCCTCCAGTTCTCAGCTGAGCCTCCAGACTCCTTAGCAACCCTCGGCGGGGTCCGTGCTGCAAGCTGTCTCTGGCTTCAGACAGTGGCGGGCCCAGCTCTGTTGTGTCCTTGCCTGCCCTGTGTCTCACAGCCGTGGACGGGAGCTGTAGACATAGAGGGTGAGGGGGCTACTGGCCCGTTCAGTGGAGCAGCAGAGACCCGCAGAGCTGGGGACCACATCATTTCCTACCCCTACGAAGCCCAGACTTCTTCCTAAGTAAAGCCCTGTGCCAGGAATGGGCAGCTGCTTTTCCGGTGCTACCTTCTCCATGACTGTGCTGTGTGGGGGCCGGTTTCCTCCTGTGACTCTTTCCACTCCATCCTGCTCTGCAGACCCTCTGAGGGTGAGCTCCCTTCAGACCATGCCACAGGACATCTGACTGTGTCCACACTTGTCTTTGTGTGTGTGTGTGTGTGTGTGTGTGTGTGCGCGCGCGCGCGCGCGCTCTCTCACGTGTGCACACATGTATGTGTGGCCATCATAGGTCGACATCAGGTGTCCTCAATCTCTCTGCACCTCAGCTTTTGAGACACGGTCTCTTGCTGATTTTGTAGAATGGCTGGCCAGGGAATCTCCTGTCCCCACCTCCCCAGCTCTGAGACTCTAGGTGATTGTCACCATGCGTGGCTTCTTTTGTCGGTGCTAGGAATTGAACTCATGTACTCTTGCTTGTGTGACAAACATTTCATTGGATGAGCCACCTCAGCCCCCGCAGTGGAGATTTTAAGTCTGATCAACCAATCTCCTTGTTCCCTTTAGTGGCTGGGCCCATAAACATTCCTCTGCACCATGGAGGAAGGGCAGAGTCCCAGGGCCAGGCAACCACAGGAATGACCCAGCTCCTCTGAACAACCGAGGCCCGGCTCACCTCAATCTTCCTCCAGGGTGGAACAGTAATTTTGTGTGAGAACTGCAGAACCTGGGGCTCTCAAACAAGCCATCGCTGTTGGGAGCTGCCTGTCACTCTCACCCTAAGTGAGCCCTGGACTCACAGGACCTTAGCACCAGGCCCAGGAGCTCAGGCTGAACTGGGGCCTTGGTCTCAAGCAACAGCGTGAACTTGCTGTGGTGTGAATCTCAGCTTTGCTGGGTGGACCTCGACCTTGATCCTGACCTTGGCCCTGGACCTTGACATCACTGCACCTCAGCCTTCAGCCTGTGTCTAAACTGGACCCTAAATTTTAATCTTGCATGACCTCATAGCTTGGCCTCCTGGGCCTCAGAACTTAGGCCCACTGATTCCCAGACTGTACCTAAGAGAACCTTAGACCTCAGTTTAGACCCAAGTAGAACCCAGACCTTTGATCTTACTCAGTACCAAGGGTTGGCCTCACCAGGCCCCCAACATCAGCCTCAGGTGACTCCAGCCTTTAATCTCCTGGACTCCATCATTGAATCTGCTATAACCCCAACTTTGAATTTTCTAGGCCCAGGCTTTAGCTGAGACTGAGGCCTCGGCCTCAACTAAACCCCATGGTGTCTGGTCCTCCTCTTTGACACAAGGTTCTCTCTTTTTCTTTTCAACCCTTCAGATTTCATCCTTCCCCCTTTGAGAAGGGTCTCATGTATCCCAGGTCTCAGATTTGCTATGCCTTGGGCCTGGACCCCACTGGCCCCTGGTATTGGCCTCCCTCCCATCAGCTCGGCTCCCACTAACAGACACTTTCCCTTTCTCCTCCAGCAGGGGAAGTTAAGGTTTCCAGATAAGACGCCTTCCGCAGGAGGCCTACCCCACCAAGCAAGCTGTTGTTCGAGAGAAAGAGGGAAAAAAAAGCTTCCAGCCTCTCTTGTAGCAACCTCCGAGCGCTGTGCAGCCCTGCAGTACAGAATGTACACAGGCCCGGGCTCCTCACGGTTGCATAATTTTCCAGCTGTTTGCGGGACTATTTCATTTCTTCGTCTGGCAGACTCCGTGAGCCATATATAAAGATGATATATATGTGTGTAAATAGAAAGACGAGCATATGTGAGCAAGGCGAGGGCAAGTGTGAAGTGGGGAGAGGAGGCGCGGAACGGGACTCGGTAAAAAGACAGATGAAACAAGTGTAAACATTTAGAATGTCACCTTCGAGACGTCTGGGAGACGGAACGAACTTGGACTCAATTAAGCCTTAAAGGAGACATTGGTTCCGTTGAGTCGGTTTCAGATTTGGTGGTATTCGATCTTTCCTTTTCAAAAAAAAAATTTTTTTCATTTTGTCTTCCTTTTTTCTTTTTGAAATCCTTAGAGCTCCATCTTTTCCCCCTTTGAGATAAGGTCTCATGTAGCTCAGAATGGCCTTGAACTCACTATGTAGTCAAGGATGACCTCAGAACTTCTGCTCCCCCTGCATCCGCTATGCTGTTGGAATTCTCCAGCCTTCAAAGTCATGACAACAGAATAATGCCCCATGCTCACAAAGGGTCCAAGATGGCCTTTATCTTCTGATCTCCCTGCTTCTGCCTCTTGGGTGCTATGATTACAGACCTGCACCCCCATATCTGGTTTATGAAGTGCTGGGGATCGAACCCAGGGCTCTAGGCACTATAGGTAAGCACTCTCCTATTGAGATGCTCCAGGCCACACTTCATGATTTTGTTGTTGTTGTTGTTGTTACAGACATTCTATGGGCATCTTCTTGCCATTATTTTGGTAATGAATTTGCCAGAATTTATTTTTATCTTGTAATTTTTTGATTGGTACTTCTAGAAGAGAGATGTTTCAATGCCAGATACATCTTAGCAATATAAACCAAATTGTCCCACTTTGGGGTAGTAACAAGGTGACAAGTAACCCCCCCAACCATCTACAATGTCCCAACACATCCTTCTGCTGGGAATCTCTGTTGGATATGACAGGACTATGTGTCACACTATAAGGCCTCTTATAGAAGCAGAGTCTTTTGGGATGGCAGCCATAGAGTTGAGGGGCTCACCGGGTCTGCGAGACTCACCTCTCATACTACAAGCTAGAAGCTTACAGGCAGCACCCTACGCATCCTACTGGTTAGAGCAACCTTTTCAACTTGAAAGCACCATATCTCTTATATCTGTTTAGCATATAAACACCAGATCTCTAGAGTCCAGGCCCCTTTGGTTTAAAGGAAATATGTACTGCGCACACAGGCTTTTTAATCCAATGTGGCAGCTGACTGTCATGGGGCTGAGTAAGAAGCCAGCCTCCTGTCCCTCTACCTCTGCCCTGTCCACACTGATCAGCTAACTATCTCCACAAGACACTGTTCCACAAGGCTCCACCCCCCACCCCCAAGAACCTCATGGTTCAGAGTCATTCCTGGGCTCCTGCCTCTGGAGGCTGGGTAGGAGGGGCAGCTGAGCAGCTCTGCTGAATATCACCCCACATGGAACCCATTAAAGAGGTCAGCAGCTTCTAAAGGGTCTGAAGGACTGGTCAGTAGGTAAAGCATTTGTCACCCTAGGTCAGCGTCCCAGAACCCACCAAAAGCTGGAGCCGGTAGGCCACATCTGTAATCCCCACACACGGAGAGACCGGCGGTGGAGACAACGGAATCTCGTGAAGCTGGCTCACTGGCCAGTTAGCCTGGTGCGTGCGATGGTGAACATTGGTGTCTCAAGCAAGCTGTAAGGTGAGGGCCAACGTTGAAGCCGTCCTCAAGCTTCTCCATGCGCGCTGTGGGACGCACTCACACAGAGGTGTGGGGAGAAGCTTCTAGAAAGATGAGGAGAAAACCACGATGCTTCTTAAAGTCTTGTGGGGGGGTGGGGAGCAGTAAACAGTGAGTCATTACTCTTGCTACTTCATAACTGAACATTTGTTATTGTTAGGAATCGTAGCATAAAATAGCTAATATGCAGGATTAGACCTGTGAAGGGTCACGACCCACAGATTGAGAACCAGTGGTCTAGGGTCTCTTTTTTTCCTTGCATTCCCTGGGTCGCTTCTGAGAACGACGTCTGAATGTACGCCCCTTGTGGCAGCTGCAGGAACTGCAGCTACTGTGATTTGTGTGTGAGCTGTCCTCCATGGGCTCGTGGTTCCCGTTATTGTTCTAGGGCAAATGGTGCTGTTTGGGGGAGACCGGAATGATTAGGTCCTTGAGCTGAGCTGACAGAACTGATCTGTGGCTGCCTCATGCTGCCATATGATCCTTGGCTCCCATCTTACTCCCTCTTTGCCCCACCTTGAAAAGTCGGTGGTCCCCACACATTCTTTTCCATCATCAGTGGTCTTACCACCTCTGTAAAATGAAAGGCTTGCTTATGTAATGTATATGAGTGCCTGTGTGCATACATGTACATGCACTGTGTGCATGCAATGCCTGCAGAGTCGGGAAGAGGGCATCACATCCCTTGGAACTGGAGTTACAGACCCTTGTGGAACACCATGAGTCCTGGAACTGCACCCTGGTCCTCTGGAAAAGCAACGAGTGCTATTAACCCCTGAGACACCAGTCCACACCCTGTCTTACTCTCTTTAGCTCAATCCGGTTTTGGTTTGACTGTTTTGGTTTTGCTTTATTTTAAGGTTTTTGTTGTTTTTTGTTTTGTTGTTGTTGTTGTTGTTGTTGTTTTTGCGGGGGAGCTTGTCAATACAGCTCTCTCAGAACTGGTGGGTTTCCTGTGTGTTTGCTCTCACGTGTTGATGCATGTCCAGAGAAGCCTTTCTTTATGCTCCATGGCAGGTACCAGGTTGGTCTGGGGCCACACTTCAACCACCATTTAATTCTTCCCACTCCCACTAGACTTTGATTTGACTTCTCTCCCAGGCTGTATCTATGTGCTCATGAGAATCTTTTGAGTGGCAGGCTAAAACAGTTTTCCAACCCTGCTATTCTCTGAATTTCCAATCTCTGTTTCCTCTCAATCCTTTTTTGTTTGTTTGTTTGTTTGTTTTAAATGTACAGCTCAGTTCAACTATCTAATGGTTCTGGTCTCCCCCAAACAGCACTATGTACTTGCCTGGGAACAAGAAAGCAAAACACCGTCCTGTGGAGGACAGTTCACAAAATCACAGCAGCTGCGATGCCTGCCACTGCCCTGGGGGGGAGATGTAATTTTGGGGGGTACATAAGTGTGTGACCATGTTCACAAGTATCAGTGTATACTTGTGTATACTTAATCAGTGTATGGGTGTATATGTGTGCATGCGTGCATGCGTGCGTGGGCACAGAGGCTAAAGGTCAATGTCACAGGCTCTCCTCAGAGACTCCTCACCCTATTTTCTGAGGCAGGTTTTCTCGTGGAACCTGGAGCTCTCCAATCAGCCTAGGCGAGCTGGCCAGCAAGCCCTGGGCTCCTCCCATCTCTGCCTCCCCAGCGCTGGGATGACAGACCCATCCCTGTACCACCACCGCTGGCTTTTATGTGGCTGTTGGGAATCCAACTGGGGTCCTCACACTTGTGCAACAAGCACTGATTCCTCTGGGGCATCATCTCCCCAGCCCTTCCTCTGCATTCTTCTCAGAAGTAGCTGATGGCTGTTCCCAGTCTATCTCCTTTTCCGAGCTCCATCTCCCACACAGGCAGCACGAGACAGTTCTTACTGTCCATGGGCTCACCCAGCCAAGGCCAGGCACACTTGACAGAAGTAGCTGGAAGGCACGGCTTCAGCAACTGTTTTACTCTCTGTGACACAGGCCACCGTTTTCCTGGCCACCGGCAACAGTGACTGCCTCTGAAGACAATGCCGCAGACTGTGGGACTGTCAGCAGCAGTGCCCACATCAAAACGGCACAATAAACCACCCACAATTAAACCAGAACCTGCCAGCCTCAGCTGGAATGCAGGCTTGGCTTCATAGCTGCACCTCTGTGGAATAGATGCATTTTACCAACCAGCCTGTAGGGGCAGCAGCTCCCACGAGGAGGCTCATGGCATGGGGGAAACCAGAAGTTTCTAGAAGGGTGAGCATCAAGCACAGAGCTTTCTGCTCCTGACTCAAATTAGGAGCCTTCTTACTTCCGTTCACATCCTTCAAGCAGGCAAGCCACGCGGCCAAGCCCAACATGAGCATGCATTATGGAAGAGAGGGGGGGTTGGTATGGTGTTTATTTTAAACAGCATCTCAAACTCGTGACATTGTTGCAGCTGGACTTGGAACTCCTGATCCTCCGGCCTCTACCTCCACAGCCCTGGGATTATCTGCCAACAGCGGGACTTCAACAGCGGGACTTCCGGCTCCATGCTCAAACTCCTTGGCTTCGGGACTCATCTCTCTGACGGCTGCCTCCTCTTCTGCACACGTGTGCGTGTTAAATCTCACATCTCTCTCTCTCTTACAATGACTCTTACAATTGCACTCAGAGCTCACCTAGATGATTCAGGACAGCCTCCTCCTTCAAAATCCTCTACAGAATTGTATCTTCAAAGAGGCTTCCTCTCAGTGATGTATTTACACAGGTCAGCGGCTGAACCTTCCCTAGCGAAAGTGGCCGAAGCCACTCCAGAGCGCAGAGAGCCAAATTCCGCACACCTGGCTTGCCCTTGCCTACTAAGAACCAGCTCAAATCCAGAGAGAGGCCGAGGCGGAAGTGAGGATGTCAAGTCGGATTTGAGCCGCCTGGCCTCAGGGGGACCAGGAGAGCTTGCCCACCGGCAGGAGTTCACTGCAGTCTTCTCTGAGGCTGCAATTGAGGTCCAGTCCAGCCACTGCTTGTTCCCTAATGCAAACGCCTTTTATAAGCCGTGCTGTCCCTCTGACAGGAAAGTTCTGCTTTGATGAAACCAAGCTCTTTAAAAAAGGAACATTTTCTCAAAAGCCATAAGAGGATCCCCGTGAAATTAAATTGGGAAGACAGACATCGTAAAGGCCCCAGGCGCTGGTTCTGACTTTTAAAATTGTCTGTTAAATTAAAGTTGGGCCATAGAGACGGCGTGCTCCACTTGCCTTCCTCGGGGACAAGCTCTCCTCCTGCAGAGCAGCCCAAGGCTGGATAGAATTCATACCTGCAAGCCTGTGTTTGAGCTTTGGCGGCTGGAAGGAAGCTATCTGGGATAATCAAGAAACGAGACTCTCCATCGATAGAGAGCTGTCAGACTGTCATTGGGACAGTGAGGAAGTCCCACCATGACATCCCAGAAGTCTCTAGTATTTCAGTCAGGGTCATTTACTAGGTGACAGAAACTGACTTGAGGGGTGCGATGGTTTGTATATGCTTGGCCCAGGGAGTGGCACTATTAGGAGGTGTGGCCTTGTTGGAGTAGACGTATCACTGTGGGCATGGGCTTTAAATCCCTCATCCTAGCTGCCGGGAAGCCAGTCTTTTCCTAGAAGCCTTCGGATGAAGATGTCAAACTCTCAGCTCCTCCTGCACCATGCCTGCCTGGATGCTGCCATGTTCCCACCTTGATGATAATGGACTGAACCTTTGAAGCTGTAAGCCAGCCCCAATTAAGTGTTGTTTTTTTTTTTAATAAGAGTTGCCTTGATCATGGTGTCTCTTCACAGCAGTAAAACCCTAACTGGGACAAGGGGAAAACCAACCAATCTCACTAAACCAGGAATCGTTTGGCCTTAGACATCTGAAGTGCCATCCTTAGGATCCAGGTTCTTTTCTTCTATCCTCCACTTTCCTTCCTGTGGATTACCCCAATCACAGATTAAAAGGTCTTCTCATGGTGCCAAGAGAGCCTCCTTCTCTCACACCCTCAAGCTCTAAGGGGAAATAGATTGCTTCCCTCAAGAGTTAGAGTCCTGGGTATCTGGCAGACCCAGATGGGGGCAGGTGCCACCTCTGTACTTATCTATAGCCTTGGGTTTACTGAGGGCCAGGCTTTGATGCTAATATCTACCTTGTGTTACCCAAAGTCCATAACTCATAGGCAAGGGATGATTTGGAGTGATGTTAAACAGCGAGTTTATCCTTATCGCCTGGATTGGCCAGCATAATGGCTCTGCTAGTCTGCTCCAAGTGCCATAACACAATTATATAGAGTCAATAGCCTAAAAATCAGGAATTGAGATGGGAAGCTAGGGGTCATGGTGCAATCTGATTGGTTTTAGATTTACAGGTTTCTCCCCTGAGTGTCCAGGGTGAGTGGCTGAGCATCAATTGCATTTTATAAGAATGCCAGTTCGATCCTATCATCATCCTTCTTTAAAGGTCTTTCCTTCTGGGCTAGGGCAGTAGCATGGCACTGGTGTCTGGTGACAGCCCAGATGTTTGGCTACATCACAACATGGTTGAAAAGGGATAGGAGAAGTAAGTACTATAACAGGTCCCAGACCTTAGCCCAACTGACTCCATGATGGTAATACCATTCAAGCCATAAAACTCAGCATGTAGACAGCACCACCTGCCAAAACTAAAACAAAGGCCTAATCCATCAAAGTCCATATAGTTCTGGGAAAGTCTCTAAATGTACTAACCTTGCCTCTTGGGTTCTGTAGCTCTGCTTCTGGATAATTGTTCTTGTTAGCTAAAGTATGTCAACCCAGAACATGGTTTCTGTGCCTTAAAAGCTCCACCCTGACAAAGGCTCTGAGATACCCTTTGGTCCTGAACATCCAGTGTAATCTCAGGCTGGCTAATAAAGATTTTCTGCCGACTTAATCCCGTGTCTAAGCAGTCTTCTCTGGTAGATACCCCACAACTGCCCATTCTTGAAAGAATTCATCTATTCCTTCGAGATTCAACTCCCTCCTGTGACCTACTGACCCACTCATCTGCTGCGGGGCCCAGTTCCTAAGGGATCCACCATATCTCAGTACTTCACATGGGGAACCAAGATTTTAGCACATGAATCTTTTTGCAGGAGCTCTAGCCAACCACAGCATGGAAATCTCAATGGTTACTGATTCAACTGATAGATGGAAGCAGACTGCCTAAAGCAGACAGGAGCTGAGGTCGAGGCTACAAAGCCTCTGAAGCCTTCCTCCTATGAGCCACCAGCAGCCACCCCACCTCTGTTCCGGAACCACCCCACCAGGCTGGGGGTAGAGGGCACACAACCTGTGGAGTTCAAGTTATCTAGATGTTGCATTCATAGGCACTCAGACCCCAGCCATAGTGCCTGCACCCACCTTTTAGATTCCAGCCTTCCAACCCCAACCTATCAGCCCCTCTTGTCTATCCATACCCTCATCTTAACCTCCTGGTGACTACAAGTGAGGTGTAGCTCACCTTCACAGCTATGTGAATCTTTGGGGATTTACTGGTTAAAGGACAGAATCACACCATGCCCAACACCAGTAGCAGTTCTCACTTGGTAACACATCATGGCTGTGTCCTGGGATGTGGGCAGAGACATACCTACTAACTCCTTGTGATAGCTCAAAACCATGGCCACAATTTGTTTAGCCACTTTGTCTACAGGTGTGTGTGTGTGTGTGTGTGTGTGTGTGGTGCATGCACACTCACAATCAAATAATAAATACCCTTCTTTGGCTAAATACTGGTTCATTTATATTTAAAATAAAATTCCCATTGTGGAATTGCTGAGTGAGGTAGTTTGGCCCCCACAGATTTGTTTTGAAGGTTCATTTTACATTTTGAAATTTGTTCTTACAACCTTTTTGATCTGCTTTTAGGTGAAACGCCCCTCCCCATCCCACGTGCCCCAGGACCATCCTTCTTCCTCTTCCCTTTCCCTTGGCTACCATTCACCTCCAACACAGGGTCTCACTCCTTATTTCCCTTCAGAACTGGAAGAGAACATCACAGCTGTAACCCCGAATCATATACGGGAGACTTACACGATTCATAGGGCGGTGTGGGTCCATGACTGCGAAGAGAAAGTCCAAGGTACAGGAGCGCTGACAGACCAGGTGAGAGGATGAGGGGACACAGAGCAGGGTTCCTTCCACTGAGGACCTGACCTCTCGTCAGTATGTGAGCATCAGCTGGCTGCAGCCAATGCCCCACTCACATCTGGGAACCCAGGCTCCAAAGAACACAAGGAAGAGGATGTTAATCCCCCCTGGCAAGAATAAGACCACTACCACAATTTGGGGGTCAAATTTGAATTACATTTTATTAAATACTGACCAGAACGGTAGACACCTGCCAGGTCTATACCAGGATTCCCAGAGTATGGTGTCAAATTGCATTAGCCGGGGGTTTATAATCCAATCAGGGCCAAGCATACATCCTGCTGTGCTTCCTGCCTGCGTACCTCCCACTTACATTTGATCGAGTTCATCATGTGCAGTTGAAGCAACCAAACTTGTTTACAGAAGCAAAAACACTTATATGAACAACAGCTCCCAGCATTCCAGGAAGTTAGCTGTCCTTGGAGAAGTGGAACTCACAGGTTACAAGCGTTTTTGTTTTATAGATCTCTTAACTTAAAACATGTTTTGTAGGTCTCTTAAACTTAAAATGTAACAGCCTTCACAAAGCCAGGAATCTGTGAAGTGCACAACCACCCCACTCCACAGATACCCTCACCTGGGAAAAAGGTCTGGCAAGCCACAGGCAACCACTGAAATGGGATCACAAATTCTAGTCTGGACAGTTCAAGTTACTGAAAAGACATGGCTATTGAGATATAAAGAAACATGAGCCTGGCTATGATTTGACTGGATCCCGCCTCCCCCAAGTACCATCTATAGAAAATGCATGCCTGAGGTTACATGCTAATGGATGGTGTTTAGGGACATGGCTTTTGGAAGGTGATTAGGGTTATGAAGGTAGAGTCCCAGTGTTGGTGTGAGTGGCTTTATAAGAAAGAGACGCAGGTGTAATGAGAATTCTGGAATTTTGGTTTCTTTAAAAATCACAGAAATAGTATATGTATGTGCTTTTGTTTTAATCCCAGGCGTAGGTAAGGACATGAGACTGCTTTGAACTATCTGCAGCAGCTGAATATGATTTGTCTCGTGCTCTAGCAGGAGCCTGGTTTTGCCAGCTGCAGATAATTTCTGTGATTGTGTGTCATTTGGAATTCTGGGAAATTTTCAAAGGCTCTATGAATTTGAAGGCTCCAAGAAGTGCTGTTAATTGTTTAGGAAGAATTGTTGCACTTTGTTAGTAGCTGTGGTCAAAGAAGAAACAAGAGGAAAGAAATTAGATTCGGGGATTTTTCTAGGTCCTTTCTCTCCTCTATCCTTGTTTCTCTCCCATCTAGTATTAGGAGGTGAAACTGGGAAAATACACCACGGTGGAGAAAGAAGAACCCACAAAGTAGCAAAGACCAGCTACACCCAAGCTATATGCTTGCACAGTTTCTGCAGTGGTGCTTTAGTAAAGAGGCCCTCATCAGGAGTCAGAACTCTTCCCTTAGAGTTAAAGTTCACATGCTAAATAACACATTTGTTCATGACTGTAGGGAAAGGGGAAGGGACAGACACATGGACAGAGCATGTATATGTGTGAGCATGGTATATGTATGTGCAGTGTGCATGCACGTATTCATGCAGGTATGTGTGCCTACACATGCATCTGGAGGCCAGAGGGGGCGTTCTGGTACCATTTCCTATCTCACTCTACCTCATTTCTTTGAGACAGGGTCTCTCTCTGAACCTGGAGCTCCTTAAATCCTTTTGTTCCCCTCAGGACCCCAACATCAAGAACTGGGATAACAAGCATGGTATGTGGCCATACCTGGCTCGTTACATACACATAGACATCCAAATCCTATGGTTGTATAGCAAGTGCTCTTGGCCACTAATTCATGTCTCCAATCCCACTATACATGTTCGTCCTCTATACATGTTCCAGTCTGTGGCACTCAGTTATAGCAACAGAAAACAGACTAAGAGACTAATTTGTTGTTGAAGGCTGATCTGAAAAAACAGATTGTCATAGTCAACAGCCTGGCAAGTTGGCCAGGCCAGGGTGGCACTGCCCTCCCCCAAGTCCTCCAGGCTGGACTTAGCATCTAGATTCTCCTAGAAAGTAGCACTTTCAGATCCACCACCTTGGCGCCTACTGTTCTCCCTGCCAGCCTGGTCACCCCCTGACATTTCCCTTCTAATGAGATGTTCTAAATGGCCTCTGTGCTAATTCAGACTCTAATGGAGATGTCCTCATCCTTGGCCGTTCAGATCATTAGTGAAAAGGTTAATGGCTCCCCCACTGGGCCAGCAACTGGGGGATTTCAGGTCCCCTCTCCCTGACCATGTCCCTGAGCAGGGGCTCTCAGCCCATCAGAGCCCAGGCTGGAGAGCTATGAACCCCAGGTGTCAACAGAGAGACAAGGCTACTCAAATAGAGCTGTGGTGCACAGTGCACACTGATGACAGATGGTTGGAAGGTACACCACTGCCAACATCATCCTCAGGAACTGAAGACTACACTTCACATGATATCCAGGTTGGCCACTTACAGAACCAGCTTCTATCTTCTTCATCTGCTGTCCCTGCTGGTGGCCTCTTGTCTTGCTCCTCTGGAACCATGACTTATCTCTGCTGAAGCCCCTCCAGGAGGCTGTCGGGAGTCACCAATCATGTCTCTTAGCCCTACCCCCTCCACCAGCCACCCACTAGTCTGTAGAACATCAGGATTGGTCAGTGAGTACAAGCCCCAGCTCTAACTGGAAGCCATGATGTGTGTAACCCCCATCATTTTACCCTGCATCCCTTGCTGGCATAGCCGCAAGACTCATGTGCCCCTAGACTGACAGTGCAGACTCCTTCTTGTACCTCTGCTAGACCCCACCCTGCACCTGGCCTGGTCTGAGATCTCACATTGTCCTGAAACCAGGAGGAGGACCAGTCTGAGAGGACCTGTGAAAACAGCAGAATCTCCTGCCGTAACCCACTCACTGCTGGCTGTGAAGTTCATCACACACACACTCCCACGCAGCAGCCCTACACACTGTCCATTGAGGATAACAAAAAATTGTTTGAATGTCCCCCTAGGTGTAAAAGGGTGTGATTTGTGCACACCTGGTCACCAGGACCTGGCATGGCCCGAGGACCCAACAGTTCTGCAGTTCTACTATCATCATTCCCTCCTCTTCAGCCCTTCTGTGTCCCGCTCTAGGTGGACGGAGCTCTGTTACCTGAGCCCGCCCCACCATCTGCAGGCACATTCTTAGCCTCTCAGAGCCCAATTCCACAGCGACATGATGTCCCATCTGTAGCGCACCACCAGATAGGCCTCATGTTCCACTGAAGGCTACTACTGTGGCCTAAGCTGGATCATCACCCAACCCCCAAATTAATGACACCCACTACCTCAGACGTAGCTATATTTATTTTGAGGTATTTGAGACTCCTGAGGAAATAATTATAGTCATCTTGGTGAGCTCTAAACCAAAATGTCCATATAAGAAAAATTGATGACATGGGCATCCACACAATCATAGAGAGAGGAGACAGCCTTCCTCAAGCCCCTCAGAGAGGCTTTAGGAGAAAGCAACCTGCAAACACCTCAACCTTGAGCCTCAAGCTTCCAGGATTGAGAGAGAATACCTTGTTACTTTAGCTACCCTGTCTGCAACATTCTGTCCTGTTTCTGATAGCTCCCTGGCCAAGGGAATGCTCCAGTTGCTTCTCTGGAAAGCCAGCAGAAGAGTATCTGGACCACACCCTACCCCCTGGATAGAGCTGCTATCCAGAGAGGCCCCTCTCTCTTGACAGGATGAAGCTTCCGTGATGCTACCCCTCATGGGCCACAATGGTTCCTAAGACCTCAGCAAAGGGGCGGCACAGGATACTTTATTGGGTCATGATATCCAAGCAGGAAATGTACGCCCTTGATCTCCTCTCCTGTCTATCAGAAGATGCTAGCCCATCCCCACACACAAGGCATGCATCACTTCCCCCTGATCCCCCGGTAGCTTTTGCTCGTACCCACCCTCCCCCAGCTGACACTGGGTCTGCCCACCTGTGTGGACAACTCCAGCATCCCTGTTCTCGCCACCTTCCATTCCACAAAGCCTCCCACTGCAGCTTAAGGGAATTCAAAGCCAGAGGAACTGGAGCAAGATAAGCCCTCAACTTTCCTGCTCTGCCCAAACAGATATTGCTGTAGTCCACTCACTCCTTTCTGCTAGTGCAGATCTGAAGGCCGTCTTATCTGTACACAGAACCAAGTCTGGGCAGGCATGAGCTGTTTGCAGAAACGGCCGATGAATACCGGCTGGCCACGCAGGGCCTAATGGAACTGAAAGAAGGGAGGTGAGGATTTGGGAGGCTTTATGGCTACAGTCCCTTTGGCTTAGGGACAATGGTCTAGATCTACAGTCCAGAAAGCAGAGAGCAGAACCCTAGGCCTGTTCTACACGAAGCTGCTGCCATACCACAGCCAGAGCATCCCACGTGCATCCCCACACCTGGACATCTGTCTGGTCCTCGCTGACTTCTAAGGCTGCCCACACCTCTCATCTCAATACCCAGTCATGTCCCATCACATTTCACCTCCAACTCTAGGAGGCTTCCTTTCTTGTAAACCAGACTGCAGCCCTGCCCCTCCCTTCCAGTGATCTCCCCTGCCCTGAGTTCAGGCCAGGTCCTAAGGACGTATGTCAGAGTCCCACCCTCCCTCTCATCTCCAGCCCTCAGAACCATCCCCATGTCCTTACCTTCCCAGTTATCTGGTTAGTCCTTCTATCTGGAACTCCCGCCTCCCGTTTATAGCAAACTTACCCTTTGGGAGGAAGAGAGCTGGGGCGGTATTTGTTAAACTTGCCTGGCTTATGCTAAGCCCAGAATTTGATTTTCAGCACCCCATTAACCACTCCTGCCTGCCTGTAATTCCTCCGCTTAGGAGGTGGAGGCCGTGGGATCAGCAGTTCAAGGTCATCGTTGGCTGCATAGCAAGTTTGATGCCAAACTGAGCTACGTGAGAGCCTGTTATATGAGGAAAAGGAGGAACAGGAGGAAGAGAATAAACAAAAAAAGAGGGAGGAGATGTGGGGTCAGGTGCCCATCAGGGTCAAGTTTTGGAATCTCATATTTCATCATCATAGGGATCCAGGATGGACACATGGGGGATGGGCGGTGGAATAAATGCAATCACCAGACCCTGCCCTGGATTCACTTAGGCAGAATAGCAATCATCCAACGTACTACAAGCTAGAAGGGAGGACTGGTGGGGACCTAAAGGGAGAGGCTCCTCTGCACAGGCAGCCCCTGGCTGCAGAGTTTAGCGTCTGCATTAGCAGCTCTTCTTTGTCTCATTTCTCACATCATACCCTCTCTCATATTCAGGGGTCAGCATATTCCTAAAGGGCATAATATGGGTTTCCCCACCACTATCTGAAGGAATGAGGAAGGACCTTGTAACACACACACACACACACACACACAGTATTTTCCTAAAAAAGAAAAAGAATGACGGGATCCATCTCCCATCGCAGGTATCAGACCAGGAGTCTCACTGGCCCTCCTCTGAGTTTCTGTCGTCATTAAAAAGATGAGTCTCAAAGAAAATTCTATTAAAATGAAAATTAACACTCTACACACCCCCAGGAGGCTGGAGTTCTTTATATCTACCCTGGCGAAAAAAAAATCTTGCTTGTGTACCCAAGGGGGCCTGTGCGAGATTGCTCTCTCCAGTGTGGTGTGTAATGGTGAAATCTCACAACGAACAGGAACATCCAATGGGCTACAGACACAGTGAGTAGCAGGAGTCCACACGGAGAGGGAAAGCTATCTTCCTGCAGTCAGGATCCTCCTGCTCTCCCTCCCTTCCTCCCTCCCCTCTCTTTCCTCTCTCTTTCTTTCTCTTTAAATGTGTGTGTGTGTGTGTGTGTGTGTGTCTGTGTGTGTGTGTGTACCTGTTTATTTGTATTACCTGTATGTGTGTGCACACAAATAAGTGTGGAGACCAGAGGTCAACATTCGATACATCAGATGTCTTCCTTCCTTTTTTTTTCTTTCTTTGTTTTGAGGGAGAACAGGGTCTCCCACTGAATCAGGACCTCATTCAGCTATAGCAGCTGGCCAGCAAGCTCAGGGATCCTCCTGTGCCTGTCCTTCTAGCCCTGGGCTATAGACATCTGCCACTGTGCCCTGTCTTATGGGTAGCTGCTAAGGATCCAAGCAAGTCCTCGTGTTTGGCAGCAAGGACTTCACCAGCTGAGCCATCATTTCCCCAGTCCTTGGACCCTTCCTTCCTTCCCCCTCGTCATAGGCAGGTGAATTTTACAGACAGTTCGAAAGCTTGAAAACTACAACTAAAATCTTTGACCTTGGGCACCTGTCTATAGGGTAGACTTTTTTTGTTTTGTTTTTCCTCTCGGTACTGGGATTAAACTGTGGACTCAATAGAAGCTAGACAAGTAATTGATTAATGAGAGATACCACCAGCTCTTTCTTTTTGAGACAGGCCTTCACTATGTGTCCTAGACTAGCCTTGAACTCATTATCCTCCTGCCTCTGCCTTCTGAGTGCTGAGAGTACAGACATGCACCACTATGTCTGGTTGGGGCATGGTCTTTGAATGACATTTTAAGACAAAAGCACAAATTCCTACCTGTGCTGTTGAATTCAGAATACAAATGGCAATGGAATGGGATGGAAATGAGGTTATTTGCATATGGAAAATCCCACTCCTCCTCTGGGGACCCTCTCCCCTGCCACACCGCAGGAAGCCCCTCAGCACAGAGGATTCAGGTAAGGTTTTCTCTGACGTCTGTCATTCTGCAGATCCACGCGCTCCTCCAAAGCCTGTACTGTCCAGGCTAAGCAAAGCCTGCTTTGTCCAGGCTGATGCCTAAGATCAAACGGAGTGTTGTACCAACACTCACTTGTATTGGGGTGCCGGGGTTGCCAATACAAAGAGTCTTCAGTAGGGGACTCAGAAAACAAAATTATTCCTTCGCTATCCCAAAGCCTGGACGGCTACATACCACAGTGTGGATAAGTCAGTTTCTCTCAGGCTCTCTCTTTCTCTCTGTTGTGTACATGACTGTCTTCTCCCTGTTTCTTCCTGAAGTCAATCTATGTCTACTTGTGTCTTCACCTCGTCTCATAAAGGCATGTTAGGACCCACCTGTAGGGATAATCTCTTGTGCATTGTGTAAAAGCATCATCTGTCAATAAAATCTGATGACCAAGAAGCTGAGGCAGGATTTAGAAGGTGGGACATTCAGCAGAGAGAGAGAGAGGAACTCTGGGAAATGGACGGGCAGGAGGATCGGCCACCTGAGGTAAGAGACAACACAGAAGTCATGGAATAGCATAAATGGGTAACTGAATTCTGAGCTAGGAGGGAGGCAGGCCAGTGTGTAAGGCCTAGAAAATAATTCATAAATTAAGAAGCCTCTGTATGATTATTCAGGAACCTGGGGAACATAGAAAAGCCCAGGACACCAGCCCACCCGATGCCGCTGTATCTTAATCAGTCTTAACCATCTCAGCATATGCCTTTTATGAAAAGAATTCCCAGCACGTCTTGTGTGCTTACTGTGGATGAGGTGCTACTTCAAATGAGCCATCCTCCCTTCGGTTTCCTTCTTTCAACAACCCTCTGAACAATTTTCAACACCCTCACGTTACAGAGAAGAGGCTCGGAGAGGTGAAGGCAATGGTGTGAGGTCACCCAGCCTAATCATCAGCTGACCTTCCCAGCCCGGTGGCGGCAGCTTCTTTCCGTTTTGTTCTGAGATTGGGTCTCATGTAGCCCCAGCCAAGGCTGACCTTGAACTCAGCCTCCATCCACTGAGTGCTGGGATTAAAGGCATGCCCCCCACCATTCCCTGCTTTCTGTCTTCTTCTAAAGGGCACATGATAATTGTATGCAGTTCTGGGGTGCAGTGGGATAGTTCCTATGATGTGTAAGGAACAAACCTGGGTAATTAACCTCTCTGCCTTCTGAAGCAACTATCATTCCTTTCTTGGAACCTTCAAACTCCTAGCTTCAAAATAGTTCTAAAATAGATAATCAGTTGTTTCCACTTTGGCCAGTCTGCTATGCTATAAGGCACTGTTTCTCAACCTGTGGGCTGTGACCCCTTTGGAGGTTAAATGACCCTTTTACTAGGGTCACATGTTAGGTATCCTGCATATCAGATATTTATATTATGATTCATAACAGTAGCAAGATTACAGTCATGAAAGAGCACTGAAAATTATTTTGTGATTGGGGATCACCAGGACATGAGGAACTGTATTAAAGGGTCTCAGCATTAGGAAGGTTGAGAACCACTGTTGTAAAATACAGAGCCTCAGCCCCCTCAACTTCTTCCCCAGAAGGCAGGTTTTGGAGGGTGGGGACTGATTGTGCCACCCTGATGCCTGGCACAGAGAAAACACTGCACAAGACTGATGGCCAGAGAGGGGCTCTCCTACAAAGACCATAATCCCCAAAAGGCTTCCCTAACCTCCTTCAATGCTCAGCTCCCTGCTGGGGTCTCAGGCCTCCTAGTAGCCAGCCCTAGCTCCCAGGTCCCAGGTCTGCCAAACACAGGCACCTCAAAGCTACTGAAACAGCACAGCCCTTTGGTAAAAATCAATGCCATAGCCGGTGAGCAGCTGGGCCGAGCTTCCCCAGGCTCGACCGTATCCCAGCAACAACACGCACATCCCCTTGTCTGCGAGCTCCTGAGAAGATCCTGCTCCCAGACGCCAGAGCCCAGCTAGTCCCAGCTCAGAAACCACTGAGCCTGCAGCCCCCGCTCAGACAGGAATGGGCTGGGCAGATCCTAGGCTCCTGCAGACTCACCTCCTGGGCCAGAAATAGACCCTTGCTAGAGGACGCTAAGAAAGATGTCCTGGTCAGAGTTGTCAAAGAACCATCATAGGTTCCTTATCCTCTGTCACCCACTCCCACCCATCATAGTCCTGCTGCTCTTATGGGGGGTAGTTATCCTCTGGCCAGAACAGGCTGCAGGGAGACACCCCCTACCAGGGCAGTGAGAACAGTTGGAATCTGACAACGCTCTGGAAACAGGTGCACACACTGGTGGATGCTTTGCAGAGAAGCTTCCAGAAAGCACCATCCTCCCAAACCCACAGACTCTTCCAAAGAGGACACTGAGGCCCCTTGCTGTTGAGGGAACACAGCCTCTTCCTGTCTAGTCTGTCTCAGCTTCCCCAGGACATCAGTCCATGTGGTTGCAGGCCCAATTCCAATGCCACAGAGCCTGACTGGCCTTGAATCTTCCCTTGGTGCTTGGCTGAGGTGGAGCTGCCAGCCAGAGCTCCTGGGGTAGAGGAGACAAGAAGACAGAGAGTGCAGGCTGGGTGCCAGCCGTGGGCTCGCCAGCCTGCTCATCTGCACAGCCGTGTTCTTAGTTACTGTCTTCGATGGGACTGTCTGGTGTGGCTTATGCTATCTCCTTCTCTATTGCTAACTTACTGAAAGTCCTGTGGTTCCTTTCCTGTTTTCTCTCAGCTTTTCTTGTAGAAACTGACAGCCCATTTCATCTGCCTCATTTATTTTCCATTTTCTCGTGTGCACCATTGACTCCTTTTGAAGAGCCTTCTTTTCCTGGTTGGTCTTGCACCATTGACTCCTTTTGAAGAGCCTTCTTTTCCTGGTTGGTCTTGCCTATAGCTGGCAATATTGTAAAGGCAAGAGACCATCAGGTCTTAGATTTGGGCAGACTTCCCATGCTGATAACTTGCTAATCCTTTAGAATGTTGGATCCTTAGTTTCTCAATATAGATTCTTGGGACAGACATACACGCCTGTTGGAATGACCCACGGATGGTTCAGGGTTATCATTTTAAAGCCTCTGTCCCAGGAAATGGCCGTTAGTACCAGATGTTAGCATTGGTATAGAGAGTATGGGGTGCTTGTGTGTCTGAATTTATGAGATCAGTAATTTTTGTCCTCTTTTCTTCCTCATGAGGCGGGGAGCCTGTACACAGGGGTGCAGGGGTAGAGTGGGACAGCTCACCTGTGATCCTGAATCTGTCAGTCTATCTGCCCCTTCTCCTTCTTGCCCAGCTATCCCTGGAAGAAGTGAACAAAAGCATCAACTCCACCCACTGCTATAGGATTAGGTGTGTGGCTTATAGGAGACCACACAGGATTTTGAGCTTCTTCCCCAGTGCTTTTTAGAAGGCTTGAGTGGCACCTCTTTCTGGCCTGGGAGAGGTCTCGTGGGCTGGTTGAGAGAGACCTCACAAACTGATCCAGGGTACAGTTATGGCCCAGTTCCTAACAGGCCAATAGTTGAAGGGAATTGGCTCTCTGCATCTCTCACCCAACTATTTATGTAAGACTGAATTTTGGACCTTTGAATTGATACTGGATTGAGTTTCAGGAAACACTAAGATGGAATGCATTTAAGAAAGGCATGAGTCATGGGTCTTGAAGGGTTATTTCCCAAGGTCAAATGTTGATTGAATGTTCAACATGACATTATTAAAGGGTGGGGGTCTTTAAGAGGTGGCTAAGCCATAAAGTTCCTTCCTCATGAATAAAGCCCAAGAAATTGGAGATGTTGAAAATCCCATTTGCAATATTTTTTAAAACAAAAATATTGGAATATCTCTAGTCAAGGAAGCTAAAAAAAACTTCAGTGAACTTTCAAAACACCTCAGAAAGAAATCGAAGAAGATGGACAGGTGCAGACTAGACAGAATCAATATTGTGAAACTGGTTGCATTACTAAACACAGTCTGCAGATTCAGTGCAGCCCCCACCAAGACCCCAATGACAGTCTTCACAGGAATATAAGCACTAATCCTAAAATTCATATCAAAGCACAAAAGATCCCCAACGGCGAAAGCAACTCAGAGAAAAAAGAATGTTGTAGTTACCAGCACACCGGATTTCAAGTTATACTGCAGAGTCATAATAACCAAAACAGCATGGTTCTGGCTCAAAAGTAGACACACAGATCAACAGAGAGAATAAAAGACCCCCATGCAACTCCACACATCTGAAGCTATGTGATTCCTGACAAAGATGCCAAAAATAAAAACTAGAGAAAAGCCACCATCTGATGCAGGGGACACTGGATGTCCACTGTAGAAGAATAAACTAGATCCCTGTCTCATCCTGTACAGAAATCAGTTCCAAATGAATCAAAGACTTCTGTAATGTAAGACCTGAAACTCTGAAACTGCTAGAAGAAAACATGGCAAACCTTCTAGACACAGGGAGGACTGACTGGTTGTTTAGGAAATAAAAACCATTAATGAACAAATTAGATTGCATGAAATTAGAAGGTTTCTGTACTGCAGAGGGAGCAAGTGCCTGAGGGAGGGCTACAGGGCCGGAGATCTTTCTAGTTATGAATCTGAAAAAGGATTGATATCGAGGGTATATAAGAAATTCAATACCTCGCAACTGGAGAGATGCCGCCTCAGCAGTTAAGGGCCCTGACTGCTCTTGCAAAGGACCTGGGTCTGGTTTCCAGCACCAACCCCAAGAAATGTGACACTCTTCTGGTGTCCAGGGGTGCTGCTCACACGTGGTACCCATGAACTCACATAGGCACATGGAAATCTTTAGGTGGATAGGATTCACAAAGCTAAATAGCAGTAAAATTCCAATGGATAAATGAACTAGTGAACAAATTCTGGACAGATGAAGGGTGAGTGACCCGTGAATATATGAAAATGTGCTACACAGCCTCCTCATGCTCCACAGCCTCCTCTGTCAAATGCAGATCGATTAAAACAACACTGAGAGTCTGTCTCAACCCCTGTCAGAACAGCCATTACTGAGAAAACAAATAAATGCTGTCGAGGATATAGTGTATAAGTCTTATACACCACTGGTGGGCGTGTAAATTAGTCCATCCACTATGGAAATCAGTATGGAAATAGAAAATAGAATTACCACATGATCCAGCTAGCCAGCTTCTGGGAATCTATTCCAAGACCTCTAGAGCAGCACACCCCACCGACATGTTCACACCTGTTTCTTGTGGCACGATTCATAACAGCCAAGTCATGGTGTCAGCCTAGGTATCTGCCAGCAGGTAAGCATGTAAGAAATGTGGTTCATTTCTACATATGCTGAGAAATATGTTCATTTCTACATAACCTGAGTTTTAGGCATCAAAACAGAATTATGTTATTTGTAGGAAAATGGATGAAACTGGAAATAATCGTATAAAGTAAAATCAGTCAGAGAGATAAGTGCTACAGGTTTTCTTTTATTTGTGGAATTTTGATTTTATATAGACACATAAAGCGCACGCGTACACACACGCACACATACACACACACACACACAAACACACACACACACACTACCTGAAACAAAAGTTGTTGGACTATGTAGCTCAGGGAATGATGTAAAGAAAAATCCTGTAAAGAATGATGTAAAGAAAATTATGTAAAGAAAAATTCAGTATTTAAAGGAACTTTTGACCTCATAGGGTGTGGTGGCCCACACCTTGGATTCCAGGATACAGAGGCAGAGTCAGAAAGATCTCTGTGAGTTCAAGGCCAACCTTGTCTACATAGCAAGAATCTGGCCAGCCAGGTCTAAATAGTGAGAGTTTCTCAAAATAGAGAGGGAGAAAAAGTACTCTTGACCACAGTTGTTCATTGGTCCCACAGGTGCTCACCCCATCCACTAGCTATGGCCACCTTCATACCTACCCCACCCTCACACAAGACCCCCCTCATTTCCCCTCATTTCCCCCCATTTCCTCATACTGTGTTAGTGGCATGCACAACTAACACACTCCACTTATTTCTGTTTTCTATTAGTAGCCACGATAGCATCCAGCACCTCCAGGGGCGGTGAGTTCTTTTTCCACTGCTGTGTGCAGTGTCTAGGACCTCGGGAGGATCACACATAGACTTGTTGAACAGTGAGTGGATAGCAGACACACAAGGGGCTGCTCTTAAAAGACACTGTTTAGCCAATGGTGAGAAGCAAACTATTGAGGCTGTGGGGAGAGAGTCCCCAGTCTCAGGGAACCTCAGAGGCAAAGGCCCAGAGGCAGCAACAAGGCACAGGGGTCAGAGGGAACAAAGACTGCAGTGGGGGTGGGGGAGTGTGGGAAAGTAGAATTTTGAAGTGCTGTAGTGGAAGGCTTTGTGGGTAGTAAGGCATGGGGTGGGGGGAGTGGCTAACCAGAAAATCCTGGGAAGCCTTGGAGGGCTTTCTGTAGGACAGCAAACTCAGTCAGCTAGTGCTTTGAAAGCAAATTCTGCCCTGGCTCCCAAGAGGAAAGTGGAAGGAGTGGATCAAAGCTGAAGAAGGAACTGAGAGGAAAGCCTGGGAGGACTTCCTGGGAGCACGGGGAGCAAGAAGCAGACAGAAGCCACAAAGACCCCTCTTCAGGTTCTTCCATTATTCCAGAACCTGACGATTCCACAAAGCAGCCTGAAAATGCCTAGAAGCCTCCATAACCTCTGGAAAACGGAGGAACTCTCAAGAGCAGGGTTTTCAACTTCTGGGTGGCTACTCCTCTGGGGATTAACCTTTTCACAGAGGGTCACATATCAGACATCCTACACATCAGATATTTGCATTACAATTCATAACAACAGCAAAATTACAGTTAGGAAGTAGCAACAAAAACAATGCTATGGTTGGGGTCACCACACCATGAGGAACTGTATTAAAGAGTCACAGAGTTAGGGAGGTTGAGAACCACTGCTCTAGAGGGAGTTTCACGGGGGGGGGGGGGGGGGGGGAGAGGGGGCATGTTTAACTGTGAGAGCCTTTTCCATAGGATAGCTGTCTTCCACTACACTCAGATGGCGATTGTGCCAATGGTTCAGTGCCCCAAGCAAAGCTAGCAAGCTATAACCAAAAATACCAGAAAATTCCAGACGTTCAGTCTGCTAGCCCTTTCTCGGGCTGTGAGGGTGCAAAGGGGAGGGGTCGGAAGGGCTGTGTAAAGTGGGAGGGGACAAACTGGGTGCAGAAGGGGCGGACCCTGACCCAATGGCAGAGGTAGCTATGGAAGCCCCACCCCCACCTCCGGGGAGACATAGGAGAGGAGAGCACTATGCATTGTTGACCTGAGCCCGGCTCTGCAGCAAGGAGACCCTCTGTGGCGGCAGGGAGCAGAGATATTGCACACTCAGGAACTAGCCACAGCCAGGCCAGGCCACAACCAGAGCAGGCTAACAGGGCTGCCTTGCACAGAGTTCTAGAAGCAAGCTCGTGGGAAGCAGGAAGATTTCCTTCAGAACAGTCATTTCCGCCCAGAGCCACCCACTTCCTGTCCAGAGACCGAGCGTACCCACAAGGGTAAGTTGGTGATTAAAGTCACTCAGAGAAGCCGTCTTCATACTTCTGTCCCAAGACCGCAAAAATGCCCCACTTTCCGTTTACATAACTGAGGGAGACCTTCACTGCAGAGCAAAGGCGATGTGCCCAGAGTAGCCTGGCGCGCCACAAAACAGCCTGCAACTTCAGAAGAGAACAAACACCACTCGGCCCCACAGGGTACCTCTCTGGTGAGGCACCTGTGCCAAGGCGGGCAGGTGTTCCAGCATGTGACCAAGCTGGGGAGGGAAGCCGGCTTTTGAATGCCTTGGGTAGGAAGCTACAGAGGCTGGAGAAGCAAGCGGGGGCGAGCTAGGCCAGCCTGAGGTTTGGTGTCACCCTGGGAGGATTCTGGTCAGGAATTCAAGAGACAGATTGCTGTCCTAAATTTGACCACAATTCTCCATTGTTCCAGGAAAGGACACTCTAGATCCGGTGTGATTATTTGGGAAAATATTTTTGTCCACTTAGCAGACTGGGGAGGAGTATGCAGAGAAGAATTGCAGGACTCTGGAAGCTGGACCAGGATGTGGGGACAAGAGATGATCCCAGGAAGCATCCCAATTAAGGGTCCTTTGTGGATAGCCAGTGACTTTAAGCATCCATAGCCCATGAAATATCGGGGACTGTGTGGTGATAGAGGTCATCCTGGGCTCAGGATGGAGTGAGCTAAGGCATTACCCTCCAAACCCACACCCCACACCCCGAACCCCGTCTGTGCCACGGTAGTAGAAAGGGGGAGGAGCCAAAGTGGGAGAAGGCACAGAGTGGGGAACACAGCTGAGCCCCAGTTTCACTGGAGATGTGGCATGGATGGAAGTCACCTGGAGCTTCTGGGGGAAGACCTTAGACAAGGCACAATGCCACCCTATGTGGGCCTATGGCAGAATCTAGCTCGAAGAGTCTCCTAGCTTCTGGCAAAGAGACTTAGTCCCCATGTCAGTTCCTACGGCGTCCCCACAGCCAAGGACAACATAAAGGCACTAAGGGGTTTGAAGAAGAGAGTTTGGGTTGCACACATTTGGAGATGGTCATTGCCATGTCATGCGTGATCCCCCTCCAAGAGGATCGCATATGGGGGCTGCCATCCCTTGATCTCTAGTCGAGTGCCTCCATGGGGTCACATGGGAAATGAGGGCCTGACTCCCACGTGGGCGCCAGTGTCAGCCAGGAAGTCCCTGTGGATACAGACTCTGAGATGGCTGCTGCCTTCTTCTAGGGTTCTTCAAGTTCAAGGACACAGGAGCCTCCTGCGTAGGCTGGCTCTTCCTGCCCACGAGGGACAGGGAGACTGAGAGAGAAGTCTGCACGCAATGAGCTTCCAGATGGAAACCAGAGGCTCAAGAACACTGAGGACAGAGCGTGGGATACAGAGCCAAGCTCAGGAGGCAGAGGGAGCGAGTGTGGCTGGTCCTGCCTGGACACAGTCCTGGGATGTCAGACTAAATAAATTCCCTTTCATCTTGTAGGACCTGGGAAGTGGCGGGCTGTTGTGGATGGCCCTGGGCTTGTATTTTGATGCTAATTCCACTCATCAGAGGGGCTGCAGATGAGGAGTTGCCTTGGGAACTTTCTCCCCACCTTAACTTTTCAAAATAAAGGCTTGAGCCAATGATTGGGCAGGAGGAAGGGGGAGGAGCTGAGCGTTTGGGGGAGGAGAAAAGGATGGGGGGAGGGGGGAGCTACGAGGAGGGATCGACAGAAAGGCTGCAGAAAGAGAAGCTCCTGGCCTGGAGAAACCGCAAGTTATATAGGATAATATAGATGGGAATAGAGCAGTGTAGTGGGAGATCTGCCCAATCTAGGCTTATAGCTTGTATTGTTACTGATTGAGTTGCGATTTCTTTTACCGGGTAATTGGTTTGGAAACAAAGTAGCAACAGTGGGCAGTTTTCACAAGCACATAAAGACCCGGAGGAAACAGAAAGGTCCCTGGGAAGATGGGTCAGAGGAGAGTAGAAGGACTGTGGTGGCATCTGGTTGGACACTGAAGACCTATGACTGTGAGCTATATGGTTCCTTAAATCCAAGGGACCCTTGGCATAAGAGAGACAAGGACAAAGGGAGATTTCTGTACATGAGACTTGCAGGAAAATCGGAACAGAGAGCGAAGCACACATTCGCTTTAAGTCCCCTGTGATGGGAACACTGGTTCCCTGATCATCTCAGTGGTGGTGGCACCCACCTCTTGCTGGGGGACTGGTAGAGAAAACCATACCCTTGAAGCCATCGAATCTGCAGCAGAAAGTCCAGCAAGGAAACCTTGGGAACCATTGAAGCACACGTGTGAAATCGGCAGCTCAGTAGTAATGAGACTGATCGCCTCGCTTGGAGGTGAGCAAGAGATGTGGACAGACCAGGTAATGAATGGAGTCTGTGTAAGGGCCAGGTGTGGCTTAAAAGGTCCCAAGACCAGGCCAGGTCCAACCTCATACATTTGAAACTCTATTGCAAGGTCTGTTGACTCACGTGTGTTTCTTGATGTTTTCCTGGGGAGTCTATTTTGATTCACCCAAGAAAGAGAAGGCACTCATAGACCGTAGCCATGATTCCCACCCAAATCTAGCTTGATGAAGCAATGGAGGGTTATTTACAGACAGATGGATGAGGGGGTCACTCTTCCCCCGAGACACTGCTAACTACCCTCAGATCATCAGGTGAGGCCATGAGCCCTCCCCTCCTTCTACAAGAGAATGTTAGAGGGCCCAATCTCATGGTGATCTTCTGTGGGTAATTATAGATGCTCGAATCTCAAGGCAGCCTCTGTCATGCCATGCCCAGAGGACAGAGTTCTACAACCTCACCCACCCAGTTGTGGGTGGTCCTCCTTATTTTGTCCAACTATAGGTTAAAAATATTAAATAGAAACTTCTAGAAATAGTCCCAAAGTTCTAGATAGCTTTTTTTTGCATTGTATTGTAACTTTTTATTTTAGCTATTGTTAATGACTTAGTGAGTCTAATTAAAAATTTAGCCTCCTTGCAAGCATGCAAACAAAAGAAAAATGTAGTGTGTAGGGAGCTTTATGCTGTCCCTACTTTGGGGACTCCCCTGGGGTCATGGTATAAACCTCCTACAGATAAGGGAGGAGACATCTTTCTGTCAGCTTTACTCAAATGTGTCCATCCCCCGAGGCCTCCACAACACCGAGCTATTTTATAACGTACACTCAGTTTTCATAATTACTGAGAAAGAACAACACTGCTCGCTGCTCTTAATGACTCAAAGTGAAGCCATTCTCAAGACGCCGGCTGACGGTCGGGCTTTCTTCTTGCGAATTCCTTCCTCATCGGCTTTGGACACTTAGTCCTGGAGGATCCGAGCTGCACCAAGCCCTTCTCTCTGTTCTTGGTCACTTTCCCTCCATGTTTACGCAACTGGACACTTCCAGCCTGTGGTCCCCTTTCATTTTGGTTGTGTCCCAGTTCGTTTGTGAAGCCACCTTCACTTTGCTGTTATCTGGTTCCCTGCCGCATCCGTGTCAGGGCACCTGCTCTGAGGACGGGCAGCCTGAGTTCAAAGCCAGTAATAGCTTGCTCCACCACACCAGCCAAGGTCATTACCTCCCGTGGTGTTCAGAACTTCCTCCTTAAAGGGGCCATACAGACCGCCTCCAACCATAGTGGTTCAGTTTAGGGATTTTTTTGTTTTGTTTTGTTTTATTTTGTTTTTTTACCTTTATGGTGGCACAAAAACAATACACAGTTAAAACCCTACTTTCCATTTCGAGTCTGGATCTTTCCCCAGGCTAGCAAGATGCAGTGTATTCCCTACCAATACCGAAGAGCCGCAGCTCATAGCCTGTGATCACATGGAGGAAAGCTTATACTCCGTATGCAAATGTACCTGGGCTGGGCTGCCATCTGCAGGCCTCGTGTGTCCCAGGGTAGACTCTGAACGTAACCACAGCATGTGAAGCTAACAGTGTCATGTCAAAGTGTTCAACGGTGCCTTAGAGGGGTCAGCAAAATTTTTTGAGGGAATATATTTGACACTTTATACACTTCCTGTTTGGCATTACTGCCTGAGTATAAGCTAATGTAAATGGTTTACAGCAAGCTATACTGTGGTTGTTCAATGGACTGGGTCTTTGAAATACATTTGGGTCTTAAGAATATTTCCAACTTATAATATGTCTTATGAACTTATGATAAGTCTATTGAGAAATAAGCCCATCATAACTAACTATGGTAACACTCATTTGACTTAGAGCTTTAGACCCAACTGGTCAATAATAACCCAGTCTGCAGGCAATCTCATATGGGACTCTTCACTGGCTACATATTTTCAAGCGTTCGAGGCTGCTGGGGCTTGAACTCAGGACCTCATGCCTGCTAGACCAGCCTTCTACCACTGAGTTCCATCCCCAGCCTTCGTGTCTTGAACTTTTGGAAGTGAATTGTCTAAGCAGGGAATGTGCTGGGCCATCTCCTTGAGTCCACATCTATCCTGATCCCAGCTGTTACACATCTGGCCCCTCTAGGCATTCGAACTTGCATGCCCCATTTATGCACAGGTGAAGATTCTTCCTGCCCCCAACCACTCACCCAGTGATCTACCCAGGGTCTGCTTGGTCAGAGGCTGTCTCTCCTGCTCAGAATCCCTATCTGGGATTCCGAGATGAATCAAACAGAAAACCTGGGTTGTGTGAGTCAGCGTTCTTCTCTCTGAATTTCCCTTAGTAACTCACTGTAGGCAGAACCTTCTGTCCGGCTTCAGACAGCCACACCAGAGTGAGCCCCTGACTGCTGGTGGTGAACCCCGTGTGGTTAACCCCAGCACCGTGCACATCAGCCTCCACACTTTATTTATGGACATGACAGATGACAGAGGAGCTTTTTCTCCTCCCTGAGTCCCCTCTGCTCCTCAACCCTTCAAATTTGGAAAGGAGTCTCTAACTCTGATGTGGGCGATTCAAACAAGAGAGATTAGACGTATGTGAGAAAACTCACGCCATCACTAACTGTGCCTGTCCACTGTGTAAGAGACAGAGATGGAACTGTGGACTTCCACACTGAGACAAACAGCAGGGAAGGCTGAGAGCCAATGGCAACAGGCAGCATTGCACACGCGGCTGGGGGCAGGCAAGGTGTGCTGACAGCAGCAGTGTTTCAGAGCAGGAGATCCGTTGCCATTTCTGTCTTTTGCATTTTTTTGTTTTTGTCTTTTTGTTGTTGTTGTTGTTGTTATTTGTTTGTTTGTAGAGACAGGGTTTCTCTGTGTAACCCTGGCTGTCCTAGAACTCACTCTGTAGACCAGACTTGCCTCAAACTCAGAGATCTGCCTGCCTCTGCCTCCCAAGTCCTGGGATTAAAGGCGTGTGCCACCACCACTCAGCTTCTTTCTAACTTTTGAAGAGTTGTTTTATTCTTATTTGTATGGGGTGTGTATCTGTGTGGAACTGGAGTCACAAACATTTGTGAGCCACTATGAGAGTGCTGGGAATGAAACCCAGTCCTCTGAAAGAGCAGCCAGTGCTTAACTGCTTAACCGCTGCACCATCTTTCCGGCTCTCAGGAGATTTTTAAATGAAATAGCATGGGAAGGGGTTATTGTTTTATCTTGTTTGTTTGTTAGTCTGTTTGTTTGTTTCTTAAGTTGTTTCTTGTGTTAGTCAGCTTTGCATCACCATAACAAGATTTCTAACCCAGGCAACTTAAAAAGTAAACAATAATCTAATATGGCTTTACCATTCCAACTTCTATATGTTGAGGCTGGCACACCACGGGCGGGGATATGTGTTGGTGTGAATGCTCATGTCTCAAGCCAGGAAGGCTATGATCCCACAGTCCCCTTCTGGGTTACATTTCCAAAGACCCAAAGACCCAGGCTCTTAAATATCCACAGCCCCTCCCAGCACTGACTCCTGGGGAGGGTGGGCAGGGCAGGGCGGTCGCAGGTAGGAAGTACTATATTGGATTTGTCCAATGAAAGCCAGGAGGGTGTGTTTAAAATCAGACCTGTCCTCCTGCCTTCTGTGGCTCTAAAACAGTCACAGTACATAAATCAAGTGCTGCAGGCATTAGACAATGGCCAGGTAGGGACAGAAGGAAGCCCATCAGAAGACACCCATGTCACCCTCTGGTTCTTGACCATGCACAAATTTCCTGACCACAGCACAAAAGGAAGAGCCTAGTACACCTTACTGAGGGAGCCCAGATGTTAAGTCAAGAAGGCAGAGACAAGGTCTGGGCCTGCAAAAGCACCTCAGACTTAGAGATTTGGGCAGCATAGAAGAGAGAACTGTATAGTCAGGAATGGCAGAGTTCAGCCTGAGAAATGAACTGTATGATGGACAGTAAATATACAGTCAAGAACAATTACTATGTGAGCAAAAGTCAAAGTGAAACACTACGTGTCCCACAATGCTAAGAAACATTAGAGGTCTGACACTGCAGAATGGAGAGGAGGCGCCTGCGCAAGTGCGCGTGCGCATGCGCGATGTGGCCCCCCTCACCCCTTCTACCTTGTTGAAGTGGGGTCTCTCTTATTTTTGTTGATGCCCTGTGGACACCAGGGTAGCTAATCCAAGAGCTTCTAGATGATTCACAGGCCTCTTCCTTCCATTCTTGCTGTAGTTGTACTGGGATTACAGATACCTGCCACTGGGTCTCCCTTTTTACCTGGGTTGTAGGACTCAGTTCGGGTCCTCAAGCTGGAGAACTTAGCCCCTTTACCTATTGAGACATCTTCCAGTCCAAAAGACATCTTTGAAGCATTAAGCTGAATACCATGTCCCAGAGTCATAGTTCTCAACTTGGGGGTGTGAGTGTGGAAAGGTCTCCTTCAGCGGACATTTAGCCATCCCTAGGGATATTTTTGACTGTCCCCGTGGAGCCTATTACTGCCATCTAGTGGTTGGAGACTATAGATGCAGCCAAGTATCCCACAGTGCACTTGACAGGCTGCACTGATGCAGCCCTGGTACCCAGTATATCAATACTGTCAGGGTGGACAAATCCCACCCTAAGCCGGAGCTACGCTAGATCTCTGTGGCCACTCTCTCGGTGCCATAGTGCCTCTTATTGATCACACTCTTATATAATCCCCCCATACGCCCACACTCCCATATAGCCCCCATAAAGAAGCTCCAACCAGGGAAAGACCTCTGAGCCCAGACTAGAGCCCACCAAAGCCATCCAGGAAGCATGTGAGTGAGTCTGCAGGGATCATCTGAAACCTCACCCATACATTAGCGATATGAGATTGCAGCTCCCTGTAACAGCGTGACTGAAGTATCCTGAGAGACCCTGAACTAGAAAACTGCTGATCTAAGTCACCTTCCGTTCTGGGTCCTCAAAAGTAATAAAACAATGAATTCTTGTTATTGTTTTAAGGTGTTGTTTTGGGGGGATGATTTGTTACACGGCAATGCATAGCTGATACAAACCTGCTCTGGAAAAGCTCAAAATCAAGCCTCGATAGGGTCAAGAACATAGGACAGAAAATTAACTGTGTGCTAGAATTAAATTCTTTAAAGGAAGAAAACATGACCCAATGTTTTAAAATGTATAATCTACAATGACCAGCACACAGTAAAAAAAAAAAAAATTACAGACATGAAGCCAGGTGTAGTGGTGTGTTTTTTTTAATCCTAGCATTGGGGAGGCAAAGGTAGGTGGATCTCCTAGTTGAAGGACCACCTAGTCTACATAGAGAGTTCCAGGACAGCCAGGGCTTCATAGAGAGATCTTATCTCAAAAAATTAATAAATATATAAAATTACTAGATATGCAATCAAGAAAATTAAAAAAATAAAAACAGTGTATACTCATTAAAAAATGCAGCCGATAAGGATTCTAAGGGGATCCAGGTGTTAGAAACAACAGACAAGGATTTTAAAGCAGGCTAGAAATATGTTGGAGGACATAAAGAAAGAGATTACTTTAATAAGTGAACAGATGGGAAATTCCAGGAGAGAAACAGGAATAACAGGAAAACAATAAATAGAAGCTCTGTGAATGAAAGGAAAGCTTACCAGGTTGGCTTCAAAACACAGCTGAGGTGTCAGAAGACAGGACTGACGAAGTGGAGAAAGATTTCCACTCTGAAGAACAGAGGTAAAAACCAGCGCTATAAACATGGAAAGAACCCATGGCTTGCAAGAACTCACAAGGCAGTCCATCCAACCAAGTGTCCAACCAAGTGATGGGAAGGAAAAATACCCTGCAAAGAAGAACAGTTACTGGAGAGGGGCTGGCAAGATGGCTCAGTGAACAAAGGGGGTTGCTGCCAACCTAGATGACCTGAGTTTGATCCCTGAAACCCACATGCTAAAAGAAGAGAACAGATTTCTGTGAGTTAACCTGATCTCTACATGCCTATTGTGGTATGGGCATGTGATTGCATGCATGCCCACACACACATATATACATGCATGTAATAAAAAATTAAAGAGATAATAATTTTAAATTCCCCAAATTTGGTTTAAAAAAAACCATCAACTGGAGACTCGGGGGAAAAAATAAACCCTCAAAAGGCTACACATAATGGAAAATACAAATAAGCGCCTTAAAGTCACACTAACCCAAATTATAAGGATGTGAACTGTGAAGATGTGGGTCATTGATGAAATGACAGGGGCTGCCGTAGAGAGAAGACATAGTACAACATAGATGAGGGGAAAGAAAGGGGGGACACTCGGGCGGGGGGGGGGGGAGGGTTAGGCAGGGAGAGAGCTGGGCATGAGAAGACAAGAGCGCAGGGTTAGGATTAACCCCAGAGGAAGGAAGTGCGAAAGTCCCACAGGAACCTACTTAGTATCCTACAACCCGGGGAGGCTACGGTAGAGCTGAATGGTGAACACCCCCGCAGCAGTGGGAGTTACCAGACAACAGCCTCCGTCCTGGCGTGGGATGCTTCTGCAGGAGCTGCTCAGGGAAGCCAGCCTGCTAAGCATTTCTTTCATTTACAGAGCTTCCTGTCAGTCCTCTTGGCTACACAGTAGAGCTAGAGGATCAGACCCTATTTCTGAAAACAATGAGAAACATCCTCCCTGCTGCCTGGCTTTCAAAGAGCTATGTAGGCCAGTGGGGGATAAAAAGTATCAGTGGAATCAAGCTGTCAGGCAAAACTGTGTCCACTAGGGCAACAGTGGCATGACTGTGGTGGAGGAAACCAACCACTCTGATTGGATCTGAGGCCTGGTCCATAGGAAGAAACTCATTCTTAGCCCAGTAAGCAACTCAGGCCGAGAGGAGGTTGTGAGCTCAAGAAGGTAACTTATGACTGTTGTTTACCTACATTGACATAGCATCAACGTTGCCTTATAAATCTCTGTGTTTCCACTCACAGACAAAAGCTGCTCCCAACCTTAGTCAGAGAGGCCTCTCTTTGTAGTGAATGATAGTGAATTCAGAAATGTGCTGCTTCCTGAGGTGCTGATGAGTTATTGTTGAGGGCTCACCTCTAATGAAACATTTACACCACACCTCAAAGGCTCAGGAAACATTGCTACAAGGCAGGTAGGGAGTATATAGGAGCAGCTTGCAGGGTAAAAGCCTGCACAATAACCAGTACAATTATGGACTCCCAATACTCGAAGTTACCTGCACTGGGCCTTCTCAAGACTGGCCTTCTCAACAGTCAATAATAGAAGAGAGAGGGCCCACTCCTTCTGCTGAATTATTGGCTGATGATAGTTTCTAGGAGATGAGGATCCATTGTCTTTGGCTGTATATCCACTGTTGGTCACACTAGGCTCCAATGGACAGGACCACACCCATACAGATGGTCTTAGCTTAACTCAGCTGGTCACAAAACAAAATAAATATAAGAAATAGGTTTGTAGGGAAGGGGAGGGAGACTGGGGTGGTACAAAGCTGAGAGAGGGAGGGAGGGAAGGAGAGAAAGCAGACAGTGTGCATTATGTATCCATGAAATGGTTTTTAAAACGAATGAACAAAAATGCAATAATAATAATAATAAAAGTATAAAAGAAAATGTGATATGAAGTGATAAGAAAACTAATATGATTTTATTGAAATGAGGCTGAAAAGTATTTTTGAGGTAAATAAAGATTTCATAAAAACAAGAGGAATAACTCGAAAGGAACCATAAAATCTCAACTCTACTGAATAACTAAGCTTTGAGATTTGTAAAACAAAAAGTAAAATAGAGAAATGGAGAACTCTATATTCACACTAGGGAGGTTTAACAGCAAGGTACAGAACCAGGAAATAAAGAGAAACAAAAGCCAGTAAAGGGGCTGGAGGCGTGCTCGGCTGTTAAGAGCACTTGCTGTTCCAGAGGACCTGGGTTCAGGACCCAGCCGCCACACTGAGAGGCTCATAGCTGTCTGTTGCTCCAGTTCTAGGGGATCCCATTTCCTCTTCTGATCTCCACAAGCTTGTTCTAATTGACAGTGTTGGGACATCTCACTACCCAGCTCCAGAACACACATTGTTTTTCAAGTGCAAATGAGTGCTCACCAAAATAAACAATATTCTGACTTATAAAGTAAGTCTTAGCACATTTTAAAAGGTGAAAGTGCTAAGAGCTTCCCGATCACAAGAGAATTAAGCCAGAAATCATAGCAAGGTATTAAATAATTCCTCCAGACATTTGGAAAAAATGAGCAGCATACTGTTAAATAACTTGGCAGCCATGCTGGGGATGAGGTTCCGTGGAACAGGGCTTGCCTTGCATGTGTGCAGTCCTGGGTTTGATCTCTAACGCTGTCAAACATCAAGAAAATGAGGAGGAGGAGGAGGAGGAGGAGGAGGAGGAGGAGGAGGAGGAGGAGGAGGGGAGGGAGAGGGAGAGAGAGAGGGAGGAAGGAAGGAAGGAAGGAAGGAAGGAAGGAAGGAAGGAAGGAAGGAAGGAAGGAAGGAAGGAGGAAGAGAGGGAGGGAGAGGGAGAGAAGGGAGAGAGGGAGGAAGGGAAGGAGGAAGAGAGGGAGGGAGGGAGCAAGAAAGGAAGGAAGGAAGTCACTGAAAAATAGTGGAAACAAAATAATTAAAATTTATGGAACTCACTTAAAGTGATGCCCACAGAAAATTTATAACTTCAAATGTCCATAAGAGTAAAAAGAGAAAGCAAATATTAAACAAAATTAATCATTGTCATATCTGCATCAGCCATCAAAGAAAGAAGCAAGGAGAAAAATAATGACAAGCCCAGTTGAATGGAATATAAAAAACAACCAAATGACCCAGTCTTGGTCACTGTCCTATTGCTGTGAAGAGACACCATGACCAAGGCGACTCTTATGAAAGAAGTATTTGAATGGGGGCTTGCTTACAGTTTCAGAGGTTTAGTCTACTATCACCGTGGCAGGGAGCATGGCAGCAGGCAGGCAGGCACTGAAGCAGTAGCCAAGAGCTACAACCTGATTCATATGCATGGAGAGAGAGAGACTCTGGGCTAGCATGGGCTTTTGAAAGCTCAAAGCACACCTCCAGTGAGCACTCCTCCCAGAAGACCATAGTTCGTCATCCCGCTAATCCTTTCAAACGGTTTCACTCCCTGGTAGCTAAGCATTAAAATAGATGATATATATTTTGTGTTTTTTTATATTTTCATAAAATATTTTAAAGTAGCCTGTGGAGGCCATTCTTATTCAAACAACCACAGACACAGAAAAAGAATAAAACCAAAAGATAGATAATTCAAAATATGGACATTTTTTAAACCCTAGTAAGACTGAACAAGAAAGAAAAGCTCAAGCTCTGAGATACATTACATTTTAATTTGTGATTGGCCAATAAAAGTCATATATATTTACTCTATACAACGTTATAAACATGATAAACACTGCACAACACACACACACACACATACACTCAAAATATCTGAAGTGGAAAAGAAGCATTAAAAGAATAATCATAAAATTTCACCCCCAAACTTATAATAATAAAATTCAGCAATTTAGACAAGTATTCCTTGATCCATATGCTTTACCAAGAATGACACAAAGAAAAATAGAAAAAAATTAAATATCTGTACTTTTCAATATCCTTTTGCTTCATAACCAACCTCCAAACTTAGCAACTTAAAGTAACACTGCTCATGCAGTTGGTACTAAGTCAACCGACCTCAGCTGGGTGGCTCTTATTCACTGATGCCACACTGCAAGGGCTGGTGTCTGGTACACCACCCTCCCCTATGTGGTACCATAGCTTGGTGTTTTGGTAACATAATGGTCTTGGAGTCATTGGACTTTTGACATGGTGTCTAGTTCCAAGGGAGAAGATTTATATGAAAATGCACAGTGATTATGGGAAGATACAACACAGTTATAGGATCTCCAGAATCTAATTTTCAAAACGCACCAAAAATCTCTGGTAAAATCCAAATGCTAATTTTGGGAAAGAAAACCAATCCACAGTTTGATGGGACAGAACAGCAACCAGAAATAGAGCCAAGGATGCACACTCCGTTGATTTCATCCAAGGTGCCAAAGCGGTTGAGTACAGAAAATGCATTCTTTTGTATTGTAGCATAACAAATTTCATTACTTAAGATGACATTGATTTATCATTGTGCATATAATTATATATTCATATGTTTCTATAGGTTGGAAGCCATAGTGTTAAATACCTGGTTCATTGTTTAAGATCTCAGATGGCTAACAGCAAGCTGTCAGTCACCCTACATTCTCATATGGGACCCAGATTCAGCTTCCAAAAATGTCCCTATTTGTTGCAGAACTGAAAAACTTAGTTCAAGCCAACAGGAGACTCTCTGTGTGAATTCCTATGATCTCTTTTAGGATCAGGTCAATGGAGGAGGAGGCAGCTGCTGCTGCTTCTCCTTCCTCCTTCTCCTCTTCCTCTTCCTCCTTCTCTTCCTCTTCCTCCTACTCCTCTTCCTCTTCCTCCTCCTCCTCTTCCTCTTCCTCCTCCTCCTATTTTGTTTTTAGGGGTTATTTTTTGTTTTTGTCTTTGGTTCTTTGAGATGAGGTCTCTCTATAGAAAGCCCTGACTGTCCTGGAATTCACTTTGACTGGCCTCAAGTTCAGAGGCAGATCTGCCTGCCTCTACCTCCCAAGAACTGGGATTATAGACCTATGCCACCACGCCCAATGTTTCTTCTTCTGACCAACCCAAAGTTCGCTGATTGAAGGCCTTAATCAAGTTTCCAAAATCTCCTGGCATACAATAGCTTTTAATCACAGAAACGATTGCCTTTCCAGGAAAGGGGATTAGACAGTGTGTCTCATTAATTCTTCATGGTCAACTTAACTGGATTTAGAATTACAACAGAATCACGACTTGAGAGTGTCTACGGAGTTTTCACAAATGTCTAATTGAAGAAGGAAAGCCCCTGAGAGCCCTTCTGTTCTCAAGTGCTGAGGTCTATAACTGACTAGGAAGAAGAAAGAAAATAAGCTATGCAGCAGCATTCATCTGTCTCTGCTTCCTGGCTGTAGAGGCAACAGGAGCAGTCACTTCACACTCCTGTTCCATGCCATCCCCACCATGATGCACAGCTCCCTCAAACCATCAGCGGAAACACCCGCCCCCTCTTCTGCAGGAGTATATCTTCACAGCCTACTTTAATAAGGGTTCAGCTTTCCCTCTAGCCCAGCAGAGATAGTGGAAGTACACAGGGGAAGTAGACATGTTTAGAAATCACTCTTTAGTCATAATTCCAGTCTTCATTGTCAGGACATCATCAGTTCAGCCTACTAGCAAACCCACGGAGCCTGAGTCCATGGAAGCTGCAGGAACCTCATGAGAAGTTCTTTCTCTGATGAAGTCACCACAAGTGAAGCTCAGCAGTGCAATGTAAGACTAGCCAATGCACACATGTCATCAGTGAAGCACAGCAAGGGAGAGCAAAGGGAACCAGTGCTTGACCTCCCAGTGTTTGTGGGGTCATATTTAACAGCATGCCTCCTTTCACATGTTTGCAAAATGTCCTTTCACCTGTGTCTGCTTCAGCAAAACATCCTTTCACAAGTCTGCTTTAGCAAAACATCCTTTCACAAGTCTGCTTAAGCAAATCATACTTTCACCTGTGTTTCCCAGCAAAACACCTTTTGACATAACTGACTTTCAGAACAAACCAGAAGTTTCCACTTCACCCTTCCACTGCTTATAGCAGGTATCTTGGCATCAACAAAAAAAAAAGGTTATCAATTATCAATACAGTTTGTTTACTAGGGATCTAGAATCTGGAGAGGTTTCAATTGCTTCTATAACAAATATCCCAGTGTGGTAATTAGAAATAATACAAACGTATGATCTTACAGTTCTGTACTTCAGAAGTCTAGAAGAGTCTAAACAGGATAAAATCAAAACATGATCAGGGCTACATGATTTTCTAGAGAGCACATAGAGAATCTGTTTCCTTGAACATTCCAGCTTCTAAAGACCACCTACATTCTCTGGCTCATAGACCCCCACTCCATTTTCAACACCAGCAACAGTAAAATAAATTCATAGCATATGTATAACTCTGGATCTCCTTCTCCACATTTAAAGACCTTCTTTATTACATTGGGCTGCCTAGACAATCCAGGGTTTTATTGCTATGGTCAAGAGATCAGCAACTGTGATTCTGTATTTGTCCTTCCCATCAAGGTTCCCAGACACTGGACGTGGGCATCTTTGTGAAGTCAGTAGGCATCCTGCCACATGAGCTACCCCAGTGCTTTTTCTGCTCAGATTAGTCTTTTCTGAAAGTGGTGCTTGGTCAAGAACATCTGCATAGAGAAAAGGGATCCGATGCACACCTCACCAGTTAACAGAAAAAAAAGATAGATGCAAAAGCTAAATCTAAAACATACACAAATGGCACATAAGGACATCAAAAATATTCATTATCCTGGCCCAGAGAGATGCTTCAGAAATTAAGAACACTCTCTGCTCTCCCAGAGGTCCGTTTGGTTCCCAGCACCTTCGTGGCAGCTCACAACTGCCTTTAACAACAGTTCCTGGGAATCTGACTCCCTCTACTAGCCTCTGTGGGCATCAGGCATGCATGTGGTATGTGGACATACATGCAAACAAAATACCCATATATATAAAATAAAAATTAAACACCAATGTTCATCACCATGCTAGGCCTGGAAGTACAGACCTGTAATTTCTGCTACTCTGGAGACTGAGGCAGAAGAATCACAAATTCAAGGCCTACTTGAGATAGTGAGTTCAAGGCCAATCTGAATCACTTAGTTAAAACCTGCCTCAAAAAGAATAAAAACCAGGCTAGATATGTCCATTGTAGTGTCCCTGCCCAGCAACAAGCTTCATCCCTGGGTTTAACCCCTGGTACACATACCTGCAAAAAGAGTTGATCATTCATTATTAGAAAAATGCAAATGAAACGTAGAAGGTAAAACCTTACATTTATTGGGATAACAAGGAGAGAGAGAGAGAGAGAGAGAGAGAGAGAGAGAGAGAGAGAGAGAGAGAGAGACTAATCCATGAGAAAAAAATCTTTCTTTAAAATCCCATCCCCCAGCATCCTTACATCACCAATCAAGTTTTTCAAGTGAATTTTGGTGAGGACAAGGCACAACCAGAACACAGCCATACCAAAGAAAACTGAAAACGTGTCCCTGTGGGAATGTGCGCATTTCGTGCCATCCCCAAGCAGACCTGTAATTTCAGATAGAAACATTCCAGAACTCCATCCGCAGAGGGATGGAGATGCAATAGTCCCCACACAGAAGGTCACACCACTGTAAAGAGGAACCGCTTCCACCTGCAATAGTCCCCCACACAGAAGGTCACACCACTGTAAAGAGGAACTGCTTCCACCTGCAATAGTCCCCCACACAGAAGGTCACACCACTGTAAAGAGGAACCGCTTCCACCTGCTGAAATGTTCAAGAAAAAAAAATCATTCCAGAGATGAAGTACCGAGAACCGGACAGTGGTGGGACACCCTTAACATCCTGAAGATACTAAAGACTATATGCGCTGGCATGCTTTTAAGGGGTAAATGTTATATAAATTACATCTGGCGGGGGGGGGGGGGAGACCATGTATTTACAAAAAGATACTTTCAAAGATGAAATACCTAAGATACCCTGACTGGACAATAATAGATTTTGGAACAGATTTTGGTGATAGGGGATATACATTTGAGCCCCAATTAAGTGATATTGTTATGCTTACCCCCCCAAAATAAAACCCACACCTTTACATCCAAAAATAACCTTACTGAATTATTGTTTTACAAAACGCAAGGTTAAAAGCCAAGCTTGTTCTCTGGGATCTGTAGGCATCTGGAAAGCGATTTTTCATTGTCCGAGGCTTTTAGGGGATTGGAGGGGAGTAGCGGACGGAGGGAAGTCATGACTTGGCCCAGAAGGGCGCAATGAAGAGGCTCTAGAAACCAGACTGGGAAGTTGGCTCAGTCGGTGTATTTGTCAGAGTTCCCTAGAGGAACAAAACTTATAAAATGAATATATATTTTCCTGGGGAGCAAAAATGAGGACAATTAAGCTTCAGTTCAGTTCAAATGTTGAGTGGAAAAGTCCACATCTTGAGGCAAGAGATGTGGAGTCCTGGTCACCAGCCTGCAGATGGCCAGAATGTGAAGGAGCAAGAACTGAGGACCAGGCTGTCTGTGTGCAACAACCGCTTGCCGGAAGAGGCAGAAGAGAAGGCTGAGAAAGTGACATCCACAGAATAGAAAGAAAACAGCAGAGAGCTGAGTCCAGGACTTGGTGAGAGGGCAAAGGGCATAAAAGAGAGGGAGCCTGTGGTCTGTGAGCCTCAGAACCAGTGCAGGGTCCTGGCAGCTGCCCTGATTAAAAAAAGAAAATAGCAGACTAAAGATCACTCGCCTTTTGCCAGCCTGGCCTCTTACCTCCGAGCTGATTTATTCTGTCACTGATGAGGATGACAATGACGATTTCCTTACCAACATCAGAAAGAAACACATCTCCATACTTTGATCATGGGCTAAGGACCAGTGGCTTGCCAGGAATTTTCAAGCCAGGCAGGGGATGCTGAGGCGTCCGGTCCCGTGGTCAGGACAACCACCTGGTTCTCAGCCTCACAGATGTCATTTGGCTCTTCTTGCTATTTTAACGTCAGCTGACTTAAGCTCTCCAACCCGTGTGTGTTCGTCGCATTGGGTGTTCTCTGGAGACCCTGACTGATACAACCCCATTGGTTAGCTCCCTTCGGCTCCAAACTTAGGCAGCAAATGCTCCTCCGGACACTCAAAGACACTCCCTCTGCTGGTTTAGCTCCTGGGTGGTTTTCACAGCTCATTAGAGCTACCAGAATCAGCCTGGCCTCCATAATGAGCCAGTGTTTCCTTCCAGAGCGATGCTTCACCCCTAATGAGTTGCTATAGGCACACACCCACTGTGGGTTAATAGTGGGGAATTCACATTTGTGATAAATTCAGCTGGTTGGATTTGTTTGGTTTTGATTTTGAGACAGGATCTCCTGTAATCCAGGCTGCCATCGCACGGGTGACCTTGAACTCCTGACCCTTCGCTTCCACCTCTATCTCTACCTCCACCTCCCAAGTATGACATTGCAGACATGTGCAGAGAGACTTGGGGGTCCTCCCTACGGAATCCTGGTAGCAGGAGGAAGGGGAGTCAGGGGAACCTGCAATGTTCCTGCCGACACAGTGACGGCCCTGGGGAAGCCACTTTGAGGACTGCACACCAAGCTGGCTCTCCTGGCATGCACCAGGAGGAGGCTAAGGCGGGATGAACACTGAGTCCAGGAATTTATGGGAATCGGTTCTCTCCTTTCACCGTGTGGGTCACAGGGATCTAGCTCAGGTCATTAGACCCAACCGCGGATTCCTTCACTTACTGCTACAGGAGACCTTGTCTTTAAACACATTAAGAATACAAAGAGCTGTGTGGAGGGAGGGATCAGTGCTTTCCAGAGACCTGCTGATGCCTCCCATGTAGAAGGACAGCCTTGCCCAAGCGTTCACGGTGCAGGCCGTATCCAGGTGATGCTCCTCTCAGAACCAGGTGTGTCCCACCAGGAAGCCACTCAACAGTCTTTCCGTGTTCCTGTGCACCCAAGTCTGTCTGCATGGATGAGAGAGCTGAGAACCCCGGGTACATTTATGGAGCAAACCCCTGAGCCCAGGGACCATACTGACTAATGGGTTGTCAGGTATGGCCACGATGCGGCTGAGCTAATGCCACGTCTGCCGTGGCTGCCATATGCGGCTCCTCCCAGTCGGTGACTCCATCCACTTCCTAAGCTCCAGGGGATGCTGGCTCCGGAACCCTGTTCTGAAAAACTGTGTTCCCTGGAGAGTTAAACCTGGAACCCACCATCGGGACATTGCACGGCTGACAGCTCAGACTGCTCTTGCCTCTTGGGCCCCTTTCCAGACTGACTGATTCATGCATCTTCGAAAATAAGACATATTTTCATGCCAGTTGCTACATTTATTAAGGAGAAATGTGTTTAATTGACTGGCTTGGAACCTGCCCCTTGTCGACGACGGGGCAGCAGCTTAGCCTCCTCCAAATTCTTCTCAGTCTTTCCTGGGTCAGGGTCAAAAGCTCCCGACCAATAAAAGGAAGTATAAACACCAGCACTTAGGAAGCCCACGCCGTCCCCCTCCCCCCACGCCTGCCCGCCACCCTGTTTCAGAATCTTCCCCTTCCATCTTGATTCCATAATCCTGAGGCTCAGGCAATTAAAATAAAATATCCTTATAGTCTCTCGATGTTTACTCGACCAGCTGGTAATGAGCTAGGCGGGATCGTGCCTGTTACATAAAGAAAAAGAACAAAGAATTAGGAACGTCTTAATTAGTGCTTCCATCTGTAAAAAGAAAAGAAGAATGTTTGTCAGGAAAAGCCACGCCCAGGTACCTATCTTGGGAAGGCCAGGGTCCCCAAAGGCCCCATTCGGGTGGCAGCAGCATGGAAGAATGTGTGGATATCAATCCACCCCGGGGAAATGCTAGGAACCTGGATGTGAGCTTAGTGTGGATGCTGGGGAGGGAAGGGAAGCAAGCCAGGCCTGGGAACAGATGTGGTCAGTGCTGTGGGTGGGGCCAGGGACCGGAGCCCGCGCTGCATAAAGCTCCCACAAGTCTTGGCTACACCTCCTACCCTCTACCCTCACCAGTGGTGAACCTTGGGCCTGACTGGGGAAAGTTCTGGAATTCCAAACCTCCTCTCTCAAGACCTTTTCCTGGGGTCCCTTCAGTGTGCTCACTGAAACATGAGCTCCAATATGTACCTCAGAGGCCACCTCTTTATTTCAAGCCACATGCATTGCCACAAGGCTTCCTCAAGACCTCGGGAATGGGATCGAGAGGGCCAAAGAGCCAGACCGTGCATGGTCTCTAGCCCTGCTCCTCTTGCTCCCGGCCGCACTTGCCTCTCTTTATAGGGCCACGATCCCAAATGGCACCAGGCCCAGATCTAAGCCACGAGCACTCTCACTCCCCAAGGTCCGGGGTCACCCCGTGAACAGAGAAGGCTATTGCACAGAAAGGAGCAGAGCTTAGACTAAAACCCTCTTAGTCCAGAAAATTCTGAGCTTTATAGCACGAGGCATATGCAGTGGGCTACAACTTCAGCCCCAGGTGACACCAGCTGCTGTGCCAGGCCCAGGTATCCTGGCCTTTGGGTGGATGTCCTGAACCTGCATCTGTACCTCCTGGCTCTCTCCTCCCACAGTTCCCTACTTCCCCCAGCATCCGGTACCCACATTGAAGCAGAAGCTCATTGCCTACCAGATAAACATAACTGAATGAGGCTTACCCATAGTCTTCCGCAAAGGATACCTCTCTTGTGCACGAAGGAATGAGAGAAGCGGAAAGAGAGGCTGACACAGGCAACCTCTAGTTTCCAGTTTGTGCAATTTAATGGATCAAGAGGCTTCCACCATCTGAGCTAGTGCCACGCAGAGTCCTCTGAACTGGCTTCAGCCGGAGCCTGCTTTTATGTCTTCCATCTTCCAAAGAAAATGTCAAATCCACTGGACCCTTGGGGAGGGATAAATTCCTGGGATACCTTGAGCTCAAAAATAGCCAGACTTCTACCTAGTTAGTGAATGTGTTGAATAACTTCAAGAAGTTTTGACAATGCCCCTGCCGTAGAGGAATGCACAGAGGAAAGGACAAGCCTCAGTCGCCACAATGCACTATGGGAACACTTGGTGAAGGTACCTTTCCTGCTTAACTCTGGGAAAGAGTACTTGCCCCCCAGCTGGGGACAACTTTTCAGAGGTGATGACATGACTTTTTAAAGTTTCCTTTTATGGTGTCTGGAGAGGTGGCTCAATGGTTAAGGGAAAGGACCCTTGTTCAATTCCCAGCACCCACATAGAAGCCATAACCATCTGTAACTCTGGCTGCAGGAGGCTGGACATCCTCTCCTATCTCCTGAGGGTGGTAAGCACACATGTATATGGTGCACAGATATACAAGCAGGCCAAACACCTATACACATCAAATAAAGTAATAACGTATTAAACGGGTTTTTTTTTTTTATTTTTAGTCGTATGTTTGGGGCAGGGTTATGTACACATGAGTGCAGATGTCGTGGATGGCCAGGAGGGGGTGTCAGATCCTCTAGAGCTGGAGTTATAGGTAGTTGTGAGCCACTTGACATGGGTACTAGGAACTGAACCCTGATCCTTTTAACCTCTGAGCCAGCTGTCCTGCACGGGTCTGGAGAGAGAATTTGGAATCTCCGATCTGGAAGGAGAATTTGGAAAGCCAACCAGAGCATGCAGGGAACAACTGGAACAAGAGAAGAAAGACAAAAACAAAAACAAAAACAAAAAACAAAAAACAAGAAACCCTGCTAGTTTGAGCTGCAGCAAGGCTGCAAGTGGGTCATTAATCAGGTGGCATGTGTAGCTAGAGCATCCCTCAAGCTGCAGCAAACTGGTCCTACTTGGACCAGCCCTGCACTGCAAAGTCTACGTATTTCCTTCCTTGAACTTTTATTGACTTTTCTCCCTTTTCTTCCTTACTAAGCAGACTGACATTTCCCCGCTCTGTGTTACACTTACCTGATAGAATGACTGATGATGGACCTCACAGAAGTTTACACATGAGATGCTCTGGGCAGGTCACCATGGAAGACATGGAGGCCTTAGGACCTGGTACCCAGCCCTCTGCCCAACACATGGTGGAAGACAGAGGATGGGGAGTTAGGTGAGAGAGAGAAGCTGGGTGCTGGAGTTTGGATAAGATTTAAGCACGTCCCTTCCCAATGTCTCATGTGATGAAGCTTTGTCTCCATTGTAGGAGACTGAAATGATAAAAAATTTTCAAAGAAAAACATGGCCCAGCCTGGCAGTGGTGGCGCACGCCTTTAATCCCAGCACTTGGGAGGCAGAGGCAGGCCAATTTCTGAGTTCAAGGCCAGCCTAGTCTACAGAATGGGTTCCAGGACAGCCAGGACTACACAGAGAAACGCTGTCTCAAAAAATGAAAAGAAGAAGAAGAAGAAAAGAAGAAGAAGGAGAAGGAAGAGGAGGGAGAGGAGGAAGAAGAAGGAGAGAGAGAGAAAGAAAGAAAGAAAGAAAGAAAGAAAGAAAGAAAGGAAGGAAGGAAGGAAGGAAGGAAGGAAGGAAGGAAGGAAGGAAGGAAGGAAGGAAGGAAGGAAGGAAGGAAGGAAGAAAGAAAGACACAGCTTGCAGAGATGGCTGAACTTGAGCATCCACTGCTTTTGCAGAGGACCTGACTTCAGTCCTCAGCACTCACTCCAGGCAGCTCAAAACCAGTGCGACTCCAGCTCCAGGTGATCTGACTCCCTGTTCCCACATCTGTGGACGCCTGCACTCACTTGCACAGAAGTGCCCAAGTATACATAATTATAAATATATTTTTATTTGTTTTTATTATAAATAAAGAAAATAACTGGGTGGCGATGGGTCATGGCTCTCAGGAAGGATGAATGTAGCCATTGTGTGACCAGATTAATTTCTGAGAAACGAGCTTGCTAAAGAAGCTTAGAGGTCTCTCTGCTTGTAGTCAGTTCCCTTTGCTCTTCTCCACCATGCAGTGATGGATGACAGTGTTGTCTGGACCTCCAGTGACCAGACATATGAACCTGCTTATAAACCTGTCTATAAACAGTCCTGCTTCAGGTACTTTGTTATAGTAACACAAAATGGACCTACATGGGGAAAGAAAGAGAAATGGGAGAGAGACTTGCAGATGGACACACCCACATGTTCACATTTACACACTCATACCTCGCAGGCGCATAGTACACTTGAATTTGCTACAATTTGCTATATAAAGTTGCTGTTCACCTTGGGAGTCAACTATGATATATATTTCATTATAATATATGTGAGTCAATACATGATAATGCATTTCATTATAAGGTACTTGGTCAGTCCTGCTTCATCTCTGGCCCTACAAACTTACTGGTGTAATCCCACTGGCACTGGCACCCTGTGGGTTCCCTTCTGCCCACGGCCTTCATTCAACTCTCTCCCTTACCTACATCCTGCCCTGCCAGGATGTTGCCTTCTTCGGTAAGGTTCTAGGTTGGTTGGCCCAAGCTTTTGAAAGCCACAGAGGTAGAAGAGGCAGGACTCAGGTGTGTGGCCTGATGCTCTGCTGATTCTCCTTGTTCCCTTTGTCTCAATCTCCCTTCTGTACCTTCCTACACACACACACACACACACACACACACAGCCTATGATGGGCTGGGAACAGTTGCTGGGTGTGATAGTTCAAACTTGACACAAGCCAGAATGACATGCAAAAAGTCTCAGTAAGGGAAGAGTGACGGCGTCTCCGTCAGGTTGACCTGTGAGCATGTCTGTGGGTGTAAAAGTATCTTTTATTCTCCTGGCATAATTGTCATCTCCCATCTGATAACCTAGGCCTAGTCCTGGAAGCTTCTGGCCGCCGTACAATCTAATCTAGACCTAAAATGTTTTCAGCCTCTGAGACTTGCTGCTGAATAAGCTCACCCTTTCTAGTTCTTTCTGATCTCTGGCTGATTGAACTCAGCTGTTTGGCTCAAACTCCTCTCTAAGCTGACTGATCCAATCTGGCTTCTCTTGGCCTCTTCTGAACTGCTCTGCTTGACCTCAAACTAACTCTGGCAATATTTTCTAATCTCATTCTCTGGCTCCTTCTGTCTTTACCTGCGTCTAGCTTGTTCTCTCTTCAACGTGTCCCTGTACTTCAACTCTCCTGGTAAAACTGACTCCTTTTCTTTTTCTTTTCTGTGTTGCTCTCTTAAGCAAACTCTCTTTCCTGTCTGTTCTCATGAGAGCTGGGCATATCCTATCTCTGACTCATTCTGTCAAATCTTTCCCTGACTCGTCACTCTGTCTGGCACTCAATTAGACATCGCTTTCAAGCATGGGTACGCTCTTTTACAAGCTAACTTTACCTTCATTGTTTGGGATTAAAGGTATGTGCTAAAGGTGCGTCTATAGTACAGCCAGAAGAATTGAAGGTGTGTTCTAAGGCTGAGCCCCACACACCACAACTAGAAACAGCTTTTTATCAACAAGTAACACAATATCAGGGTTCACAGTGTGGTCAAACATCCTGCAACATGGAGGGATTGTCTAGACTGATTTAATTAATGTGGAAAGGCCCAGCCTAAAAGAGACCACTCCCCATTCTGACCCCAGACTACACAGAAGTAGAGAAAGCCAGCTGAGCATTAGACATTGAGACGCTCATCTCTGCTCTTGACTGTGCATGTGAGGTAGCTCTCTGCCTCAAGTCCCTGCTAGCCTGACTTCCCTGCAGTGGCAGACTGTACCCTGGAACTGTGAGCAGAGATGAACCCTCCCTCACCAAACTGCCTTTTTTTTTCCTTTCAAAAATATCTCTTGATTAATCATCATTGTCTGAATGTAAGAATAACTGAGATCACTTACTTACATTGGACAACAGCTCTAAGAAACTACCTGAAAAGGTTTCACTTGGGATTGGAAATTATGTGATATAGTTACAACCTTTTCCATTTCCTCCCACCAAACTCTGACATATATTGTAGCTCCTTGCTTTCCTTTAAATTCATTGGTTCTTTTCACATTAGTTGTTGTTACTTATATTCATACATACATACATATAGACACACACACACATACACACATTTGTAAATACAGCCTGCTCAGTCTGGCTTTTGTGTGTATGCTTTCAGGGTGGGCCATTTGGTACTGGGCAAACAGTTAGTATGTTCTTCCCTTGGGGAAGTCTATTTCTCAACATCCCTTGGTTGCCTGCAGTTCTTTGCGTAGGGTTGAGGTTCGCAGACTTCCTCTGCCCCCACACTTTGGCATTTCTATTACTATCCTTGTTTAGCTCACATTTGGGAAGTCATGGTAGTGAAACTTTATGGGATTAGCCTCTGCAATTCCTAGGAGATACAATCTCACAGAAACACCTCGATCCTTTGGCTCTTTACAATCTTTCTGCCCCCCTCTTCCACCACATTCCCTGAGCCTTAGGTGAGTTGTTCTGTGGATGTATCCACTGGGCCCTAAGTTGATTTTTGGTGGAGTGTTTTATCGCAACAACTGAAATGAAGCTAGAACCCTGGGTCATCTTTATCCAGATAGTCAAGGGGTGAGACACCCAGTTAGGCACCAGAGGACAGGTCGGGGGCTTGCTGATGTGTTAGTGAGAGGAGTGTCTGACACTCTCGACCCCACCCCAGAGGAGGGATCTCAACCTGAGACTACTCAGAACAAGGGTAGCCAGACTGACTTTGAGACATTTCTCTTTCCTCATCCCCAGCTAGGGTGGTTTTCTTTGAGCTGGTTGGAGCCAAAACAGGCTGGAATTGAGAGACGAAACAGGTAGGACAAGTGGCCAGAGCTCTGCTCTGTGGAGACACCCTAGTTCCAGCCTGTGGCAGGACAGCATCCTAAGTCAAGCTGACAGAAATAGCTGAGCATTATGCTTTGGGTGGCCAAAGGCAAAAGGAAAGACTACAGCTGGTCCTGGCAAAGCACTCAGAAGCAAGAAGCCAGGCTCGGACCCCTGCCCACAACCCAGGGCTTAGCTGTGAACTGCCTGAAGTCACCACCAGAGGCAGAGCCAGCCGCTGATGAGGTGACAGTACCATACTCCCTGGTGGTCCAAGCTGGGTCAGAGTTTCCCAAGGCCATCTGGGATGTGAGTGACCAGGAGAAGCTGGCCCACTCCTGCTTGAAGTAGTGAGGTTGTGTCTATTGCAACGGAAAAAACCAACACCCAAAGGAACAGGACGCTCAGCCAGGTCCGCAGTAACCAGCTTGTCCTCTGGGCTGGCCAGCTCCCAGCAGTCAGAAGAGCTGCGCTGCCGAGCAGGCCCAGGACGCAGCTCCCACCTCAGGGAGCTCCTCAGCCTCATCGTCCTCCCAGGATCCTGGCAACCTGCCAGCCTTCCCACCAGGCCTTGCGCTTGGAGGCTGGGATGGCTGAACTATTAGTGAGAGAACCAGAAGAGACTTGGCATCTGGTGTGACTGCTGCTTCTTGCTGTCTGTGACCTTCCCAATCTGTCCTGAGACTCCACATTGCATCATCTGAAAAATGGGGGCATTTATGCGCCAGCTACATTGGGTACCGGAGGCAATGGCACAAAGAGATGCAGAAGGAGGCATGATTCCCACTTGTGCCTGCGTGACCAGGGTCCCAAAGCTGAAATCTGAATGCTCCAAAATCTAAAGAAGGAGACAGAAGTGGAAAATTCCATACCTGACTTCACACATCCCAATGCAAACGCACACAATATCTGGTGCAGAGCGAGCTGCAGGCCACATGTGTGAGGCTTGGGAAGCATAAATGTGTTTTGTACGTAGACTTGGATCCCAGCTCTGAGGTATATCCCTGTCTCCTTACATCTAAGCAAACATTCCAAGGTCAGGAATATAAATAAATACATATACAAAATCTAAAGCATTTTGATTTCCAAGCCTATCTGACAAGAGGAAGTCCACCTATGTTATCAAAAGTGATTGCAGACCCCAAAGCCATTACCTGGTACCTTCTGCTGTGTTAACCTGAGAAATGACCTTGAAACCCACAGCTGTACTCTCCAGGAGTGTGGAGAGCAGGGAGGCTCAAAGCCCAACTGAAGGTGACACTCTCCGCTTAGGCAGCAAGGGTCAGGACACTTCCTAGTTGCTGAGCCCTTGGCCTAAATTTGACTGAAATGGCCCAGAAGGTGGAAATGGTGGTCGCACATAATATTGCTACTGAAGAGGCTGAGACAGGAAGAGTGTAAGTTTGAGATCAGTCTGGTCGGCAAAGTGAGTTCTAAGACAGCCTAGGCTATATAGGGAGATCCTGTGTCTTAGAAAGAGAGAGAGAGAGAGAGCCCAGATGTCTAGACTTCATGTATTCTGCATCATCTTGCACCCTGCTTATGGAGTCAAGAAAATCCAGCTACTGGAGATCTTAGTGGAGGAGAAGCAAAATAGGGCATGGAGCAGGGAAGTGCCAGCCAGCCATCTTCTTGTGAGCTGCACATCATGTTAACTGAGCCCACCAGGCCTACGGGCACACAACCTGCACAGTTCCAAGCTGCCACAGCTCTCCTCTGCGATTAGCCACCACCTGTGTTCCAGCAACAGGGAACTTCTGAGTCTTAGCATGCTTTCTAAATTTTTTAAGTAGAAGAGACAGGGGCTAGGGCTGCGCCTCCATTGGCAGAGAGCACTTGCACAGCATGTATGACAGTTTTGAATGAGGCCAAGTAGCACATAAACATGGAGTGGTAGGACACTTCTGTCATCCCAGCACTCAAAAGGTGGAAGCAGGAGAATCAGGAGTTCAAGGCCATCCTCTCCTACACAGCAAGCCAGAGGGAAGGCTGGGCTACAAGAAACCCTGTCTCTAAAAGGTAAGGATTCTTTGGTCCCACTTAGGAGGGGGAGCAAAATAACCATGGGAGGCAGAGGGAAGGGGGTGACCTGAGTAGGAGAGGGGAGAGGAGAGAAAAGAGAGGCAGGATCAGATATTTGCAGAGGTAGGAGAGAAGCCCAGAGGGCCAGGAGAACAAATGGAAATTTGGTGCTGCCAGAAGTCGGTATGGGGTGGGGGAACCTCTAGAAAGTCCCAAAGACCTGGGATGTGAGAGGCACCTAGAACTCAGTGTGGGTGTAGCCAAAATGCCTAACAGTGAGGAGATAGAACCTGAAGAGCCCACCTCTAGTAGTTAGACAGGGCCACCAGTGGAGGGATGAAGACACCAACCCACCTTCAAAGTTTTGACCCAGAATTGTTCTTGTCTAAAAGAAATGCAAGGACAAAAATGAAAGAGACTGAAGGAATGCCCAACCAGTGACCGGCCCGACTTGGGATCCATCCCATGGGCGGGCATCAAACCCTGACACTGTTACTGGTGTGATGTTGTGCTTGCAGACAGGAGCCCAGCTAGCATGGCTGCCTCTGAGAGGCTCTACTAGCAGCTGACTGAGACAGATGCAGATACTTATAGTCAACCATTGGACTGAGGTCTGGGACTCCTATGGAAGAGTTAGGGGAAGGATTGAAGGAACTAAAGGAAGCTCCAGAGACTAAGCCACCAACTAAAGAGCACACACTGGCTGGTCTGAGGCCCCAGGCACATATGTAGCAGGGGACTGACTCTGTTGTCTGTCTCCAGTGAGAGAGGATGCACCTAATCCTGTAGACTTGATGCCCAGAGAAGGGGAATGCTGGGGAGAGGGGCCCTCTCAGAGGTGAAGGGGAGGGAGAAGGAGTGGGGAACTCTGGGAGAGGGAGACTGGGAGGGGCAACATTTGGGATATAAATACAAAAAGTAAGCACTGGGATCAAACTCAAGTGTGTTAGGCAAACATACAAGCACTGGACTGCAAACTGAGTGTCTGCTGCTTTGCCCAGAATGGTTTTCCCTTCCCTGATCACCCAGCAACCATGAGCCCAGCCTCATCCATCCCTTTCTCTCTTGTTGATCATGTTGGGCTATTGAAGGGGGAAACTGAGTTCTGAGTCGCCATCCTTTGAGAGCCTTCTGTTAGTCTGTTGACTTTCTGTCCTTTCACTCCCTCTGAATCCCCTGCCTGCCAGAGCCAACACTCAAATGTCTGATGTATTTCTTTGCATCTGGAATATGTATCCTAGTTTACTTTCTATTGCCATGGCAAAAGACAACGAACAAGGCAATTTATAAAAGAATTGTTTAATTGTTAGCTTGCCTTCATTTTTAGAGGGTGCATCCATGACCATCATGGTGGGAGCAAGAAGACAAACATGTTGTCGGAGTAATGGCTGAGAACTTCTGTGTGACCCACTGCTATGAGGCAGAGGGTATCTAGCTAACTAGAATATAATGAGCTTTTGAAACCTCAAAGCCAGTGACCCTCCTCCTCCAATAAGACTTTCTAATTCTTACCAAACAGTTCCACCAACTGAGGACCAAAATGAAAACATATGAGCCCAGGGGACCCATTCAGAGCACCACAATACACTCATGGATCTGGGACTGTAGGTCGTATGGTTCATTGACATTGTGGGATAACCACAGCAGAGGTCAGGGCTGTGCCCAACCCCACTCCTCACAAGCCTCAAAGACCCAGGGGCAAAGGGAAGCCAGAGCATCATTGTTGGACACTACAGGGACCCGGTGGCATCCATCTGGCTAGAGTTAACTGGTTCCCATCCCCTAGCAGAATTGCCCAAATTTCTGTACACAAGTTCCTTGGTTTTTTAAATGGTGGACATCATTGGTCAAGTGGCACCTGCATTGCTTGCTGAATACAATGCCCTTATGAGGACCGAAAATTGTCCTTCTGTTGACTTTCTATACTTGAGTCAGAGCAAGAGTTTCTGAGGCCAGCCCATAGAATCAACCCTTCTCAAGCACCCTCCTTCTCAGCAGTGCTGTTCAAGCCCATGGCACTTTTGCAACTGGTCCCAAGCACCCACAGCTGTAGCTCCTGCCTCTCCAATGTCAGAGAATGGGCTTAGATCTACATTCTGGTTCTGTAGGTCAGTAGTACTACAGCGGGGGTCCAGTATCGCTGAACTTCTTGGTGGGCCTTGAGACATAATTTCAGAACCGAACCACAACAATAAAGGGTTCTGGGTTATGGTCACCATTGACAATTATGTTGACCATAGGCACAGATCTTCATCTTACTCCATTGTCTTCCTTCAGCTGGGACCAGGGCTGGGAAAGTGAGGGAGAATGGGAAAGATGGAGTCATCACCTAGCGAAACTGGGTCACACTGGAACCTATGGTGCCCAGTTGATAGATGCCCCATCCCTAACTCCTACCTGTGCTTCCTCCTTCCCATCCCACACTTACCCTGCCAGAGTCAGGTGAGTACAACAGATCTTCTACTGGTAAATTATTGTGTGCTGTTTGAGCTCGCCGAAAGACAGCCTTTAGAAGATGAATTTCCTTCTCCCATTTCACACCCAAGCATGTATATCTCAAAGTATCCTCTGAGGCCCATTGTTTGGAGATGGCATGCCCCTGCCTCAACTATATCTGGCACAAAAGACAAGAAATACAGCCTGTGGTGGTCTGAATGAGAACGGCCCTTGTAGCTTCATATATTTGGATGTTTGGCTCCTGGTTGGTGGAACTGCTTGGGAAGGATTCAGAGGTGTGGCCTTGTTAAAGAAGGTGTGTCACTGGAGGTGGACTTCAAAGTTTCAAAAGCTCATACCAGTCTCTTTCCCCTTCCTCTCCCTCTCCCTCTCCCCCTCCTCCTCCTTCTCCCTCTCCCCCTCCCTCTCTCCCCCTCTCCTTCTCCCCCTCCTTCTCTCCCTCCCCCCCACTGCCTACAATTTGCAGATCGGATGGGAGCTTTCAGCTACTGCTCCAATGCCCTGCCTGCCTACAGCCACACTCCCCACTATGAACATTATGAACTTACCTTTAAACCTGTGAGCAGCCCCCCAATTAAATGCTTTCTTCTATAAGCTGCCTTGGTCACAGTGTCTCTTCACAGCAATAGAAAAGTAACTAAGACACCTCGGAGAGTAAAAGCATTGTGCCCTTAAGAACAGCCAGAAGGGAAATCATCTCCAATAGACATTACTGTTGTTTATCCCATGATATAAAAAAAAGTGCCTGCAGAGGGAGAGAAGATGAAAGTCATAGGATGCTCAGTCAAGAACTCAAGCCAGGGCTGGAGAGATGGCTCAGTGGTTAAGAGCACTGACTGCTCTTCCAAAGGTCATGAGTTCAAATCCCAGCAACCACATGGTGGCTCACAACCATCCATAATGAGATCTATGCCCTCTTCTGGGGTGTCTGAAGACAGCTGCAGTGTACTTACATATAATGAATAAATAAATCTAAAAAAAAAAAAAGAGAACTCAAGCCAACTGCCTCAGTTTCCCCAGTCTGTTTGCTTAATGTTGTGAGCACATTTACTGATGCTTTGCTAGCTGTTTGTGTATCTCTGGCTCTTTATTCTTTTACTTTGGCTCAATTATTTAAGACAGAAAATATGGCTGTCATCGTAGGTCATTCTCCAAAATACTGAAACAGTTGGCCAGCCATAGCGGCTGGGTCAGCTCACATGGCTATGAAAGACTACAGATGATAGACAGACACAGGAAGATAGTAGAGTTTGTCTGGAACGTGGTAAGGAAAAGGGATGATCCGCGGGGCTTGACCTTAGGGGTTGACCACATGATAGCCAAGCCAGTGGCCACCTGTGGCCAAGCCAGGTACCTGACACAGCACATAGTGCGGGGGAGGGAGCCTATGGCAGCTGCAGAGGAGAGACACTTTGAGAACCTGTTTGGAGCGCTTGTCCCAACACAATGAGGTGCCTTCGGGCCGGCATGTCCTGAGTCTTAGAACAGCTCTGCAGTGCGCACATCTGTGAGAGTGCCCCCAGTGTCGCTTCTGGCATGCACATCAGCTCCATGAGGAAGATATGCTGCCATTCCCAGCTCATAAGTGAGGAAACTGAGGCACAGAGACTATAATCCTTGCCCAACGACCCATGTTTACAGACCTGTCCGGCTCAATCCAGACCCTGTACTCAGATCACCAATAGGGTGGGGCCAAGGCAGGAGAGGCGCCTATGTAGTCAGGGACTTGAAGACCTGGAAAGAACTCCCATAGCCCCACTCCACCCCACCCCACCCCCCAAAAAAGAGAGATGGCAGACAGCAAGGAAAAGACAATGAAACCTGGAAGCCAGAGGAGACTTAGAAACTCCCGGGTAAGGATACCGTGGACAGCAAGACCCACTGTGGTGGGAGAATCAGAAGACATCTGAAAGGATGCCAGTACTACCTATACTCGGGTTAAGTCCCAGTGTCTTCCTGCTAAGGTAGTGGTTCTCAGTCTCTGGGTCATGACCCCTTTTGGAGTGGCATTATTCACATTAGATTCATAACAGTAGCAAAATTATAGTTACAAAGCAGCAACAAAATAATGTTATGGTTAGGGGTCACCACACCATGACAAACTAACTGTATTAAAGAGTCACAGCATTAGGAAGGTGGAGAAACACTGTAATAAGGCTTGGCAGTGACTCAAAGCTGACACCTAGACTTGGCTAAGCCCTATGGCTCTCAAGTCACCCTGTGTCTGGTCCCTGACAAGCCCTGGTCAGAAACTTGACTTCTAATTTTTCTAGATGCTGGAAATTAACCTGATGGTACTGGCAACTATCTATCCTCCTCAAAGGGTGACTTATCTGTTTTCTGTTGCTATAATAAACCATCTGAGACAGACTAATTTCTTAAAGGGAAGAAGATTATTAGCTCAGAGTTCCTGTGATGGAAGGTCCAAGATGTGGTGGCCCCAATGGTTCAGTCTCTGGTAAGGCTGTAACAATCAAAAGTGAGAAAGAAGAAGGAAGGCAAAAATTAAATCCCAAAGCAGGCAGCCGAGACTCCTGGGTGGCTCAGTCCAGATGGTGCTCACTGTATACACACAAGGACCAGCATTTGGAGAGCAGAGGCCACCATGTGATGGATCCAGCGAAAGACAGCACAGTGGTGCATTCCTGTAACTCTAGCGTTGAGGAGACAGAGACAGGAAGATGCCTGGAGCTTCTTGGCCAGATAGTCTAGCTGAATTGGGGCACTCCAGGTTTAGTGAGAAACCCTGTGTTAAAAAATAAAGTAGAAGGTGACTGAAGAAAACACTGTATATCTACTTCTGGCCTTTACATGCCCTCACATGTGCATGCACATCATAGAGGGGAGGGCGGTGTGGGGCCTAGAGAAAGCCTGAGACACCAGGTCCAGGAGTCTTCCTCAGCACCATCTACCTCTTCTTTCTGAATCAACTCCAGACTGGCCTGGAGTTTGCCAGGGCACTAAGATGACAAGTCAAGAAGCCCTAAGGACACAATGTCATGTCCAGTTTTGCTGCTGCTGTTGTTGTTGCTGTTGTTGTTGTTGTTGTTGCTGTTGTTTTCTTGTTCTTGTTTTTGTTCTTGTTCTTGTGGTTTTCTGTGTGTTTGAGTGCAAGTGACATCAGAAGCCACAGAGGGTGTCAGGTCCCTGGAGCTGGAGTCGTAAGTGGATGTGAATCACCTAATGTGGCTTTAAGAGAAAAATCAAGCAGCTCAACTCCTAAGATCTCATCCACACAGATAATCAAGTGTCACCTCAGGACACTCCACTCCAACATTTAAAGCCCCCGTGGAAGTAGGAATCAAAACCACAAGATGATAGTGCCTCACACCATGTAAATTGGCTAAAATTAAAATGACTGACAACATCCACAGCGGGGAGAAGTAGGAAAGCTCTGGAGTGGCTGACGGTAGCGTGGAAGACAAGATCACTGCACAAATAATCAGCATCTCTGTAAGCAAAAATACATTTATCTGGGCTGGTAAGGGTCAGGGTCTTGCTGCCATGACCCAGAGCCCATATGATGGAGGGAGAAAGTCAACTCCTGCATGTTGTCCTGTGACCTCCATTAGCATGACATCACTGGATACACACATGGACAGACACACACACACACACACACACAAAGAAATACAATGCAATAAAACTTAAAATATATTTTTAAATACATTTATCCTATGAGTAAGCATTCCTATTCTTAAGTCATTATCAAGACAAGTATGTTCACAGTTCACAGAAAAGCTTGTGTAAAAATGTCTACTGCAGGCCCAGAGGGAGGGCTCCATTGTTTAAAAAAAAAAAAAAAAAAAAAAAAAACACTTGCCCTCTCTAGTAGAGGGCCCAAGTTTGATTCTCAACTGGCTCACAACCACCTATAACTCCTATAACTCCAGCTCCAGGATATTTGATGCCTCTGTTCTCCACAGGCACACACATATGCACACTCCTACACAGATGCATAATTAAAAATAATAATAAATAGCCCAGCAGTAGGCAGCTCCAGGGTTTCCTTGTACCTAGGCAAATGTTACACTCTAGGAGAACAGCAGCTGGTAGCTGGTTGGCATTCTGAGCTTAGTTTGTGCCAGCTGTGCTGTGAACTACACCCAGGTGTCTGTAGAGGTTAACAATAATAATAATAAATATTTTAATAGAATATCAAATACAACTGTAGTCATGACTTGTAGAAACTAGTCATACACAATATCATAAAATAAGTCACTGGCCGGGCGGTGGTGGTGCACACCTGTAATCCCAGCACTCTGGGAGGCAGAGGCAGGCAGATTTCTGAGTTCGAGGCCAGCCTGGTCTACAGAGTGAGTTCCAGGACAGCCAGGGCTATACAGAGAAACCCTGTCACTAAAAAAATAATAATAAAAATAAATAAATAAAATAAAAAATAAAATAAAATAAGTCACAAAAATGGGCCGTTACTTAACGTTAGAAAAGGGTGTGAATGCAGGTAATGACACAGATTTGAATTTTCAAAACAATTTTGGTGATAGAAAAAAAGTTAAACACAACATCATGGGACAACCTGGGACCAAAGGCCAGGAACTAGAGGAAGAACTAAGAGGCAGAAGGGACTTGCTAGAACAATGGGAATGTTCTGTATCTTAACTGAAGCAGCAGTCACGTGGCTGTGTGTCCATGTGACTTCAACCTCTATGTTTAAGAAACAGTGCACTTGCTCCTGGGGGGTCATAGCGATGTGAGTGGCCTGCACTGCCACCTGAGGAGGTGTCCAAGCCTGTGCTGCCCGTGTCTGTGTTCATGCTCCTACTGCAGCTGGGATCGGGATTGATGTCCATGGCCTGTGTTAGTGGTCATGCCAGTAATCCCAGCATTCAGCATGTGGAAGCAGGAGAATCAGGAGCTCAAGGCTAGCCTGGGCTACATGAAAGCCTGTGTTAAAACAAGGCACGGAGGCCTCTGGGATGCTATTCCTCCATATTTGATCAGAATTCAGTTGTATGGTTGTAAGGTCAGTTGTGTGCCTATTCCAGAGGATCAGAGTTTGCATCCAGAAGATGCAGAGTTTGCAGAGTCAATACAGAGTGACTACCTCGGGCGGTGGTGGCGCACGCCTGTAATCCCAGCACTCTAGGAGGCAGAGGCAGGCGGATTTCTGAGTTCGAAGCCAGCCTGGTCTACAGAGTGAGCTCCAGGACAGCCAGGGCTATACAGGGAAACCCTGTCTCGAAAAAACCAAATTAAAAAAAAACAAACAAAAAAAAAAAACAAACAAAAAAACAGAGTGACTACCGACACTGAGTCACTGTATCTAGACCATGCAGCTCCCACCCAAACAGAGCCTGGGGAAAAGAAATATGTCACATCCCAAGAATCTCCCTCCATGTCATCCTTACCTCGCTGATGAACCTCATTCTGATGACCCTGAAGCTGACCTTCAACCTGGTGGTTTCCCTCGTCCCTTGCCCCTGTAACTGTAGACCCAAGATTCTAAGCAAGAGGCAAGAGGCGTAGAAGACCCCAAACCTTGCTGACACTTCTTCCACAAGGTCCCACGTTGGGGAAGAGGTCAGCAGAGAGCTTAGCAGAAGGTCACTACGGTTTCTAGGCAGCCAGGACCTCTCTGAGCTCAGCACACCAAGGCTGCTTGAGGTCCCCTGCTGCTGGTTGCTCTTCATCAAATGGACTCCCATTTCTAACCAGGCCCCCAAATTTCCAGATTTTAGTTGCCTACTGTGGGAGCTTCTCCATCCAGGAGTCTCAGCTCTGTGGCCTTGGGGATCACTCCAGGTGGGTACAAGATTCAAGTCGGGCCAGTGAGACCTGACAAGATGTCCACTGAGACCTCACAAGGAAGATGCTCCTAATTCTACCTAAGATTCACGGGGAGAACGTTCTTAGTCAGTGAAGAAAAGTGACTGTGTCACCCTTGGCAGTCACTCTGCTACTGCGAGATCTGGCTACTGAGAGAAGGAATTCATGAGTGGCCTTGGAGCCATTGACCTGCTTGCTGTAGTCTGTCCTGAAGCTCACACTCCTTCCTGCTGAGTGTTTAGGTCGTATAAATCAGTAAGTCGCCTTCAGACACAGCTGAACACAAGGACTCAAAACAACACCCTCTCTTTCTCTCCCTCTTTTCCTCTTGTCCCTCTGGGCGGTTTTCCTTTGGCAGTATGGCTGCTGTTAGCTCCAGGCTCTTCTTGGGTTTGGGTGCGCAAGACAGAAAATGTTTCTTCTAGAACATTAAGAGCCCTTGGATTTAGTCCACTTGAATCAACTTGATGAGAAAGTGATCATGTAGTTGTGGCCAGATTGGGGGGTGGGGGTGTCATCCTGAGACCCTGTAGTGTGAGGACCAAGATGGGAGGGAGGGAAAGAGGGAGGGACCCAAAGTCACATGAACACTGTTCCAAAGAGAAGAGGAAATGGCTACAGAAAACTCAAAGTCCACAAACCAGAATCCCTGCCCTTTGATCAACTCCAAAAGGGTCACCCCACCCAAGCGTTCTCATCTTGTACTCTCAAGAAGGGCTGTGTCTACACAGGGTGACCTGTCCAAGTAGAAGTAGCCTTACTACTACCTTGCTGTGTCCCATATCTCTCACAGGCAATCTAGAGATCCTGAGTCCCTTCCCATACCCATCCCCCTAACGGGAATCTTGTGCACACCCAGCCTCAGCACAGCCTCTCTTCCTTGACTGCGCAGCCTGCAACTAGCCATCAATGGCTTACCTGCTCACTAGCCTTTGTAATCCTGCAACTTCAACCAATCCAAGCAAAACCTTCTTCTCAAATGGGTAGAGACAGGTACCTCTCAAGGAAAGGGGAACCTGGACTGTGGAAAGACCCTCCCCCCATGAGAATCTAGGAAGTCCAATGCATTGCACTAGACCCCCTTACCCCAGAGGGTTCCATTCTTCCATCAGATCTCAGCCCTCACCATATACACACAGACAGACAGACAGACAGACTTGCACACATGTGCATGTGCACACACATTCACACACAGTGGGAGGTGCAAACCTAGCCCCCTTTCTTTTCTCCCTGGCCCCTTTCTCACAGCCTGCCCCTGGGCTTCCAAAGAGAAACCTGAGACCCCAGAGCCCCCTGTTCTAGGCAGGCCACACACTCCTGCCTATGCAGGTAAGGGTTAACAAGATTGGCTGTCACTGAGATGCAGCCACCTCCAGACTCCGGATGAAGATAGAACTGGTATTTATGATTCCTACCCAGCACTGCTGGGAAGGATTTAAGGTGCCTATGAGGATACACATATATAACGAGATTGCATAAATTAAATGTGGGAGCAAAGAAAAAAAAAGAAAACGAAAAACAAGGATAGAGATGTAACTCAAGGGAGGGGTGAAAACAAGACTCTAATGAGCTGCTCACTGGATCTGGGTGAGTCTTGAAGCTACCCCAGAGCTTTGTAGCAGCTAGCCTGAAAAGCAGTCCGCTGGAAGCTCCAGGCTTGGTAACATTAAGATGCACATACAATTACCCGAGAGACCTCCCAGTGGCGACAGGGATGTCTCCCAAGGGACCAATGGCAATGGCTAGGGATGGGGAGGAGAGCTTGATAAGAAGATCTTCCCTGGGCTGTGGTGGCAGCAAAGTGTCAGGACCATGGTGGTTCTGCTGCTGTGCTGTCCCTGGTCAGACTAAGAGCTGCAAGACTCAGGGGGCCCAACCCAGCTTCTCTTCCTGCCCCCTCCCATGGAAGAGCACCCCCACCCCAAAAGTGCCTAGACCACAGTGGAGTAGCTAGCCCCATCCCAGCCTTCTTAGACCAGAGAGTCCCTTCCACCCTTCCGTGGACTTCTAACCCTTGCCTCCTTTGTACCTTGGGAAAGTAATTCTTAAGTACCTCCCGGGTGCAGTCTGGACAGGCTAAGGCTTTAGATGGGAAAATGTTTCAGCCACTCTCACCTTTAGCAGGTGACATGGGGTGAAGAGACTCCTCAGCCATCTCATGAGGGTCCCTTAAGGACCACGGTGGTAGCACAGTTCAGAAGCACTGTGGAGGACAGGGTCAAGGTTACAGAAGCCAGCCTCAGGGAGCCATGCATACCAAGGTCAATGAAAAACTGGGGTGACTCCCAGAAACATCGAGAGACTCCGTGCGACAGGCAGAGACCCTGTGGCCCAGGTAGGAAGAGAGTAAGCACCTGAGGCCACTTGGACCTTAGTGAAGATTCCAGGGTACTCCCAGGGTCACATGGCTCTGGACAGCTGTGCCACACAGAGGTGATTCTGTTGGCGTGATAACGTCTACGGCCTTTGCGTGCATGAATAAGAAAACAACATATCCTTATCCTCAACATAAAACCAGGAACCCGGGGAGATTCACCCCAGTGCCACCATTTGTTATAGGTAGCACTCGCCTTGGCTTGAAACCTATGAAGGTTTCTTTTTTCCTTTTCTTTAATATATGTATATATATTTTCTAATTTTTATACATATAAAATATATGTAAATACATTTAAATATATTACATAATATAAAATATACTTTACATGTAATATATCTGTATTGTTTTTATATAATATATTTATAAATACATTATATAAAATATAAGTAAATATTTATATGTAATATATTTTGTATATAAATATACAATATGATATTTTTAAATTTCCTAACAAAGACAGCCAAATGAAGATTAAACAAAAGCAAACCTGGGGAAATCTTTGCAGCTTATGTGACTTAACTAGGAACTAATTTGCTAATGCATGAATAGACCTCAGAAAGGACAGGAAGAAGATACGCCAGTAATCCGAATGTGGAGTTGTGTTAAAGTCGGACAAGAAGACTGGCAAGTGTTCTGTTGTAAAGACTTGACATCTCCACAGACGCCCGTGCAGGCCCTGGAAGCAGCATGTAGGCAGCAGCACTGCCAAAACAGGATCGAAGACCTACCGACCTCACCTGCTAAGACAGGAGCAGAAGCTAAGTCAGTGGTCTCGGGATGCCGTGAGAGAGTCCTACGTGCTTTTTGGCCTCTGTATTTCTGCTTGTTGTTAACTGAAGTATTTCAACTCAGAATGTTGTTTTTGTGCAAAAGCAAAAACAAAAACAAAAACCAGTGAGGCTTGGTGCTTCATGATCTGAGCAAGTTTTCCAAGCCGCCACTGGCCAGCTATAAAGATTTTCTATTCAACTCTAAAGAGTCCGTGTGTTCTCCGAAGAAGTACCTCACAACATTGTGGTCTTTGTGCCACCCAGTAAGATGAGGACGCTGATTAAGCCTTTTCATTGATAAGTTAAAGGTGTCATGCAGATATTTCTACTACTAAAAATATCTGGGCCAGTGATAGGATTCAGTAGGTATAGCCGCTTGCCACAAGGCCTGAGAACCTGAATTCAGCCCTCCTGAAGGAAGGAGATAACAGATTACTGCAGGCTGTCCTCTGGCCTGCTCACACACACACACACACATACACACACACACACACACACACCAGTGACTTTCATGCATGTATGTGGGCACACACTATATTAATTAATTGTAATTTAAAAAAAAAACTTGAACCATGACCTTGATCACAGTTCTCAGGAAGCAGAGGCAGGCGGTTCCTCTGTGATTTGGGGGCAAGCTTGATCTACACGGTGAGTTCCCAGACAGCTAGCTCTACATCAGGAGACTCAGTCTTAAAAACAGAAAAACAACGATGACCACAAAAAGAAAAATTCTTTTAAACTATTCCAGAATTTGGGACAATAGTACCGAGGGGAGGGAGTAAATCCCCAGAGGAGTGGGCAGTGGGGTTGAGTTCCTGATCTGAGAACTAACTCACCACACCTGAGTTTACAACAGATATAGTTTATGCATATAGTACACGTGCTGTCATGGTTTTTCAACAGAATATTAGAAAATGCTCTATCCATTCACAATAATAAAAAGGGTTAATTGTTTTTCCAAAGATAAAGCCTCTGAGGCATCTCTGTTGGCGAGGAGATGGAGATATTCGTGGATGCTCCATCCATCCCCAGAGGTGTGTACATCTTTGGTGGCCAGTGCATGTCCTGAACTTCTAGGCCCAAAGCTTTCTCTCCTCTCAGATCTTATCATACTGATATTGCCCTGCACATAGAACTTGTGTGTATAAAAGCTATGTCACTGTGGATCCAGGAAACAATGTAACATTCCTTATTAAACAATGTAACATTCCCTATTAAACAATGTAACATTCCTTATTAAACAATGTAACATTCCTTATTAAACTCAGCCATTCCTTGATGGCAGCTCAGGGCCCCTGAGGACACCAAAGCTCACGGATTCTCAAATCCCTTACCCAGTGGTGCAAAATTTGCCATATAGATATCTGTACATCCTCCTGTGTTGTTTAAATAATTTCTAGATGATTTATGTCATCCCATACTTTGGGGGTCTCTACAAATACCACAGCATTGATCCAGGGACGGCAAGAAAGAAATTCGGTTTAGCATGACTCAGTAGCTGGTGTTGGCTCAAACTCTGAGAATCTGACACAAGGCAGTTTATTTCAGGCGTATTGAGCACAGCACAATTTGGAGGGGGAAAAAGTTTCTGGGTGATAATTAACTGAATCCCATGTGCCCAACAAAGCTTAAAATATGATTACATTGAAACCCTTGTAAAATGCAAGTGACATCTTCCATAAAGATAGGTTATACAGATTCATTAAGGAGTCAGGCTTAAAGTGAACCATGCTCATGACAAGATCAGGGGATCACATGTGGCCCGGCGCATACAGATGGCACTGAGGTCCTCAAGTTCTTCACCACATCCACTTCTCTGCCCTTCTGGCCCAGAAAACAGGTTAAACATCGCTCCCTCGAGGAGACACTACTGTGTGACAGCCCTGGCTTTCCTAGTGAGCACAAGGATGCACACACCTCCTACACAGTGCAAGGTAAGTGTCACTTGAACAGTTTTACTGTGCTGTTTATGGAAAAAGGACAAGAAAAAAAGTTCCAGTATTCATTATAATTACTCCCCTTTCCCCAAATATTTTTCATCTAAAGTTAGCTAAATCCATCAAATGAAGTGGATACAAAGGCAAGCTATATAGTATTTCCATATACTTGATGATTACATGGCCATAAAAAGACACTTTTCAGTGGCTAACAGGCGATTGTAGTCATAATATATCAAGTGAAAAGCAAGTTGCAGACGGTTTATTCAATCCAGTACAGCTCAGGAGGATGTTTGACTAAAGAGACATAAGACTTCCAAGATAATATATCCTAAAAGGCTGTACTAATGACTGGACTGATGAAGTCCTACTACAGGCTCTGAGGTACAGGTACAGATAGCATTTTTCATTATATATTCTGTTGTGCTTTACAAACTTTAAAACAGAAAGTAAATATTTAAAAATGCAAACAAGGGCCAGCTGGGGGTGCTCAGCGGGTAAAGGTGCTTGCGGCCAAGCTTGATGACCTGAGTTCAGTCCTCATGACCCACAAAGTGGAAGGAGAGAACTGGCTTCCTACAAGCCATCCTCCGACCTCCACATATGCACTGTGGCATGTGAACAGACATAATTAATCAATTGTTTCAAAATACAAGCAGAACTCACAGTAGATGGGAGACCTCTTAAATCTTCCCTCAGCTTGGCCTTCCCTGTGTCCATGAAATCTCCCAGGAAGCCTTAGGAGGTTTATCAGCACTGAGGTTTATCAGGACCTCACCTCTCTATCAGCTGAGCTGCTGCCTAAATTCCCCAGGGTGGGTGGGGTTAAGTGGGACTCAAGGCAGAGGCTTGGGTTGCTACCTACTTGATGGACGACCATCCTTCAGCCAACTCTAAGGACAGGAGGAACTGGGGCACTAGATCTGGAAAGAGTTAGGCGAGGTGGGAGACGGAGCAGCTTGGCTCAGTGCAAGAGAGAGGAAAGGGGAGGGACACCAGGGAGGAGGCGGCTCCTAGGCCTGGTGACACAAGCTTGAAACATCTGCTTGACTGTGCTGGGGAGTGAGGTGTGAGCCACATGGCGTGTGTGTGTGTGTGTGTGTGTGTGTGTGTGTGTGTGTGTGTGTACATAGGTTAGTTTCTGCAAGCCTTGGCTGTTCATCTCGGTTGTTCTGTAGCCTCCTTTCCCTGTTTACAGCGATCAGACACATTTTCTCACATAAATATCTGCTCTTTCTCTGCCTGTTCTTTACTGGCCAAAGTTGACTCAGCCAGCTCACTGGGAAGCTCTGCCATCTCCCACTGTCCTGAGCAAGGCTCTGGTGGAAACTACTACATCTGAATTTGGGGCCCAGCCTTAGCTGTGCCTTCAGGAGACTCCCCAGAGCCTTTTTCTGAGCCTTTGTGCATTTTGTACCTTTGTATCTATACCACACATAGACAAAATTTTTACTGCAAGAGGGTCAGTCTTACAAAGCAGATATCCAGAGGCTTTATCTTTTACCTATTTAAGATTGTGTGACCCGTCCCATTGGTACTTTAACTTTCAGACATTTATTTATTTATTTGCCTTTGTTGTTGTTGTTTTGGATTTGGTTTGTGTTTGTTTGTTTGTTTGTTTGAGACAGGGTTTCTCTGTGAAGCTCTGGTTGTCCTGAAACTTACTATGTAAACCAGGCTTGCCTCAAGTTCACAGAGATTCATCTGCCTCTGCCTCCGCCTCCGCCTCCGCCTCCACCTCTCTGCCTCTCTGCCTCTCTGCCTCTCTGCCTCTCTGCCTCTCTGCCTCTCTGCCTCTCTGCTTCTCTGCCTCTCTGCCTCTCTGCCTCTCTGCCTCTCTGCCTCTCTGCCTCTGCCTTTGCCTCCAAATTTATGGGATTAAAGTTCTGTGCCACACCTGGCTCCAATTTGCAGGGTTTTTTTTAATGAGTGTGTATAAGTGAGACAGACAGACAGACAGACAGAATGTGAACACTTCATTTACACCATGCTTACCACAAACCCACTGTATAGCAAGGGATGACCTTGATCTTGGCCCTCCTGCCTCCACCTTCCGAGTGCTGGGATTGCAGGCATGCATGGCCATGCCTGATTTATGCAGTGCTGCTGATGGAAGCCAGGGCTTTGTGCAGGCTGGGCAGACACTGCCTGCTGAGCTGCAGTTCTTAACTAAATCTCATCTTCTTCCTCTTCATTTCTCTGCTCGCTAACACAGATCACTTGCATGTGTACCTAAACCTCTCCCTGTACCTCCTCTCTGCTCACGCCTGAGTGCTCTTCCTTAGAGGACTATAGCTGTCAAAATTCTTCCCACCCTTCAAGTTCAAGGTCAAATACCCAACCCTGGCCTTTCTTTCAAGCAGTCACTCTAGAATTTCTGAGTTCTGGGCTTGGGACACCAGCTGCTTTAGCCTTGCTCTGATGGTCACATCCATGAGCCTGTGGTCCTCAGTCCCTTATCTACACTAGTGGCTAATACCACCTCCCAAGCCCAAGGCTGCCCCCGACCCCATCCCCCCATCCCCCACCCCCTGACAACTCTCCTCAACAACATTCTCAAGGTGCCTGCTATCCAGTTTAGAAGACTCCAGGAAAAATGTCTTCCACAAGTTTCTCTGAGCACCGAGGACAGCCACTCTCCCCCAGGCAGCTGCTTCAAGCACAGGTCAGTGTGACCCCAGGCCCAGGCTTGCAGTGCCGACTCCTGTCATCTTTCATAGGGACACTGGACCTCAACTGTCTGTGGCGTCTTCCCCACGGCTGTGTGCAAGAAGGCAGAACTCCAAGGAGAAGCTGAGTTCTCATGGAAACGACACACTGGAGGAAAGGGAAAGGTGGGGAATGGGAGACTGAATTGAGCAATGATGTGAGAGCTTTAAAGGTGATTCCGGGGTTTGGAGAAGCCACTCAGCAGTTAGAGCACCTGCTGCTCTTTCAGAGGACCTGAGTGTATCCCATCACCCACCCATATAGACAGCTCACCACATGTAACTCCAGCTCCAGGAAATCCAGCGCCCTCTTGTGGCCTCTGCCGGCACCCACACACATGTGACAAACACACAGGGACACACATACTAAGGACTGAATAAGAGCATCTGCTTGCTGATCAAGCGTGGTGGCTTGAGTTTGGTTCACAGACACACAGGAAAAGTTGGGTGTGGCCATGTGCACCCGTATCCCCAGTGCTCTGCGGACTAGAAGACGGGAGGGCTTGCTGGATGTCAGCCTAGCTTTAGCAAGAGATCCTGCCTCCACAGAATGTGGTGGAGAATGATGGGCAGGACACCAACATCCTCCACACAAGCACACGTGGGAACACACATACACGGAGAAATGGAGCCTAATAGTATCTGACTTCATTCAGCAGCTACCTGATGTTGGCTTTCTGGAACTAACGTGTTTGACAAATGTAGAGCAGGTACCCCAGAAAGGAATGAGGATCCAGAGACCTGACAACTGGGGTTCTTCTGGTTAGGTAACAGATAGGAGGCTGCTTCCTGAGATGAGCTAAGGGAAGGAACTGATAGGATTGTCCATGAGCTAAACACAGGGCAAACCACTAAAGACCAAAGAAACAAGGTCTCTGGGTTTGAAAAGCCTCAGGCGGCTTAGAGGGGGGACGCTGATCAGAGAAACAAATCTAATAGATCCATTATCTAGGGATCAGGGGAGCCACTGCGCCCTGATGATGCAGGGCCGGCCATGGGGGAGGGACATGAGTATGAGGAGCACCACAGGAGGAGACAGAAGGCTCCACAGCTACTCCTAGGTCACTCTAGTCACACGCATCCCTGGACGAACTCTCGGGGAAGTAGCACTGGGAAGATAGTTTTGGTTTTTGGCCTATAAAGCTCACGGGGTGCTGGACAAGCCCTACCTTGCCCTCAGCTCAGCCACGGCATCCAGGAGACACTCCTGGAACCATCCTCTGCAAAGGCAACTCCATAGCCAGGGTGACCTTGGCTCTCAGCGCTAGAGAAGACAAATCTCTTTTCTTCCTGCTGAAAACATAATCCATCCTTTCATGAGTCTCTAGGGACTGGTGGCGCAGTACACACATTATGGAAGCTTTTGCCTGGGCTCGTTTGAGTTGTCTGCGGGGCTGGCCCAGCTCCCGCTTTTCCTTGAGCCCTTCAGAGACCGTGAGAGCATTGCAGCGCCAAGGGGCAGACTCAGGGGCATTCCTGAAAAACACTGTGTCTCTATGCACTCGCTGCCTGGTTTCTTGGTGTAATTTTTTTAGTTCAGGCATGAGTAAGTGCTCACTGCTCTCCAGGTGTCATGGTCTGTATGGGTAGAATCTAGTCACAGTTACTGCATGTGCCAGAGACCCACAAGTCCCCCAGACCTGGAAGTTCTGCCCACAGAGCTGACAGCAGAAGGTCTCTAGTTGAGTGGCATTAAGGAGGCAACTTGCTTGGGAAAAAACTGAGAAAACATATCAATGAGTGTTGCTACTTTGTTTCCAACCCAATTACCAGGTAAAAGAAATCTCAACTCAGTCAGTAACAATACAAGTTATAAGCCTAGATTGGGCAGATCTCCCACTACACTGCTCTATTCCCATCTATATTATCCTATATAACTTGCAGTTTCTCCAGGCCACGAGCTTCTCTCCAGCCTCTCCCTGGATTGCCCTAACTCCTTCCCCTTGCCCTTGCCCTTGCCCTTGCCCTTCCCCTTCCCATCATCCTCCATAGCTCCTCCCCCTTTCCCGTTGATCCTTTTCTCCTCCCCCAAACCCTCGCCTCCTCCTCCTCCTTCCTCCTGTCCAATCATTGGCTCAAGCCTTTATTTGAAAAGTTAAGGTGGGGAGAAGGCTCACAAGTCAACTCCTCTGTAGCCCCTCCCAGGAGTGGAATTAACATCAAAATACAAGCCCAGGGCTATCCACAACAAATGAGGGTACTGGTGGGGTAAACTGAGGCCAGAGCATGGTAGGTCAAGAATACTAAGCGAACGTTTGAGTTTGAACTTGATCATGGAAACCTGGTGAAATGACTCAGTGGGTAAATGTAGTTGCTGCTAAGCTTAGCAATCTGAGGTCCACCCCTGGGACCCACGTGCTGGACAGAAAGAAGCAAAGACCACAAGCTGTCTTCTGATCCCCACAGGCACAAGCCATGACACTTGTGCCCGAGTACAACAGCACCATAAATAAACAAATAAACATACTCCCAAACAAAGAACACTACAGGAGACCTTGGAGAGTATTGATCAAAGAAGTTACATAAGGGTTCTAGAAGGATCAGGGTACAATCAGCGGGGTCTCTTGCTGGAAGAAGCCCTTGGGGGATTCATCATGGGAGACAAAAGGAAAGATGTGAGGAGGTACCATGATAAATGGTCAGTCACATACAAAATTCGCTTTCTCTCTCTCTCTCTCTCTTGGTGATGGGTATTGAATCCAGAGGTTTGTGCAGTCTAAGCACACACTACCCACAAACAGCCCTGCAAGATGCATTTGCAATCAGAATGTCGATAAATGAGAAGCAGAATGAGGTGGACAGCCAGGAGAAAGTGTTGGACATCCCACCATGGAGGAACAGGAGGGTGGCACACCAGTCATTTGGAGTTTGAAAGCTAGAGGTTCCTGGGGCCTCTAGAATGGCTCTGCATGTGGGTAAAGGTGCAAAAAGAGATTCAGGGAGGGGTCCAGATCTGTGGCTCTATGGCATGTCAGAAGACAATGACAGGGAGCCCCTGTGTACCATACACATCTCCTCATATATGCGGATCAATGCTGTGTGCAACAGGAGGTAAATCCTTGTTTTGCTTTGAGAAACTATATGGAACACACACAAAGCACAGGAAGAAAATGAGTGAATTATTGCTGCGAGAAAGGAAGACTTTTCAAACTATGACCCAAGCTCAAGCAACCGAGGAAGCTGATAGATTACCCAAGGAGGTTTCTGACGGGCAGAAGTCACTGGGAGCAAAGTTTGGCAGCCCACCAAGAAAATATTTACAACTCAGAAAGTGTCAGAGAAACTAATTCCCAAATATATAAAAGGCTCTTTGAGATGAATAAGAAAAAGATCAATAGTTCAATAGGTTGTCAAGAAAGGCATAACAGACAGTGAGATACAGAGGCTCTCAGGCAAAGATGGCCAGCTCACCTGTCAGGAATTGCATAAGCTGGCACTGCGATGCCACCTCACTGCCGGCCACAGAGCAGCCAAGCCGGCAGCTCCCTGGGTTATGACACTGAATGGGGTGAGGTGCCACCCCAGAATGCCAATGTAGTGATTATCAAACCAAGCCTCTGTGTGTGTGTGTGTGTGTGTGTGTGTGTGTTCAAATGTACTTGTAAGTATAAAGGTCAGAGGTCAGGGTCAGATGTCTTTATCATTCTCCGCCTTATTTTTTGAAGTAAGCAGTCTCACTGAACCTAGAGCTTTCTATTTTAGCTAGACTGACTGGCCAGTGTGTCTGCAGGGCTGGCCTATGCTCACCTCCCCAACACTGGGATTACATCCATGTACCTCTGCACCCCAACTTTACATGAGTTCTCAAGACCCAAACTCAGGTCCTCATCATCCCGCACCAAGCACTTGGGGCCATCCCCCAGCACTCTGTGTGTGTGTGTGTGTGTGTGTGTGTGTGTGTGTGTGTGTGTGATGGGTGGGGAGGGAGGGTCAAGACCAGGTCTCTCTACATAACCCTGGCAGTCCTAAAACTCACTATGGAAACCAGGATAGCCCCAAACTCACAGAGATTTTCCTGCCTCTGCTTCCCAAGTTCTGTGATTAAAGGTATGCACCATATTGACCAGCCTCAGCCCTCTTTCTTAAAATATTTTTTATGTAAGGCTGACAAAATGGCTCAGTAGGTAAAGGTACTTGCCGCCAAGTCTGCCAAACTGAGTTCAGTCCCCAGAACTTACATGATAAAAAGAGAGAATCGACTGCTGAAAATTGGCCTCTGACTTCTACATGACTCCTTACACATATATATGTCCATACATATATACACATGATATATATAGAGAGATATATAGATATCAAAACAATGACAAATTAATTATATAATATATATAACTTGTAACATGTAACATATAACATATAGCATATAGAATATAAGATATAACATATAAGACATAATATATAACATATAATATGTAATACGTGATATGCAATATGCAATATATAATATATAATATATAATATGTAATACACAATATATGATCTATTATATGATATATAATCTGTGATATATGATATGTAATATGTGATATATAATATATGATATGTGATGTGTGATGTATGATGTATGATATGTGATATGTGATATGTGACATGTAATATGTAATATATATTGTTGTCATTGTGTGTATATCACCATATGGACCTTGTTGTTTCTGAATGCAGGCGCAGGGCTGGTGAGATGACTCCCTGGGTAGCAGAACTTGCTGAGCAAGCATGAGGATCTGAGTTTGAATGCCCAACATCCACATAAAAAGCTGAGTGTGGCTATGGACGTGCCTGCTGCCCTGTTGTTTAGGGAACAGAGTTAGGAGGATCACTGGGGCTTGTTTGCTGTCAGCCACACTCTGGGTTCAGTGGGAAACTGTCTCAAAGGAGTAAAGTTAAAAGTGACAGAGCAGGACAGCAACCTCCTCTGCCCATGTGCAAAGCTCACACACACACACACACACACACACATGAGAGAGAGAGAGAGACAGACAGACAGACAGAGACAGAGACAGAGACAGAGAGACAGAGAGACAGAGACAGAGAGACAGAGACTGACTAAGTGTCCATGGGATGGTTAATGCCACTCATCACCAAACACACACGCTCACACAGTTACCATGTTGAAGGCCTGGGCAGTGGCTCAACTGGTAGAGCATTTTGCTTTGCATCCACAAAGTGTTGGGTTCAGTGGTTCAGTCTCCAACACTGTACGAACCAGCCATGGTGGTCCACACCTCTAATATCAACATTTGGAAGGTGGAGAAAGCAGGGAGATCAGAGACTCAAGGTCATCCTCAGCTACATAGTGAATTGGGACCAACCTGGGCTATGTGAGACCTTGCAAAAGGAGTGGGGATGTCCCAGCGCTTGGCACTAAGCAGAGGCAGGCCGATCTCTGTGAGTTTGAGGCTAACCTGGTATACATAGTAAAATCTTGTCTGAAAACCAAAACTGGATGGTTATTATTTATGGCAAGAACACTAACTACCCACTCTGCATTCTGCAAAGGCGCAATATACTGCTATAAACTATGGTCACTATAGTCTTTTTGTGGAACCATCCATCTCTCCCACCTAACTGTGATAGTCTAGCACATGGCCTTTGACCTCTCCCAGACCTCAACTCCCCCAGCCATCCCCAGCATCTGGCTACTACAGTCTGTATTTCAGTTAAATCAACTTTTTCAGCTCCCACATGTAAGTGAGCTCACATATCTGCTTTCTGTGTCTGGCTATTCCACTTAGCTATTGTCCTCCAGGCACATCCGTGTTGCCCCAAATAACAAGGTGTTGTTCTTTTTCACAGCTGAATCATATTCCACTGTGTATATGTGCAGTTTACTATCTACCCATTCACAGGATGACAGACACTCAGGTTGATTCCACATCTGGGCTTTGGTGGGTTAGCACCGCAATGAACAGGGAGATGCATGTACCTCTTCTGTGTACTAATTTCATTTCCTTTGGACATGCGCTTAGTACTAGGACTGTTGGATCACGGGGTAGAGTTACGTTTTACTTAGAAGAACCTCCATACTGCATTCCATGATGGCAACTTTAATTTATGTGTCCCTATGAAATTGGCCTTTGAGTCTGCAGTCTCGCTGCTGGAAATGGGGCTTGAAAAACAACAACAACAACAACAACAAAATCAACTTCTTCCAGTATGCATGGCAGGTAGTTTTGAAGCATCAGGAAGCCACAGGGATTCGTGGGGGGAGGGGACCTATGTCACAGCAACACAAGCATGAACAGACAGTACTAATTGGATTCCGTGATGTCTTTCCTAAATGGGGGGGAGGGAGAGATGTGACTTTGGTGGAGGGATTAGAGGGTACAAGAAGAACTAGGAATTGTCGGGGTGGATGAGATCCAAATACATTGTATACATGTACAAAATTCTCAAAAATAAATTTTTAAAGATTTTTATTTAAAACTTAAGAAGAAAATATTCCCTAGGTACTTAGAAAAAGAAAAGAAAAAGGGAAAGGGTCACCTCTGTATCATGCCACACCCCGTAAAGACTCGCCTTAGAAAGTTCAGTTTGAAGGAGCCATCTGTTTGACAGCCAGACCCCCTACTGGTGTGAGAGCTAAGGACCAGAGGTATGGAGGTGTCCATCCGTGTAGAAAGGCTTCTAGGAGTAAGGAGTGCTGCCTGTTAAGTACAGTGAGGAGGGATTCGTGACATCTGCTTGGACTTGCATGAGGGAACACTGGGAAGTTCCAGACAGATGATGGAGATGTTGTCACTTAGACAACATGGTCCATAGGACCAGGGAATACAGTAGAGGGGTTTCCCCTGTGCATTACATGCTGTGCATCCCATCCTCCTGTAGCTCCATGCCGCTCTAAGAAGACAGGGGCCACAGCCCTGACCTGCTGCAGGCACCGCTGTTTCCAGACATCTGGATACACCATTAGTGAGTACATGGCCTGAATATTTGTGACCCTTCCCCAAACTCACATGCCACACCCTGATCCACACAAGGGATCGGTTCTATGGGACTTTGGAAAGGTGTCTAAGCCCTGAGGGTGCTACAATCATAATTAGGATTGGTGTCCTTGGAAAAGAGCCCCATGGGCCTGTGCTGTGGCAGAGGACCGTGTTGATGTCCATGGTCTGTCCTGCTACCAGAGACCATGCTGAGGTCTGGGGCACATGCTGATGCCAGAGGCTATGGGGTTGTCTGTGGTCTGTGCTGTCTCCAGAAACCATGCGGAAATCCATGATCCATGTTCCTGCTGATTATAAAAGACAAGGAAGCTACTTTTGCAGAGGTGTGGATGACTGCGAACTCACATTGGGAAAGAGAGTCATAGAAGGCTCCTGTGACAACCCCTACCCCCACCTCACCCCCACATTAGCCTCTCAACCCTAAAAAGGAACAACCTAAACAGGAAGCCATTGAAGAAAGGTCTTAAAATTTGTGATAAAGATGCTGACACGTAACTCTCCACACTTGATGGCTTTGTGGATAGGGAAAGATTTGTTTCTTTAAAGGACTGGCCACCAAGAATATATGGCCTACACAAATTGGACTTGTGTTGTTATTGCTGTTTGTTATTGTTGTCGTTTTGTTGTCTTTTTCCTTCTTTCTTTCTTCCTTTGGAGGAGTGTCATAAGGGTCTGGGTCAGACCCAGGAGGACTGGGAAGTGTGATTGCAGTAGGATGCATTATATAAAAATTCCCAAATAATCAAATAAAACATTATGCTGCAAATAAAAGAGAGACCCATGGAATCCTGATGATCCCTCTCACCATAGACATAGATAGTTGGAAGGTGCTGTGAATCAGAAAGAGGGCCCTCGCCAGACCCATCCTTGGAATTACCACTCTTGAGAATTTTAAGCAATATATACCTTTTGTATGTGAGCCACTCAATTTGTGATGTTGTTAGAACAGCCATATGGACTGAGACACTGGATGTCACCTGGGTCAGCCACCTTGTGCCTTGGAGTAAGGGTGCTGAAATGTCTTCCTATGTGACACTATTCTTGGGAGACATGAACACATATCTACTCACCCCAAACCAGGAATTGAAGACAGACCAAAGCACTGATATCAAGAAAGTCTAATTTGGTGTCCCCATTATTATTATTCAGGTTACCTATAGGACTATGGGTGAGGGTTACTTCCAGAAGCAGGGAAGACTCAGTGGCAGCTTCATCACCCACCAAGTTGCAACCCTGGAGCTCTTTGCACCACTTGCAGGCAGTTCAACAAGCCTGCAAGTCTCCTGCAAGCTTGGGGAGGGAGAAGCATGGTGAATCTGTTAGATTTCAGGGACTGTCCTGAGAAGTGTGAGTTGTTTACTTCCTGAGTGTTAGTGAACCTCCCTCTGGGATATAACGTTTTAATTCAGAAAAATGTTAACACAGCACTTAACAGGGAACAGAAAGGATTCATCTTACATGTCTGATGAAAGCCAGAAAGCTGCCTGAATTCCACTCCCTGGATTCAAGCATTCCTAGACCTGCCTGCCTACTAATCAGCTACTATAGTTAGTCTCAAGGAAAAGTTAAAGATGGTTCTAGTCTCAGAGTCTGAGGACCCCAAGAGACAAGACACTTACGTCTCCCACAGTCTGTGAGAGCCTCCCAGTACCTCTCTATTAAGCTCCGTATACATTTTCTATTCTTATCTCTGCTCCCAGGACAATATATTAAATCAGAGACCTCAAGTCTGGCTTCTCTGCACTATGGGGCTACTATTAGTTATGGTTACAAATGTTTAATGAAACACCACGACTAAAAGCAGTGTGGGGAGGAAAGGGTTTATAGGCATAATGATTTTATGTACTGTGTAAAGATTATCTATTATTATTCAAATGTTGAGTTCTCTGCCCCCATACCTGGTTGCAATCCAGACATGGCATTGTAATGTTTATTCTAAGAGTCTCCGGTCTCAAGTTTGTATAAGCACAGCTCCCCATTCATCCTCTTATTTGTCAATAAAAGAGGATCAGCCAATAACTGTGTATCAGAGAGAATAGGGCTGAACTTCTGCCAGCCAGGGGAGGGGAGAGGGCGTCAGGGAGAGAGGGGAAGGAGGGTGGGAGGGGGAGAGAGAGAGAGAGAGAGAGAGAGAGAGAGAGAGAGAGAGAGAGAGAGAGAGAGAGAGAGAGAGAGGTGGATTCACCCCATAGAGGAGAGGGTCGAGAGGAAACCCCGTGGGAATACATCTGGAACAAAGAAAGCCAGATAATACTAACATGAAAGTATCTCAAGGATTTTGGCTGGGAGATAGCCAGATTATTAGAGGTTATATTTAGATTAGATTAATAACCGCACAGGGTTTATTTGACTTCCATATCCTGGATTAGTCTACTGAAGGAAGCTGAGGCAGGAAGTCAAACCAGGCAAGAACCACAAACAGGAGCTGAAGCAGAGACCATGGAGGGATGCTGCTCACTGTCTGGATCACCCCCTCACCCCCACCCCCCATTTCACCCCCACCCCACCCCGTGGCTTGCTCAATCTGCTTTCTTGCAGAACCCGGAACCACCTACCCAGGAGCTGTCTCCACCCACAATGGGCTGGGCCCTCCCACATCCACCACTCATTAAGAAACCGTCCTATAGGCTTGCCTGCCTTTAGCCAGCTCTTCTGGAGACCTTTTATTAATTAAGGTTCCCTCTCCTCAAATGACTGTCAAGTCGACATAAAACTAGCCAGGGCATGAGCAAAGAGCATGTCCAATTTACAGCTTGAAGCCAACATTTGGCCAAGTATATCTATGAATATGGCCCTACCCAAAATTATAAACGTCCTTAAAATATTGTGATGTTTTGTTTTTCCTATTTCTTCCATCTCTATTGTGGGGCTCTGGAGCCTGGGTGTTGGAGATGACAGCATCATGCTGTGATGTCAAGGTCGGACTTGCTGAGCAGGGGCATCTCTCGGGGATTGTAAGAATTGAGTTCCCAAAGGGAACTGAATGAATGGAAACACAAAGAGATCTCCACAGCATGCACTGACTTTTATCAGTCTAAGAGGGGCATCTCAAAACTCAGCAATGTGGCCAAGGGTCTGAGAGAGGGCACAGTGCCAGGTCTGCGCAGGGCTTTTGTAGCTGAGGGTAAGGAAATGGGAGGATGGAGGTTTATTGGGGGGCAGGAGATGGGTCAGTTGCTTGGGGGCAGCCTTTGGTTAATCTCATAGAATGATGACTTGCTGGAACTCAGAATATGTTTTACAGCCTCGTGCCTAAGGGGATTTTCTTTAATTCCTAAATATAGGGGGTAGAGGGCATTGTTTCATTCATTCATCTGCTTCACGCTGACAGGGGAGGCATTGTCTTGAGTTTTGGGAGTCCAGAGAAGTTGTTATTGTTGTTATAACCTAAAATGATAGCTCACCGTTTTGTGTGACCATGCATACACGTGTGGGCTTATGCACATGCAGAGACCAGAGGAAGGTGTCAGATATCTTTCTCAAATCCATCTCCCCCATATCTTTTGAGACAGGGTCTCTCACTGAAGCTAAAGCTTGCCCTTTCACCTAGGCTGACAAGCAAGCTCGAGAGCCTTGTCTCTGCTGCTCAATGCTGCCCAGTGCTGAGCACAGCAGTGCCAAGCGTCTGACCTCGGGTACTCTGACTCGCACAGCAAGCGCCTTCCCCAGTCAGCCATCCTCCAGCCAACCTCACTGTGTTCTCCTCTGCACTCCCCAGTCACTAAGGACAGCATCTACCATTTTGGTTTTTTTACTGTTTGTAGTATCCCATCTCAGATATTTCAATTTTTTTCCCTTCTTAACATTTCCAGATCCAGACGAGGAAGCTGTTTTTGTTATTTGTCTGGCTGTCTTGTTTTGTTTCAGTATTGTTATTATGGGTTTGGGTTTTAGGCGTCAGTATTTTGGTTTGTCCTTGTTGTTGTTAGTCAAACCGCTTCCATGGTCAAACATTAGTCCACCATCATCTTATCTATTGTGGACCTCTCAGTCGGTTTTCTCATTTGCTTATGATCCATCTTTTGTTACAAAGAAGATTCTCAGTCTCATAAGGAAATGTGTGTCAACATCTCTTTTGCTCGTTTAGTTTTTATCTGTGTGACAGAGGCATTCTTTGCTTCCAGGTTGAAACTGCATTCTTTTTCTTTTTTTTTTTCCAGCCTCAAGTTTTATCTGTAAAAACAGCATAGGACACTGGTCATCTGCAAATAGTGTGTGGGTGAGTGTGTCACAGCAGTCCGTCTATCTTCACACTGGCAGGAGCCTTTTCTATGTGGCCTTCACAGGATCCTGGGCACCTTTGGGAACCTGAGCTGGAGCTGAGGTTTCTGCCTTGGTTTGAACCTTGGGCTTTGGCTGGCAGAGCCTATGACCTTTGGCCATGGAACTTCAAATCTGCTTCCCAAGCTTGGGGTAAGCGATGAAAGCCAGACAGTTGAGTGTGTGACTGGAGCCCTTTGGCATCTTAGGCTTGATGGCCTGAGGCTTCACAAGGGCCTTGATGGCCTCTGCGTGCGCACTCACTGCCTTTGCATGGTTGGCCCGCATCTTCTTCAGGCCTTTCTTGTTGTGCTTCTTGGCAAAGCGCGTGTTCCTCAGGCACTTGGGGTCATCCCCCTTAAGAGAGTCGTATCTTTGTGACCAGGGTTTCTTGATACCATTTCTGCCATTTGAGGGACTGGTTTTGTGTGGTGTGGTTCTTGGACTCAGCCATATCTGCACGGTAACCTGCAGCTCCTGCAGAACCTGGGACAAGAAGAGAAAAAGCAAAAATACATTCTTATCTTCCCATTCATTCTTTGGTTTCTTATGTTTGGGATTCAAAGCAATCCGGAAATTGTTTTCTGATAGGCATAGCATGATGTCTTAGTTAGGGTTTCTGCTGTTGTAAAATACCATCACCAAAGCAACTTGGAAAGCAATTCATTTCATCTTATACTTCCTGGTCATAGACCATCATCAGTGAAGGAAGTCAGAGCAGAAACTCAAGACAGGAACCTAGAGGCAGGAACTGAAGCGGAGGCCATGGATGGGTGCTGCCTACTGACGTTTCCTCATGGCTTGCTCAGCTTGCTTTCTTATAGCACCCAGGACCACCTGCCCAGGGGTGTCCCCACCCACAGTGAGCTGGACCCTCCCTAATGAATCATCAATCAAAAGATGTACCCCAGGGCTAGCATATAGGCCACTCTAGTGAGGGCATTTTACAGTTGAGAGTCCCCAAATGCCTGTAGTTCATATCAAGTTGATATAAAACTTATCAACTAGCCAGCATAGGTAATGATCAAAATTATTTTGATATCATAAAACTAAGGTACTCCTGTTAGGGGTTTTTGTCCCAAGTATATCTTGCCCTTCCCCAGCATGACCCTGCCTGAGCCCTACAGAACAAATTTCTAGTCCCTAAGGCTGGCTTCAGGCTGGGCTCTGCCTGTGAGTGCACTCTAGAGGGCAGAAATTTACTCTCCTTATTCTGCTCACACGGCCTCTCTGGAATTAACCACATCTCTTTTATTGCTCCAGATTCCCCTGGGTCATCATCACGTGCTCCCAACTTCTGTCAGATGCCCAAACTCTCTTTATTCCTCCAGCATGGAGTCAGCTTCTCAGCTCCCCACTCCATATACACCATCACTCTCTTACATTCAATCCCTCCTGCCTTCTGGACTCTTCTCCTGGGTACTCCTGACTAAACAAATAAAACTGACTCACCTCAGTGTTATAAGAAAAGAAAGAGAAGGAGCGGGGAGAGGAAGAAGGCAGAGGAAGCAGTGGTGGCATGGCTCCTCCCATTCACTAGAAACGCTGGTCTATCTTATACTGAATTCCCATAAGCACGTGGCTTTGTCCCCATCTCTCTGTGGTCTAGTGACTGCTCTGTTTCTTGTACCAATATCCCAGACCTGAGCCAAGCTCTGCAGATTCTAGTGTGCCCAAGATTTCTAGCAGAGCCTCACTATGTTTCTTTTCAAAGTGACTCACTCTGCTTGCCCAGAATTTCTTCTGTGTAAATCAACTTGTTGATCCCATAAGGAACCAGCCTTACTGAGATTTTGATTAATCTGGAGAGATGGGGATCTCTGCAGCGTTGTTTGTCTCCATCCTTTGGTGTGACATCAGACATCAGAGTGACCTGGCAGTGACATCTGTCACCGACTGATCACTTGGGCCAGATCTGATTGATCTAGCTAGATGTGTCTCCTCCTCCGTCCCTCCTTACTCCATATGCATTCGTCCCAGAGTTACACACTCCATCACAGAAAACAATCTTCCCTGGTTGTGGTGGACTATGTAATGTGCAAATAGCCACACCCCCGCTGCCAGAACCTCTGAACATCTGAACAAGCTCCAGACATCCATCCTTCCATTCCACTGAAGTCACTCTCAAGTGTTTTCCAAAGTCTATGGCCATCAGCATGTGTGTGTGTGTGTGTGTGTGTGTGTGTGTGTCAGGTTTTCTTGATTTTTACCACAAGGATGGTTGGGTCACATGATCTATCACCTTTATGGGAGCAGAATGTTCTCTGTTCCTGATTAAAACAGTAGGGCTGTCAAGATGGCTCAGCAGGTAAAGGCAACCACTGACAAGTCTGACAACCTGAGTTCAATGCCCAGGACCCACATGGTAGAAGGAGAAAGCCAACCTCTCTAAGTTGCCCTCTAATCTCAATGGGTAGCCTATGGCACACACACACACACACACACACACACATTTGTGGAGGCCAGTGACAACTTATAAGACTTGGTTGTCTCCTTCCACTAGGTAGGTCCTGGGGCTTGGACCCAGGTCTTCAGACTTGGCTGCAAGAATATTTATCCACTGAACCATCTTACGGAGCCTGACTCTTAGTCCTGGTGGGTTTTCATTAGTCCCTGCCATTATGGGGAGTGGGGGGGTTGTTTTGTGGCTTGTGTGTTTCTTCGTCTTGATGAACTCTCCAATTAACTCCAGGCATTTGACAGCTCCCTGAGACTCCTGACTTTTCTAGGTAGAAAATCATGTATGTCTACAAATAACAGCACACTTTTCCCCGTGCAAATTTAGCTTCTTTTATTGCCAAGTCTCCAATTTTTAGCGAGACACAGAGGCAGAAAATTTGACCTTAACTTGATCCTGGCTTTCGATAGAAACAACTGTCACTAATCAAATATGATGTCTGATAAGGACTTCTCTCAGAACAGACTGCACCGAGCCAATGAAGATTCTTTTCATTTCCAAGAGTTTAAATTGGCATTGGCCATGTTGTTGCTGTGTGTGTGTGTGTGTGTGTGTGTGTGTGTGTGAGTGTGTGTGTGTGTGTGTGTGTGTGTGTGTGTGTGTGTGTGTGTGTGCCATAGGCTACCCATTGAGATTAGAGGGCAACTTAGAGAGGTTGGCTTTCTCCTTCTACCATGTGGATCCTGGGCATTGAACTCAGGTTGTCAGACTTGTCAGTGGTTGCCTTTACCTGCTGAGCCATCTTGATAGCCCTACTGTTTTAATCAGGAACAGAGAACATTCTGTTCCCATAATGGTGATGGGTCATGTGCTTTAACCCTCCTTGTGGTAAAAATCAAGAAAACCTGACTGCTCAAGACGTTAAATCTTCAAGAATCTTCCAGAAAGCTGAGGGCATCTTGGGGAATGCCCACACCAGGATGAAGAGGGTGGCTCAGCAGGTAAGCCTGGTGCTTAGAATTACGCAGTGGGAAGAATTCAAAAATGGCTCCAACAGCCCCATCCCCATTATTCTCAGACCTTCTTCAGGTTATCCCAACATTAACAGAGAGGGTCTCCTGGGAAGTGATTCACAAATGAAAGGAGCATCTCAAACCATCAGTCCTTCACATCAGGTCAGCAACCGTGGTGGGCCCTAAAATGAAAAGGTCCCCCCACCAGACCTTGGCAAATGATAATCAACTTGTGAAAGATGAAACTCAGAAGAGCTTAGAAACTCAGACTGGTGGCCTGGTCGGATTGAATCAGAAATTCCCTCCATAGGACTCAGATATTTATTTAACTTAGTCCTCAGTCAGTGGCACTGTTTGAAGAGGTGTAGGAGGTATGGCCATGGTAGATGAAGTACGTCATTGAGGGCATACTTTGAGTATTTATAGTCTCACACCAAATCTTATTTGTTCACTCTGCTCTTTGCATTTGACAGTATGAGCTCTCAGCTCCTGCTCCTGCCACCATGTTTCCCCACCATAATGGACTCTCATCCCTCTAGAACCATACGCCCAAATAAACTCTTCCTTCTGTAAGTTGCCATGGGAATGGTGTTTTATCACAGCAACAGGAGAGTAACTAAGACACTGGCTTTGAAGACAGAAGGCTTTGAGATTAACACCTTCTGGGAGCTGAGAGTGACTCCTGGCAGGCAGCCTGCAGGGGAGCAGGAAACCACAAAGAAGCAAATTCTGTCAAGGAACCTGGGTAGACCTAAAAGAACCTGCTGAGCTCCAGATGAACATGCAGTCTTGTGAGTTCCAAGCTAAGAACCGACAGCCCCAGCTGCTCAGAGGGATGGGACAGGAGGATCACTTGAGCCCAGGAGTGAGACTCCACATACAAAACAAAACCAGGAGTGAGACTCCACATACAAAACAAAACCAGGAGTGAGACTCCACATACAAAACAAAACCAGGGCCACTGAGGTGTCTCAGCAGGTGACCCAACACCAAGCCTGATGACCTACAGGGTAAGAGGGAAATGGATTCCACAATTTGTCTACACATGTAAGCACTAAAATAAAGAAATGTAAAAAAGAATTTTTAGGGCTGGAGAGATGGCTCAGTAGTTAAAGATTAGGCTCACAACCATAAAAATATAAGAGTTTGGTTCCCAGTACCCACGGCTGTCTCTCCAGCCACTAAAAAAAAAATTTTTTTTAATTAAAAAAAAAAGAATATACCCATTTTAAACTGGGTATAGTAGCCTGTGCCTATAATCCTCAGGAACCTAAAGTAGGACAATTCCCATGAGTTTGAGGACAGCCTGGACTACATATTGAGGGCAGCCTGGACTACATATTGAGGACAGCTTGGACTACAGAGTGAAATCATGTCAAAAGAAAGGAAGGAAGGAAGGAAGGAAGGAAGGAAGGAAGGAAGGAAGGAAGGAAGGAAGGAAGGAAGGAAGGAAGGAAACAGTAAGGCACACTTTTAATTGCAGCATTTGGGAACCAGAAGCAGGCAGGTCTCTGTTTGAAGCTAGTCTTGTCTACATAGGAGTTCCAGACCAGTCAGAGCTACAGTGACACAGTCTCAGAAAAAGAAGGAAGAGGAGGAGGAGGAAGAAAAAGAAGAAGAAAAGGAGGAGGAGGAAAAGCAAAAGGCATAAAATAAGGAAGGAAGGAAGGAAGGAAGGAAGGAAGGAAGGAAGGAAGGAAGGAAGGAAAGACAGAAGGAAGAAAGAAGACGTTCTAAGAAGCCTGCTGTACGGAGCCAGCCGTCTGACCCCTGCACTGTGAGCTAATGCTAAGGTTCTTCTCATCCACTACAGTTGCAATAATGACTTTATACAGACAAGAAATAAGCATGCTTGCTGCTCCCCAGGGAGTTCACGGAGACTCAGGGTGACACTTGACAGCTTCACCAGGAAGGAGAGATTGATCTGTGAGGCCCCGATTCCTGCTGCATCACGGATGAGCCCCAGACATATTAGACCACATGAAAGAAGCCAGCCCTGAGATGCATTTATCAGAAATGTCCAGAACAGGCAGGCACATTTAGCTGTGGCTATGAGACACAGAAAGGGGAAGTGGGGTCTAATGCTAATGGACGCAGGGACTCTTCAGTGGGAAGGATGATGACAGGGTTTCAAAATTAGTCTCAGCGCACACAAGCTTACTGTGCTGCCTGCCCTCCCTCTTCCCAAGGCTCCACATGCCAGGGAGCAGGAAGAGAACATGGCTGCCCACCCAGCGGCCACAGCTACAGGCTTCAAAAGTCATGCAACTTACTCTGTTTTGTGCTGCTGTAGATAAGAGAGTGTCACAGGTGATTGGTGTTTGTAATGAATAGAGCATCCTCCACTTGCTCTTCTGGAGGCTGGAAGTACAGTCCCCTCCCCTGTACTGGATTTCCACCCTTGTAATCTCGTCTTCCCGGAGCATGGGCACTGGATTCTTTTCTTAACCAGCAGCTAACAATGACCTTCACGCTACATCATTGCACAGCAGAAAAACAGAACCACAAAGAAAGCAAGAGAGACTGAGCGGCACCAATGCCACCTGTGGTGTAGAGCTACCCTCCTGCGCCCCCATTCACAATCACTCAAAATATCCCACTTCTTAATTTGGTCACTTTGCAATTAAGTTTCAGCACAAATTTGGGGAGAGACCTACACTAAAATCACAGAACCAGCCAACAAGCTTTGCCCAAAAGGTATAACTACATGGCTCTGGGGCCCTGACTTAGGACAGTGCCACAGTGGGGGCTGGGAGGTGGTGGTGGGGGAATCCTATTCTCTGAAGTGAAGGTTTGTAACCTGGTCAGGAGGCAGCAGAACCCTGAACTCAGAAGATGGTGGGTGAGTATCTGAGATACTGACCGTGGGGGTGCCTGGAGCTGTAGGCTATACTGTAACACAGGGATGCTCAGATAGGAGTACTCAGGGGCATCCTCCTGTTGAAGGAGGGATAGATTGGGGCAGCCATGCCCACAGTCCTGCATGCACCTCCAAGACGCTGCTCAGCCAGCTGCCCTCCTGCAGCTGCCTTGTGTTATTAAATTATTCCTGGGAAGTTAGGGACGAGGCATGAATAATTCAAAGCAAGGGGCTTTAAATCTAATCACTCCCTGTTCTGCCTGAACTCTGACATGGTGACCGGAGCAAATGCAGAAAGCTGGGGGTGGAGGATGGGGAAGTGTGTGGGGCGAGTCATCCTGAATAAGAATGTGGGGTCAGCATTACACACAAACATTGCAGAGGACAAACATGGTGACACCCCAACCCCGCTGCTATGGCACTCCTGCCTCTCAGTGAGCCCTTGTCAGCTGAGGCTGGTCCTGGCCACGGAAAGTGACTATTCATGCCAGGCCTCAGTTACCTTGTCTATAAAATAAAAAACAAAAATAGGGTCTGCCTCCTGATATTGGGCTAAGTATGTAAAGAAGTAGCCAGTGTAAGACCCCTTATCCATGAAAGACATCTTCGGGAGCCCTCAGTGAATGTTTAAAACCAGACAGTGCTGAATTCTGTGTGCACTGTTTGTTTGGTTGTTGTTTTTCTTATATACACATTTAGCCTACTTTGTGACATGTGACCAAACATCTCTTCACCCGAGACAGGACACTGTGGCAGATCAAATGAATGATTCCACCCGAGTCTAGCTTGGTGGACCAGTGAGCTTCCTGGGTTACTTATGGATGAATGACCCAAAGCAACAGCGACAGCATTAAAAAGCCCACCCCAGCATGGGTGATGTCTCCTGGAGGCGAAGATTCCCAGAGCTCCTTGCACGACTTGCAGACAGCTCCACTGAAGAGTCTTCTCTTCCCAGGATTAGGGTGGGCCTCGTGACTCTCTTAAATACCCAAAGCCTTTTAGAACCTTATGAACCCCCCACTTCCCTCTGGGAAGGAATGTTTCCATTCAAAGGAAATAGTTACAGAACACTTAGACAAAGTTTCACCTTTCATTGGCAGAAGGCTAGTGTTGGCTTCTCTAGACCAACCTGAACTACCACCAACTCTCCTGTGCTTTGTTCTTTGAATACAGGTGCTGCAATGTTGTGACAGTGGCCCTATTAAGAGACAGCCACTGAATAGCTAAGGTAGCTAAGGGGCAGTCACTATATACAGCGTGGCAATGCTGAACAAATGGGTAATTCCTACCCTGCACTAAATGAAGCAGAATGACATGAGATTTCATCAAACCACTTAAACCAAAAAAAAAAAAAAAAACCAGAATGTTTCTGAATCACTTCTAGAATTTTCCATTGAATTTTTTTTTTTTGGACTATGGTTGTCAACAGCTATATAGAAAGTATTGTGTGCTGGCACATAGCAGACCCAGGCTTTAGGGTGGGTGTGGGCACCATTCCACCTTTATGAAAAGCACATGGGTCATTGAGATGGAGAGATACTTCCCGTGTTTGCTCAGTGGTACATGTTTAACCTCATGAAATGAGCCTGCAATCCTGCTAATCAATCATATGCAGAAATGCATCTTTCTCATAGAGGACAAGAAAATATAGCTTTTTATCATTTCTACAAAGTTCCCCTCAATCCCACCACTTTTGAAATGGCACATGATGAAGTGAACATGACACCATCATCCTCATGGTGAACTGAGTGGTTGTCTGCACTTCTGATAGTTTGGGCAGCACCCTCTGCTCCAAGGTTAGAAGAACAAGCCATCTCTGCCATCCTAGAAACTCAAGAATGTCCCTGCCCTGGGTGTATAAAGTGTCACTTGGAGCCAAGAGTGGCAGTTACTGGCTACACATGACATTGCCTCCCTACCCACCCAGCCTGTCACCTACCGCTCTCCTGTAGCGTCCTGTCCCTACTCCTCAGGAGGAGTCTATACTTTGGGTCAGGCCTATATCAGCACAAATCTTCCAGACACTGTCACTGGACCTGTGAGTCCCCAGGCCTTCATCTGTGCACCCAGCTGACATCGAAGAATCATGGGCTGGAGCTCCCTCTGTAGAGGGTTTCGAGCACTGCTGCTGGGGCTCAGGGCCCAAGAGACAGCCTGAGGAAAGGAGCGCTGAGGCAACAGACTTCCTCTCTCAGGCTATGATCCTGGCCATCAGCCTCCTCCCAGATGTTCCTTCTCTCAGCCTCCAGGCCTTGGTGTTCCCCCACATTTAAACAGGGATGTGGTCTCACTCTGTAGCTAGTCTCTGTAGGCTAGCAGGCTACGTTGTGTCTCCCAAATCCATATTCTGAAGTCCTAATAGCCAGTGTTTTGAAAGAATACCTCTAAGAGATCATTAAAGTTAAATGCTATAGTAGAGTGAGCTCTAATTCAACAGGGATTGTGTCTCTAGGTGGTTAAGAGGGTATTTGGGAGGTGGCTCAGTGAATAAGGGGGCATACTGTTCTGGAGGACCAAGGTTTGGTTTCCAGCACCCACCTGGCATCTCACAACCATCTGTGACTCTAGTTCCAGAGAATCCTAAGCCCTCACCTGGCTCCTGGAACGTGATGCACATTCATACATGTAGACAAAGATGTATACACATAAAATTAAAATAAATCAATTTTATAAGGATGAGGTCAGAATCATGTAGGATGGCCCATCTGAGTACTTGGAATGTGAAGGCAGGAAGATCAGGAGTTCAAGGTCACCCTTGGATGCAAAGAGTTCAAAACTAGCCTACCTACATTAAAACAGGTCTCAAAAGCAAAAGAAAAACCGAAGGAGGAGGAGGAGAAGGTGAAAGAGAAGGAGATATTATGATGGTGGTAATGATAATTGGGACACAGCCACCCACAGTGGGGTAATCAAGGAGACAACAAAGAAGAGGGCGCAAGAAGAAAGCAGCCCACGGACACTTTGGCCATGGCCTTCCAGCCTCCAGGAGTCTGGGGAGGGAAATGCCTATTGTTTAAGTCACCTGGATATAACACATTGACACAGCAACTGAGCCCCACAGTGGCTCCTCCTACAGACATGGAATGGCATCTCCAAGGCTGTCTGTCTTCCAGACACCAGAATGCCAACAGTAAGTCAGCGTATGGGCCCGTGCCCACCTCTCTGAGCTTCAAGTAGCAGCATCAAGAAAGATGTGCCTGAGCCCTGGTCCTCTAAAGGCTGGCCATGATCATGGTCAGGGCACTGGGAAGGAAGAGGTTTTCTTCACTATTTAGCTTTTCCAAACTCTCCTGAAGGGTGGGAGGCTCTGGGAAGGGGAAGGCTCACAACACAGTCCAGAGTTGGAGGTCTGGGCAGAGGTGGATCAGGGAAAGGAGCCGGAGAACAGTGGGGAAGAGTCCTGTAGATCAGGAACCAAGAAGTATGTTTTGTGGTGAAGACTGGACCTGGTAAGGGGACCAGCTGTCTGCAAAGGACACACAGTACATATGTACAGAGCCATATTGGGGTGTCATGCCACTTGGTAGGAACTCCACATTGATCAAGGTGAACTTCCTCTCCCAGACTTTGTTGAGCAGGGATTTCTGTGCTATTCAGGATCCTGTTACATCTAAGGTGGAGTGCTCAGCGTGAAGGTGAAGTTCATCGTTCCTCCAGGTCTACGAATTCCTAAATTAAGCAGGTGACCCACCCAGCTGCCTGAGCAGTGGAGCCAAGAACTGCCAGATGACTTCTACCCCCCCCAACTCAGCCTGGAGTCTGGGGGGAGGGGCTTGCCCAAACTGTTAAATGGTCTGACCTCCATTAAAGTTGGGGCCTCGATCGGTAAACTACCGTCATGGCCTCATTCTTTCCACCGTTTCCCCCCGTACATCCCTCAGCTCCTATTCCAGGAACCCACTTCGCAGTAGCTGCAGGCAGCTACAGAATGCAACAAGTGTATAATGGTGTGTGTGATCATGCATGTATGGAAGCTATAGGTCAACCTCAGAAGTCTTCCTCCATCTCCCTCTATCTCATTTCTTGAGGCAGGATCCCCCCCCCCCCTGAATCAGGAGCTTATTGATTTGGCTGGTCAGTCAGCCCCAAGAATCTGCCTGCCACCTCCTCCTCTAAGTGGAGGGATTACAGTCATGTCCCACTGCATCCATGTTTACATGGGTGCTGCAGACCCAGACTCACGCATCTGAAGCAGGCACTTTACCAACTGAGCCATCTCCTCAGCCCCTGCTATATGGATCTTTTAGGGACACCCTCAAACCATACCTGAATGTACTACTTATGGGGAGCCCGTGTTGCCTTTAAACTACAGCCTCTAGGAGCCTGACAAGAAAGCGTCACCCCTCCCTCGGGGACTATTCCTTCCCAGCTCCCGTCATGATCCAGCATGATCTGCACTCAAAGGTAACCCTCATCAAAAACTTGGTTGTAACATTGGCAATCTGTTCTCACAGATGACACCCAGCAGAACCAACCTTATGTGGCCAGCTCATCTTATCGATGTCCTCTGGACCTGCCACACACTGGTCCAAGCCACTAGAGAACCTCAGACCAGATTCTTGCTTTCTGGCTCCAAGATCTTGGTGTGGACTCAGATAGTGTCTAACGTCAAGATTAAAGCCATTGGTTGGGGACCACCTGATGCTCTCTTATCTTCCTGGCTCCCTGTTGCACCCTGTAGAGCTCAGCAAAGGGCAGCCATTCTTCTTTTTGGCATTTTTCAGATAAGTAGATGTTTTTACTCTGGGATTTAGGAGTGACCTTTATCTGCAGGCTGGAAGGAGGCATCTGTCACCAATATAAAGTCTCTAAGTCTCACAAAGTCTACTCCACAGCTCCCCCATCAGCATCTCACAGATGCCTTCAATAGGGCAGGTATTGAAGGTCCCAACAGCTACACACTAGAAACCAAGCTTTCAGCCTATGAGCCTCTGAGGAATCCCCTCAAACCAAATTGGATGACCCCACCTGACCAAGGAGAGATCTCCCACCTGCAGGTTATTTATCCAGATCCCAGGGCTGGACACACACAGGTGCTGAGGAATACAGGAAAGGGAGGAACAGAGAGCCACCAGGGAAGACGATGTCAGGGCTGTCTGGACTCCAGGAGGCACAAAACCTACCTAGGACTCCTCTCCACCATCTCATGGGCACAGGGGTGGGGGTTGGGGCTCAGCTTCTTTGAAACATGTTTTTGACTGACAGCTACTCAGACAGGGATAATGACAGAAAAAAATCTAACAGGAGCAGAAGGAAAAGCTGCACACGTCCAGGGTTGGAGTGCTGTAACTGAGAGTGTTTGGTATCAGGTAGGCAGCCACAGGTCACTTCTGCTAAAGCTGTCCCAGGGCATGTGATTTTAGGCAGAATCTTTTGTAGAGTCTCTGTTTATCTAAACTAATTGGCTCACCCCAAATCAGCACCTGTCTGGTAGCCCAACCTCTTGGGGCCTCACAGAAGGAAGACAGCCAACACCAGTTAGCAGGAATTATTTGACCCCCAAGCCACCTTCCTGGAACCCAGGCCCAACCACAGTATCTTCAGGCATTAGACTTAGCTTCAGAGTTCCTTGAAGCCCAATGCCAACCACATACACAGAGTACAGGAGTCAGACAGTGTACACTGAGAGAAGCAGGGACCACCAGCACTCACACGGACTCCCTTTCAGTCTTAGGGAGCCCCATCTTCCCCCATCTCCCAGATACTGGAAGAAGACTTGGGAAATTTGAAACTAGTTGGGGAGGGGGACCCAGAGCTAGGTGTAACCCAGAGCAACTCCACCCCCTCCTTTAAAACAGGACTGACAGCAGGGACCCCAAGTTATGGGACATTGCCACACCCTCTCTCACAGGAGCTCTCTCTGAGTTCAATACAAGAGTAAGAGGACAGAGTAAGAAGGGCTGTCCCAGGGTAGATAGGAAAGGGAAAAAAAGATGCTCCCTGGAGCCAGGACCAGCCAGCTAGAGCGGGGCTATAGTCAGCAGATTCCTCTCTGCCTCCTGACCAGCCACTAAAGGCCTAAATGCTGTGTCCATCTGCCTCCCCAAGCCGAGGCCACCAGACACCAAGCCTGAGTGAAGCCTGTCCCTTGCAGACTCTGCATCCATGAAGACGTCTTCCCCCAGTCTCTGCCTGGAAACAGGAGGCTTTCTGTGCAGATCTGCACCAGACGGCCTTCATCTCTCACTGTCAATAAATCGGGCGTCTCCAGGGCAATGACTTTTACTTGGTAAATACTAAGCAGCAAGAGACAGCGACACAAGCCTCCAGTCTGGGGAACTGCAGCTGGAGCTCTGCTACCTATCGATTTGGTGTCCTCCCTCCTGAAACCAGGCATGCTGGGTGATGCTGTGGAGGCTGAGTTGGGGGGGGGGGGGGCAGGGGACCAGCAGACACCAACTTCTGACCAGACTCCTATCTGCAGGGAAAGGAGGAACAAGCCCCAGCTCCTCCATAGCACTGTGTGGTGGGGTCCAGACAGAGAGCCCAGAGGTGATCTAGGTAGGGTCGTGACCGCTGGTGGAAAAGCCCATCTCAACAGAGAGAACGGCTGCTGCAGCTTAGTGACAGATGACAGGAAGCAGGGAGGCCTGGAAACAGGCAGCAAACACACGCGGATGGTGGTCCTGATGGTAGACCACACTGAGGTCCCTGCCCGTAGTGGCCATGGGTGAGCATGTATGTCGTTTCCCTTTCCTTAGCACCCACCGTTTCATGTACATTCTGCAGTGACTCAGAGTTTGGGTGATGCTGATCCCACTTCCCAGGCCACTCCTGTGCCTATAGCTTAGCCAGTCTGTGTATTCCTTCCTTCCCCTAATCTAATCCCTCTCTCTCTGTCTCTCTCTCTGTCTCTCTCTCTCTGTCTCTCTCTCTGTCTCTCTCTGTGTCTCTCTGTCTCTGTCTCTCTGTCTCTCTCTGTGTGTCTCTCTCTCTGTGTCTCTCTCTCTCTCTCTCTCTGTGTGTGTGTGTGTGTGTGTGTGTGTGTGTGTGTGTTTATACCCTCAGACATATCCAGCCTGTGGAGAAACAGGAGCATCGGCCTTGCTGCCTATTCACTGTGGGGTTGAGGATAGTTTTATTGACAAAGGCATGTGAAGGAGTTATGGGGTCCTTCCTTTCTAGGATGCAAATTCATGTCCAAATCCAGAATCAAGTTGCAAAGTGAAGACTCGGTTTCCCGTGAGGAGTCTGTGAGACCACTCCAGTGCTCTCATCTGACTCTGAGAGCTTCCCTGGTAAACTCTTAGCCCCTTTGACAAAGGAAGCAGTTCACCCTTCCCCTGATGTGCTACAGCTCAGTCACTTCCTTTATACAAAAAAAAAAGTAATGGAAGTTATTGGGGGACAACTAATTCTTCACCTTCTGTGATTCTAATCACCCAACCACCTTAGAGGAAACCCACAGTAAGCTTCGCTCCTGTCAGATACAGCATCTGTATATCACAAGAAAATGGAATGAAAAGGTGAGTGGATGGCTAGATGGATGCTTACATGGATAGTGAGGATGGGCAAATGCATGATGGGAGGTGGGTAACAGAAGAATGGATGGATGGATGGATGGATGAATTGATGAATGAGTTGATGGGTGAATTCATAGACAGATAGTGGAGGTGGACAGGTTGCAATGATGAATGGATGGGAAACGGGTCGATGGATATATGTATATATTAAATATGGAGAGATGCAAGTATTTATGGACATATGGATGGATGGATGCGTGGATGCATGGATGCATGGATGCATGGACACATGTATGTATTGATGATGGACAGATAGATGGATGCATGGATGAACAGATAGATGGACAGACAGACTTCAAAAGGACAAGTGGGTGATGGGTGGGTGGGTGAATAGGTGAACAGATGGATGAATGGATAGATTGATGGACAGACAGATACTGAAGATGTATGAGTGGGTGATAGTGGGCAGGTGGAGAGATGGATGGATAGATGGGTGAGTGGATGGATGGATGGATGGATGGGTGGATGGATGGATGGATGGGTGGGTGGGTGGATTTCTCTGAGGAGAAAACAGCCTTTTAGAAGATAGGATTGTAAATTTCACTTGTTTTTACCTAAGATGAATACTACATAACAGGCTTAACAAAACACTTTTTAACTGTACCAGACTGCCAGACAGCACTGGCAGGGTCATCAACCTCAGATCCTACACACATCATGTGACATCTTTATGAAAATCTGGCAAAGTCAAGGGGAATGATTTCATAATGGCCACACACAGAATCACACTTTGAAGCTGTTTCCTGAAAACTGCTGTTGTTGGTGCCCTTTAACATGCACTTTGAGATGTAACATTAAATATATAATTTATACACTATATTACATAAAATATTTTAGGGATATGAAGAATGGTAAAGCAAAAAGCATTTTATTTTCCTATTTCCTGTGAGTCTCTTTCCCTTGGCTCTTATATAGAATAGACATTATCGTTTAAAGGGGAGTTGCTGGGACTAGAGGGGGCCAAGATTGGGATATAAAGTGAATAAATAGATTAATAAGAAGAATAAAATGCATGTGTGGACAACTGTTGGGGGTCAGTTCTCTCCTTCCACCCTGTGAGGCGGGGTCTCTCTTGCTGTTTCTGCTACACTGTGAACCCCCAGCCAGTTGAACAGTGACTTCCCACCGATGCCCCTGTCTCTGCCTCCCATCTCGCTGAAGTTCTAGGACTACAGCTGAGCAGTGTCACATCCATCTTTTTCACGTGGGTTCCAGGAATTTAACTCAGGTTGTATGGGGCTTGCACAGTGCTTTTACCTACTGGGCCATCCCTCTGACACCACAATTCACTTAAGAGAAAATTTACATAACTATTTCCACTCATTATCCAAAACAGCAAAGGAAAATCCCCCACTTTTTCCACTTTTTTTAGGGTCTCTACAACTGTTCATTAGTTTCAGACTCTCGGAATACATGAGAACCTCCAGATAGCCTTTGGGGACATTTCTATCGATTGTCCTACCGTTGAGACCATAGAGACTAGAAGAAAGGTGACAGCACAATCACAAAGGGCCTGGCTGGTGGGTTAATAAGCACAATTCCAGTCGGAAGCTTTTCTGACCTTTGTCAATACCATGATGAACAGACCCTCACCCCTTGTCCGTCAACTTTGCATTATTTATAACAAAATGTCTAAGATAACATGCAAAGAGAACAAGGTCATCATAGCTCACGGTTTTGGAGACCCAAGTCCATGATCAAGTGGCTCCAAAGCTTTAGAGACTATACTAAGGTAGCACATCACAGCCAGAAAATAGAAGAAAACCAGGGGTCCCACAGTGCCTTTTGAGGGGGTACACTCCCAAAGATTCCACAGCCTCCCATTGTGCCACCCTGTGGACCAAACATATAATAAACTTGGGACATAGAACTTTTTGAGGAGAAGTTGAAATCTAAACCACAGCACACCCTGCTGAGGAATCAGTCTCCCTGTGCCTCCATCGTGAGCATCTTGTGGAATGTCCTTCTTCATGGAATGAGACATCAGTAAGGTCATCAAGGGGTGCCCGCCCAGAGCCAGCTCCCCATTCCCTGTTAAACCGTGATCTGGGTATCCAGACCCAATCAGCCCCAAGCTCATTCCCAGGACTCAGAGCAGGCTTCTTCTATCCTGGAGAGTCTACCACACCCTTAGTTGACTTGAGGAAAGTGCAGGAAGCAGTTAATCACATTGGTGTGGGAGCCCTGCATGGCAGAAGCAGGGTGGTAGCAGGCTACTGGACAGAGGTTTCCTCTTTCCACCGCTGTCCAGTAAAGAAGTCACAAGGGTCCCAAAATTTTCTATTTGAAAAAAGCCATCAAAATGAAACATTTTTAAGATTGGAGTCAGAAATATCCTAATTGTCTTCTAATCATGTCCTAATTTGTAAGCTTAGTTCAGAATTCTTCCCTGCTTAGACCCAGGGTTCTCAGATATTTTGATCTCAGAGCCCTGTCTGCACTTTTAAAATCTGAGAACCCCAAAGAGTTTTGTCTGTGTGGGGTTACATTTATCCGTACCTACTACATTATCATTTTCAGCTGAGACATTTTTAAAAACATCCGTCCATTATATAATGTCAAAGATAACAGTAGTAAGCCCACTGCAAGCTTATATAACTAACACATTTTTAATTAAAAAAAAAAACTGACTCTATTTTCCAAAAAGCATGAAGCAGGGAGAGCAGTGTTGCCTGACAGATCTGTGAATCTCTTTAATGCCTGGATTAGGAGAAGACAGCTGAGTTCTCCTGGCTTCTGCCTTCAGTCTGTTATGATGTGTGTGGCTGAAGCACAAGGGGACGTGCAGAACTCCTGCTAGAGACCAAGAGCAGGGAGGATTACTTTAATAAATTTTCAGGCAATTGTGGGTAGCAAATTCCTAATATTAGTTGCCAAAGACCCAAGAAGGGTCTCTGAAACAAGGAAGGCCCCAGGGGACTCAGGGAAGACCTGGTTCCCTGTAGCCTGGTCCTTCGGGAGTGTGCAAGTACCGACCCATGCTTTGTTCTCTTTGCCACATGGTGAACTCTGCTACTACAATGGGAAATGCAGAGTCTGCTCCGTAGCAGTGCATCCATCCCTGTGGTGCCTTGAAAAGGTCCCTTGTCCCTGTGCGACAGTAAGTCCATGCAGCCATCAGACCTGGGCTTTGACTTCACCATGTGTTGGTGAGTCTCAACTGTTAAGTTGACATACCCTAGAGTCAGCTAGGGAGACAATCTAGAGGAGGAGTTGTCTAGATCATGTTGTCCTGATTGTTTGTTGAAGTGGGAAGACCCACCATTTCACAGGCTGGGCCCTGGACAGTGTTAAGTGTGGTGAGAGTTAGCTGGGGAGACCCAGCAAGCGAGCTGGGATCCATGCGTTTACACTTGGCTCTGTTCACGCCGTGCACGTGATGCTTCAAGTTCCTGACTCTACTTCCCCAGAACAGTGGACTGTAACTGGGGCATGAGCCAAATAAACTCTTCCCTCCCTGTGTTGTTTTCTGTCAGAATGTTTGTCACAGACCAAACTAGAAGGCCATGCTTACGCGTTCAATAACTTGTTCCTTGAAGGGTTGGCAGGCAGAAGACGTAAGATCCCCACATCAGAGTAGGCTCTAACTGTGATAGTAGATCCTGGTTGTCACCTGACCAAGTTAAGAGGAGCCTAGAAATTAGTACGGCATAATTCCTGGTGCATCTGTAAAGGATTTCCTAGAAGGATTAACCACAGGGTACAAAAGCTCCTTGAATATGGGTGGGACAATCCCACAAGTGGGGACCTGGATAAAAATCAAGTAAAAAATGGAGAAAGCCCACTAGCTGCCTGGATTCATCCCAGGATCCCTGCATGATGCTCTGCCTCACTGTGGTCCCAGGAACAGTGCCCCCAAAGGTATGGGACAGAGGTTCTGAAGCTGGGAGCCGAGAGGAACCTTTCTCTCTTTGAGTTGTTTCTCTCAAGCATTTGTCAAAGCAATAAGATTTGAACATGGAAGTCTCACAGAGGTGAAGGAGAAAGGTTCTGGGTGGATCTGTGTACCCAGTGGGTTTGTGTTACAGGTTAAGATTTCTGAGCTTGTGAACCATGCTTCCTGCCACATGTAGTAAGCAGGCTGTCCTTTGTCCCTCGGAGAATAGATATTCATTCCTCAGTGCTGCTCACTACGAACATAATTCCGAGCTTAGATAAAAAGAAAATGTACTAGCCTATTTGTTGTTGTTGTTGTTGTTGTTGTTGTTGTTACTCTAACAAAATACCTGATGCTGGTTATTTTATAAAGGAAAATGGCTTGCTTAGTTCACAGTTCTGGAGGTTCAAACATATGATGTCAGTGTTATCCTGGATCTGGCAAAAGCCTTGTCCTAGATCATATCACAGAGTCAGGGACACTGCAAGAAGAGATTTCACAGCGAGATGTGAATGAGGGGAGAGACCAGGATTTCTCTTCTTTCAACAGCCCTCGTGTGAGAAGCACCTCAGCTCCCAGCCCTTCCAAAGGTGACAGCGCCAGTTCTTCATTGGCCTGCTGTTAGGCTCTGCCTTTTAACGGTCTCACCACTTTTCACCTCACTGAGAACCAAGCTTCTAAAACTTTGAGCCCTGGGGCGCACACTGAAGCCACATCTAAACCTAGCAGAATATAAGGGCTTACATCCTCTGCATACTCAGGAAAAAAATGTAACAAGAGATCCATGGAGGCCTGGCATTCCCTGCAGAAACATGGTATCCTGGTGATTTCAAGAAGACACATTTTACTACGTCATGCAGATCCTTTAAATATCAACTTGCCTCTTTAGACAACATTTTTAAATCCATGTTCATTAATATTGCTATTCACTATGACCAGTGGAATGGCTCATTAGGTAAAGATGCTACCACCAAGTCTGATGACATGCATCTAAACCCCTGGATCCACATTGTGGAAAGAAAGAACTGAATTCTACAAGTTGTCCTCTGACCTGCAAGTGTGTACCATAGCATAAGCATGTCCCTCTACCCGTGTGTGTATATATATATATATATATATATATATATATATATACACACACACACACACATTAATCTCATCAGAAAAGTCTTTACATACCGAAAACTCTCAAGCTTACAGTGGGTGATTACAAGTTTTTCAAAATTCTGACTTGCCCTTGAAAACTCAAATTTTATCCATAAGGAACAAATATTGTCAGTTGTTTTCTGTCAAGGCCTAGTTTGCTTTATATGTCTACAATAGAATGTCTTCCAGGTGCCTGAGCCTCAGCCAGCACAGTGTAGTTATCCATCAATCTTTCCAAGTGAAAATTATAGTCCCTGAGCTAAGTGGCTAGTTTAGCTTGCAACTCAAACATTACAGGGTCTTATTTCTGGAGACTACTGTTATGTCTGCTTCCTGTTTTTGACACCAAACAGTAAGATGCTTACTCAAATGCCAGGGTTTAATAAAAAAAAATCAGTAACTGTTCCTACTTAGTTCCTCACTTAGTAAGTAAGTGTTCCTCACTTAGTAGGTCAATACTAAGTGAGAATGGCATCTCACCATCCCTTTGTCTTGGTACTTTCTCAAAGCAACAAAACCAGCACCCTCAGATGAAGAGCAATCAGATACAAAAAGCAACACACTGGCGGAACAGCCCTGTTTATATAAAGAGCATGAGCAGGCAAAACTCTCTTACCATGGGAATCACAACATCTAGCTGCATCTTGGGGTGGAGAGTGTATGGGCTAGAAAAGAATGTGACAGAGCTGCCTTGAAGTGTACAGGGAGACTCCATCTTAAAAGAAGTGTTTATTACTTGTGGTTCCAAATACAAGGAGGAACATGACAGCAAGGCCACGGGGGGGGGGGGGGGGGGACGGGCCTGGGACGGGACACACTGAGGCTAGTTAGAAGAACAAAACATAGACCCAAGGCCTTTGTGTGTGTGTGTGTGTTTGTGTGTGTGTGTGTGTGCATGCACGTACACACACACACCACATGGTTACATGTGCTTGTGTGAGTGTGGTTTTCAAGAGAAATAATTGTAACAGGGTTAGAGAAGTTAAGGGGGGGTTATAATGGGATGCTTTTACGCATCATGAAAACGTTGAGGATGGAGGCATACGTATGTGTGCCGGTTGGTGCGTGTGTGATTGCTGGCTAGTGCCTAGAAAACTTGGGTGTCGTCTTCATGCACATCATCCAGTTCCTTTGAGAAAGAATTTCCCATCGAGCAATAGTTCACCATCTAGGCTAGGATGGCCGACAGCAAGGCCCAGGAATCTGCCTGCCTCCATCTTCCCAGGACTGAGGTTATAATGTGCACCATCATTTAGATTTATGTGTGGGATTTATATCTCACATGCAGGTCTTTCCTCAACTTTGCCCCCTCTGATCAACCATCTCCCTCAGCTCCAGTGTTTTTAACCTTTTTTTTTTAATTACCGAAGGCCAGATAAGGAAAAGGCAGCTGTGATTAGGACCCCATGTCTATATCACACACTTTGTGGCAGATGACATCATGTGAAGATCATGAGTCGGGTAAATTGATCATATGGTAAGGCAAAGGGGCAGAACATGGGAAAGGTGGAGTCACCTTGATCTTTCAAAACACCCTCTCTCCTGGCTGCTACTGGAAAACCCACAAGAAAGGCCTAGATAATCCCTTCTCAGGGCAGTGTCCGCAGTGACCCACTTAAACTAGGCGCTGTCTCTTAAAGGTCCTACTACCTGATACCATGACACCGAGAACCAAACTTCCAGCACGTGAGCTATAGAGGCACATATGAAGTTCAAGTCACGTACAACACACCAAGTGGCCTGGATTTTTCTATTACAAGCAATGAGGCTGAAGTTACCATTTAACATGCAGAAGCTTCAAAGCAAACGTAAGCTCCAGGGTGGAACCAGGTGACCCCTGAGTGCAGCCTAAAATGGCGGACTTGGCCTCACACAGGAAATGGAAACCTACATTTCCATTATCAAGGGCCTGTCCCTACTGGACCCCCACACAAGTCTTCCAGTCAGACTCTCCTAGCAGCCACTGCACTGTTGTGTCCTAGGGCCTATAGCACCAGTCTCCTGAGGCCTGGTTCGTCCACACAAACAGGCAGTATGATGGCATGGCTTACAGCAAGCGATGAATGCACACAGACTATTGTGGGATTGCCAGAGCAACTCTGAAAAGTTGAAGCACATTCTGTGAGTTGTCACCTCTGATGGAGCCCAGCGAGTACTGCTCACAGATGAGAGTGTAGAGGACACCATCTGTACCCCGTCTTACACAGCTCAAGTCTTTCCAACCTGAGCAACTACGACCCAGTGGCCATGAGACTTGGCCACAGTTGGATTTCACAGTTACTATGAAACGATTGCTTTGATAGTGGCTAAGCTATGGTCCAGGCAAGGACAGTCTGGAAGAGGCAGAGCTGGCCCAGATGCTCACACAGATGGGTACACAGACTCCGTGGGCAGCAACTTAGGGAACCATCTCTGGCCCTGCTGTGGACAGCACAGGTCCAGGTGGTATAGCCCAGAGCTGGCCTTCAACAGTCCTTCCTCGGTCTTGGGAGGGAATGGTCTAATTATCACAGCCCTGGCCTGTGCAGCTCTCCACAGAGCAGAACCCAGTGAGAGGAAGGCCTGTACTGCCAGATGGGCCTCATTAGGATGGGAGTGTGGTATTTCTTATGCAAATGAAGGCAAATAAATCCTTTGGAGAAATGTGAACAGCAAATACACAGGAGTGTGGATTTCTGCTGGGTTTCTGGCTAAGAAGAAGAAAAGGAGAGGGGCCCAGCATTGCCCTGGAACACCTTTAACCCCAGGTACTCTGTCTTTGCCTACCTGGGCACCCCAACCGGGAACTGAGGCCCCTGGGGGCTCTAAGGGATGATTCTGGCCAGGCTGGTAGCTGGCATAGGGAATTGTTGGGGGATGAATTAGCAGAGATGGCAAGAAAGCCCAGATGCTGGCACAAGTCATGCCCAACACTGCCCCAGGGACCCAGCTCCAGCGACCCCAGCAGTTGGTGAGCACTTGACAGGCCAGCCAGCCTGATCACCCCTCAGCCTCCTCACAGTATTGATGCCTCAGCCTCTCTGCTACACCCCTCAGCTTTACACATTTCCTCATCAACTCTGCCCTCACCGAGCCATCCTCAGTAACTCTCCTCTCCCTAGTGTTTTGGGCTTTATTTGTTTGGTTGTTTCATTGGTGGTGGTGATGGTGGTGGTGGTTATTGTTTTTGTCTTTTATGACAGGGCCTCATGTAGCCCCAGCTTGCCTGGAACTTGCTATGTAGCCACTGACTATGTATAGTTGTATGTGTGTGATTGTGTGCATGAATGTGTAAGATTGTAGCTGTATGTATGATATTGTGTGTGTGTGGTTATAGGTGTGTGTGTGATAATATGAGCAATGATGATTGTGTATGTATGTGCTGTATGTGATTGTGGTGTGGTTGTCAGTGAACATGTGATTTTGTGTGTGTGTGTGTGTGTGTGTGTGTGTGTGTGTGTGGTAGGTGAGTGTCAGGGGCTACATTGAAAATAAGTTAGGATGATATCTTACTCTATTTTCCCTCATTGTTTTTGTGGGTTTGGTGAGGGGAAGAGATTTAAGAGTCAATCTCATGGGAAGAAAATACAGTTCTGCAAAGGGAAAGTGACCACACTTGGCCAGCACGCCCTCCTGGGTGTGGTCACTGACAAAGGGAGAAGCTGAGAAAAAGAGAGAGACAGGAATAATCAGAGGGGTTCTAGGTCACAATGGAGGAGGACCATCCCATCTGTGGGCAGGGATGTCCAGAGAGCCAGAAAGCCTGTCAGCTAACACAATGATGCTAAAAACTGGTGGTGCTCCCTTTGCTCTAAGTCCTGAAGGGACTGGGTTTTAAAACTAGATTATTCAAACAGATTTGTCAAACTCAAGATGGTGGAACATATTTATATGATATATATGTATTCCCTCAATAAGAACTGGCAGGAGGGGTCTGAAAAATTGGCCCAGCAGTTGAGAGCACTTGTTGCTTTTGTGAAGGACCTAGGTTTGACTCCCAGCACCCACATGATTGGCTAGCAGTCATTTATAACTCCAGTTCCATGGAATCTGACACCCTCTTCTGACCTCCATGGTCACCAGGCAAACACATGGTACACAAACATACACGACAGAAAACACTCCTACATGTAAAATAATAAAAATAAATCTCTTAAAATTAAAGAAAAGAAGGAGCCAGGCGGTGGTGGCGCACACCTTTAATCCCAGCACAGGCAGAGGCAGGCAGATTTCTGAGTTTGAGGCCAGCCTTGTCTACAGAGTGAGTTCCAAGACAGCCAGGGCTACACAGAGAAACCCTGTCTCAGGAGAAAGAAAGAAAGAAAGAAAGAAAGAAAGAAAGAAAGAAAGAAAGAAAGAAAGAAAGAAAGAAAGAAAGAAAGAAAGAAAGAAAGAAAGAAAGAAAGAAAGAAAGAAAGAAAGAGAGAGAGAGAGAGAGGGGGGGAGGGAGGGAGGGAGGGAGAGGGAGGAAGGAAGGAAGGAAGGAAGGAAGAAAGAAAGAAAGAAAGAAAGAAAGAAAGAAAGAAAGAAAGAAAGAAAGAAAGAAAGAAAGAAAGAAGGGAGGGCGTGCATAACAGAACATAGTGGTGCCTGCTGCGGTCCCAGCATTCAGGAGATGGATCAGGAGTTCAAAACCATCCTCTGCTACACAAAATGAATAAGAAGGGGGCAGGGTCAGAGGTAGAGAAAGAAGTCATGGATGAAGCATCCATTTCCCAAATGTCCCGAGCACAGGGACTGTGAAACAATGACCTCAAATCTTTCAAGAAAGTTTTGGAAAACATCAAGCAAGTGAAATCTGATTTATAAGAGATAATAGAAGCAGAGGAAAATTCATAGTAAGTGGAGGATTCTCTTTTCCCACCAAACCTCCTTCCAGGTTCTTGCAAGGGGGCTGCTAGCACCTGAACAGACGCCTACCCAATGCCCACATACACTGACCTAATGAAGAGTCTCCCAAATGCTCACGAGAGAAAAAAGTATGAGCCATATAAAATATTCTGATTAAACTATGATGGTCTCCATGCACAAAGATTTAAAAAAAAATGGAAACAAATTTAGGAATTCCTAAAATGTGGAGCCTTTTAATTAGCATACACCAGTGAGGAAGGCACACGAGTCCCTGGCTGAGCCCATGTGCAGCACCGGCTCACGCTCTTCTTGTGTGTGCACAACTGTGAGTGAACAGAGTGGGGGTCAGAGGTCAATCCTCAGGAGCAACCCACCTTGTTTTGTGTCTTTTTTTTTTTTTTTTTTTGCTTTTGTTGGTGGTATTGCTGTTGGTGCGCGTGTGTATGTGTGTGTGTGTGTGTGTGTGTGTGTGCATGATGCATGGAGGGATATGGTTGCTATGGTTTCTGTGTGGAGACCAGAGGACAACTTTTGTGAAGTCAGTCCCCTACTTTCCATCGGTTCCAGGAATCCGACACTCGTTGCTAGGTCTGCCCGGCAAGCATCTGTACCTGATGAGCCATCTCTCTAGCCCCTACCTTGGTTTTCAAGACACAGTCTTTCACTGGAACTTGGGACTCACTAATTAGGCTAGCCTAGATGGTCAGTGGGTCCCAGGAATCCACCTGCCCCACCCCTAACCCCTCCTCCATGCTCTGGGATTACAAGCATTCACTACCACACCTGATTGCTTGCTTGCTCCCTGCTTGTTCCTGGGTCCTGAGGCTAGAACTAAGGTCCTCCTTCTGGCAAGGTAAGGGCTTCACTGCTAGCACTTCACCCCATCCCCTGACTGGCCCTCTCTCCTCACCAACGGCTCCTTCCATCCTCCCCTCACGACTCTGTCCAAACTAGGGAAAATCGCGATCCCAGTTTGGTCCATTGCTCAGACACTACCCAGAGGAGAGACAAAGGAGCCTGGTTTTAAGCAAAATAAATTCCCTTTTCCTTCTCCTCCCTCTCCAGACGTTCTACACTGCTGGGCTGTTTGTGAGCTGGCCTCTGAAGACCTTCCGTGCTGAGGCCTCCAGTTTCTGAAATGTGATCATCCTCACAGCATCACTGTCCCTCCAAGTCCTGCCACTCCTCCAGTCGCCTGGTGTGTCCTCTGAGTGGGTTCCAGAAGCCGTGATGGGTTTCACTTATCACCTCCCCGGCCCCTCTCCAGCAGCCTGCAGACAAGCCACCTGCCCTGTGGTGCAGACTGGAACACACCGGCCTCTGCCGCACAGTGGGAGACGGCTCTGGATGTTCCTGGGAAAACGGGGAAGGTGTATGGTGGCTGGGGCCTCCTTCTGTCTCAATTCACAGGCAGAGTCTGTGCGCCTTGCCCGCAGCCAGCCAGCTGAAGGGTACACACAGGGATTGTGCACAAAGACAAACCCATATACACTGTCACTCTTTATTATTAAAATTAAAGCCCCGTGTGGGGCTCATTTCAATCCAGGAAATTAGCAAAAGATCAGAAAGACCGTCCTGGCAAGAGTTCAATGAACTAGACCCAGCATACACATAGTGCTGCCGAGGACAGCTCTTTGTAAGAACCTACAGGTCCCCAAAGGAGCTAGCTCAAGTCACCTCCATCACTTGCTACCAAAGAGAGCTCATTAAAACAAGGACCATCCTTGGGGACATTTAGAGTCTCAGCTCATCGCACAGAGTTACATCGAAAACGTATGACGTATCAGCACTGTAGAAGGAGCTGCGACCTTAAAATGATATAAAGTCTAAGTCATGACATGAATTAAGTCCACACATGGGACCAGGAGACGGCTCCATGGGTGAAAGTGTCTGCCCCCAAGCCTGAGTTCGTTTCCGCTGCACCCACATGGGAAGAAAGAATCCGCTACATTCCCTACCACCATCACTCTGGCCCAACCACTACCCCTGGGCCTCTGGGGGACACTGAGCACACAAACCACAGCAGGCCTCGAATCTGGCTCTCTTCAGCAACATGCCATTGTGCAGAGACATCTTCCTAAAAGGGCCAGTCTCCACTTGCCTTCCCTGCTGGGTTTCTGAGCCTCACTGCTGCCTTCTGAGGAATCCAAGCACCACACCTGCAGTCCCCACACACTGCTGCCTTCTGAGGAATCCAAGCACTACACCTGCAGTCCCCACACACTGTGCCTTCGCCTCCCACTGCATCACAGCACAGGCTGCCACGGCCTTACCAAGAGTTACAGATTCCCAAGCTCGGTCCTTGCCCACACCCTCCAGCCCAGTTGGCCCCTCTATGTTGCCCAATGGACTATTCATATTATATCAGATTCAGTGTCATTTTTACTGGTCTATTTTAATTGTGTGAATTTACAGGGCATGATATGAAGAGCTGATATATCCATCCATTGTGGAATAAACAAATCATTCCCTTTGTCTTTGCCTCCTTCCTTCCTTCCTTTCTTTTTTGTTTTCGTTTGTTTGTTTGTTTGTTTGTTTGTTTGTTTGTTTGTTTGTTTTTTCGATACAGGGTTTCTCTGTATAGCCCTGGCTATCCTGGAACTCACTCTGTAGACCAGGCTAGTCTCGAACTGAGAAATCTGCCTGCCTCTGCCTCCCAAGTGCTGGGATCACAGGTGTGAGCCACTACCACCTGGCCCTTTTCTTTCTTTCTTTCTTTCTTTCTTTCTTTCTTCTTTCTTTCTTTCTTTCTTTCTTTCTTTCCTTGTTTACATTATTTCTTTCTTCCTTCATTCCTAAGCTCAATCAGTGCCCCTGTCTCAGCTTCTCCAGTAGCTAGAACACTGTTCCCAGCTTACACATATAATTTGTGGTGAGAACATTCAAAAACACTTTTCAAGCTGTTTTAGAATTTGATGAAATGTTGCCAGGCGGTGGTGGCGCACGCCTGTAATCCCAGCACTCTGGGAGGCAGAGGCAGGCAGATTTCTGAGTTTGAGGCCAGCCTGGTCTACAAAGTGAGTTCCAGAGAAACCCTGTCTCGAAAAACCAAAAAAAAAAAAAAAAAAAAAAAAAAGGATGAAATGTTATCTTTTAATTATTTTTATTTTAAGTGTGTATGTGTGTATGCATGCATCCATGCATGCGCACGTGAGTGCAGTGCCCTCAGAGGCCAGAAGAGGGTATCCCCTGAAATAGGAATTACAGATGCTTATAGAGACCATACAGGTTCTGAGAACTGAACCTGGGTCCTCTGCAAGAACAGCTGGTGCTCTTGAACACTGAGTCATCTCTCCAGCTCATATTACTGCTAACTAGTTACCCTACTACACAACAAGCACTAACACTTATTCCCCCACCTGCTTATAACTCTCCCTAGAACCCCCCCAACCCTCCTTACCCAGTGCCTAGTAACAATGTTCTGTTCTCATTCCAAGGGTTTTATTTTTCACCCGAGTGAGATCATACAGTCTTTGTCTTTCTGTAGTCACCTTTTATATAATGTCATCCAAGTTCCTTTATCTTGTTACGAGGGGTGCAATTGCTTTTTGTTTTGTTTTGTTTTGTTTTTATGACTGTGAAACATCGCTGTTTGAGCTCACTGAGAAGCTGTCTCCAGAACGATGGGCCATTGCTCCCCCATCCTCGCCCCTACTCCACTCCAACTTTCAAACCCACGCATGTTTGTTTCAGTGTCCTCCAAGGCCCCTTGTGTGGGAATAGGCTGGCCCACTGACTCTGTGAGAAGAACGCCAAGAAAACACCAAAACAGAGTCAAAGCACTGTATCCTTGAGAAGGGGCGGGTCAGCCTTCTCCAACAGAGGTTGCGCTATTTATTCCAAGATAGAAAAATGTCTGCAGTGGGAAAGAGATGCAGGAAGTTCAGCCGTGGGAAACTTGATGTGGAGAGAAGGCTCAGTTGGAAGCCCCCAGCGACCTGCCTCAACTTCCCCAGTGGGTTTCTGGTAGATGTTGCAAGTGCACAGTTTGATGACATCATCACTGTGCGCTGCCATTTGTTCTTCTTGGAAGCCTAACCAGATAGGAGGCTGTGCTTTGGCCAGGCCTCTGTTCATCAGACATTCTGGCTGCCCGCCCCCCCTCCCCCCCCCCCCCGGTTGCTTTTTTGCCAGATGATTTGATCACCCCATCCAATGATCTTTAAAATACCTGTATATCTCTTACTATCTCCTCTTTTACTTAGGCTTACTGTGTTCTTAGTGAGCCAGCTCATTCAAAACAGAAAGTGTGGCTGTCTTAGTCATTCTCTGGCCCGTACAAAATGGTGTCAAGGAAGATGGGGACCCTTTCCTTTCCCCAGTGGAGAGCCTCGAAGGTAATTTTTAAAACTAGTAGGAGTAGAAAAGTAAGCCTGAGAGAGTGAGAGATGGTGTCTGTGAGCAGACACCCTTCTAAACAGCCCCGCTCTGGCACAATCAGTTCTTTCTAGAACCTGGGGACCACAGCATAGTTGCTCATAAAGTGCCTTTATGCCACCCTCTTTCTTTCTCCTGAGGTATTTGGCTTGAGCGACCTCACAGATAAGGTTTGAAAAGTAAAACCAGTTCTGCTCTTGCAGCCCTGCAGCCGCAGCCCCAGGGGTCCTTAGGACCTTATCATCAGCCATCGAAGGTGGTAATACAAACCCGGGCTGAACAAAGTGTGGGGAAAGAGTGCTCCCTTGGGGCCATGGAGGTTTTATGGGATCCCTTGACTAATTAAAATTCACTCTCGCAGACAGCTGTGATCTTTAGTGTCTTATGCACCTGAAAACTACATCGTGACATTTAAGCCACGCTTGCTCCCTGAGATGGCCCCAGCGGCAGCCACAAATCCCAGGCAGAATGGAAATGCTAAATTCTGTGTTTGGAGCTTGATTTGAAGGGCAAGAACACTCAGATTCCTGAGGTTTGTCCTTTGTCTACCAACATCCAGAAGGACCACCTCTCTCCTTGTCCCTGGGCTGACTCAGCCTTCGGAGAAGAACAAGTTTTATAATGCTGTTATTGGCTAGATGCTGACTATAGAGAATACAGTTCAAGAATGTGCTCAATCCCACAAGGTCTGGAGCCTGAGCAAGCCCACTCTAGTTCAGCTCCAGGTTAGAATAGCACTGGACTACTATCCCCACCAGAGGCCCCAAATAGGACCCAAAGACCTGGAGAAACCATAAAAACTTCTGTCTTATGGCTGAAACCCTGCCTGAAGCATCCCTTTTTTAGATACTGGACCTTGAGGCACACGGAGGAGGAGTATAGCACCCTCCATTTCCTTTCGTGGTACCCATGAGGATGGGGGTTGGGGCTCTTAGGTTCACAGAGACTCAAAGCATACATTCCTGACCTGGGTAGGTTCAAGAAGTGTCCTGAGATGAGCCCCAGAGTTCCCTCCCCCACCCCCCACCACACCCCATCGCACCCCCACCCCCCTCTTGCACACCTTTACAGGAGCAAGTATGTTAAACCAGAATGCCCTACCCAAAGAGCTAGCCCTTGAATGTGATCCTGTCTCAACCAACCCTCCCATCCAGGCTTAGCATCTAGCAACAGTTAACCTTGATTGCCAACTTGACTGGATCTGAAACCAATTAAACAACATGTCTATGAGCAGATTAGTGAGTCCATCTCAAGGAAGCTTTAACTGAAGAGGCTCTTCCATTTGTGTGTAGGACCTTCAGCTCAGAGATAAAGAAGTCCCAGGAAAAAGCAGTGCTTTGCCCGCCCACCCTTACTTTCTGTTGGTGAGTGCATCTGCCCCGTGGCCGCTGCTACCCCCTTCAAACCCTGACTTCAGAACCCAGCTTCCTCTGCCTTCTAACATCAATTGAAGATCAGCGGCTCTCCAGACCTTTGGTGCCAGACTGGGACTGTGGAGATACCCATTCTCATAAACTAACCATCTACCAGGTTCTCAGCCTGTCCCGCCGCTGTTGAACTACCAAGACTGTATCATGTAAAGCATTCCTTTACAATATATTTATTCTGTCCATTCTGTTTCTAGAGAATTCTAACACACTCCTGACTGTTGGAGAGGTGGGTCCTAGAGGGTGACATGATTCAGCCGACCTCTTCATGACAGCCTCAGAAAGCACACCATCCACGGTCTGCCTCTATCTCAAGACAACACTTCTGGTGACTTTCCCACCAGCACCCATGAACCGGGAAGACCAGCTACCTCCTCTCAGGGTCCCACCCATGTCCCCAACACAGACATCCCTTTCTGGACACACAGTGCTGTGAAGCTCTATCTGTCCTCAGGAGCAGTAGGGAAATTGGTATCCTCTTGGTAAGGCCCAGGGGCAGACCTGCTCTAGTGGTCAGGAAGAACTACCCAGGACCTCTTGGTCTCATCAGCCCCATAGCACAGGGTGTAATAGGGCTTGGGAATGTGAGGTCATGTGACTTGCCATGGAGAGACTTTTCAAGTTCAAGTTACTCTGCTCCTTTGCTTCCTCTTGAGACAGCCAGAGGAGAAGGCAGAGATTTTTGCAGAAGAACATCAGCAGGGCTTGCTGCACAAGCATAAGGAACGGAGTTCGAGCCTCCATACCTTCATGAAAGCTGGGCACGGTGATGAGCACCTATCATCCAACACTGGGGACATGGGGACAGATGGGGGCCCCTGGTGGTCAATGGCCAGCTAGCTTAGCCAAACTGGTGAGTTCCACTGGTGAGTTCTTCTCCCTGTGAGATGGTGAGCAATTAAGGAAGACACATGTGCTTAATAAACATGCGCACACTCTAGCATGAGAAAGAAATTAGGAAGGAGAGAGGACAGATGGAGGTTAAAGGTCAGATGAGGGTAGGCTTGTCAATCGATGAAGAGTCCTAAGATGCTCAGATAAGCCTGACTTCTGATTGGGCAGCTGTGCTGGTCCAACTCAGTCCACTTCCTGTTCTGTGCTGCTCTGGGTCCCCTCTATCACCCGCCACCAAGGCTCATTTGTTTGTAGGGGCTGATGCCTTCGCTGGCTCACTCTGAATGCTATAACCGATTAGGATAGACGGACTGGCGAGTCATGGTATTTCCCAAAGCTCTGTAGGCTGGCTAATCAAGATCAAGGTGTTGGCAGAGTCTCTGGTGAAAGCCCAGCTTCTCACTGTGTCCTACAGGAAAGGGATGGCAGCTCCCTTGGGCCTATTTGCAAAAGAGCCCATCTAGTCCTGAGGCTACCGCTTCACCACCAAAGCCCTTCCCTCAAGGCCCCAAACCCCAACAACCTCACACGATGGTCATGTTTCAATGCATGAAGTTTGGAGAGATGTGGTATCCAGACCACACCAGTGCCTCCTTGCACAGGAAGATTCATCCTAAAACTATGTGCAGGCATTTGAGAGGGACGTCCCCAGCCAGCCACTGAGATCCGTGCTCCCCTCTCCTGCCCAGCAAGTACAGCTGATGTCCATGCCTGCCAGGGACACATGTGAGTGGGGACACCTACAGAGGAGTAGCGGGAGGCTCTCAGCAAGGTCAGGCTACAGCAGCTCCTCAGGGAAGACGGTGTGAAGACAGAAGCATTGACCATCTCAAGGAAGAGAGCCCATTCCAGTGAGTGAGGCCGCCCAGCAGGTAAATGTGTCTGCCATCAAATGTGGAGGACTGTTCGTTCAATCCCTGAGACCCCTAGGATGGAGGAAGAAAACTGACTCCAGTAAGTTGTCCTCTGACCTCCACACACAGACCTTGGTACAAATGTACATGCACACACTTGAGTACACATATATGGGGCTGGAGAGGGGGGAGGAGAGGGAGGGGAGAGAGGAAGAGAGAGAATAGCGTAATAAAAATAATTATTTAATTCAGGAAACAGAGGCAGACAGATCTGAGTTCAAGGAACTGTAACATAGCAAGTTCCAGACCAGCCAGGGATACAGAGTGATATCCTGTTGCAAAATTAAAGGGTGGGGAGAAAAGAAAAGAAAAAGTATTAAGAGAACACATATAGCTAATTTCACTGTATGGTTTTAACTGTTCTGTTTCATTAGTATTACTAACCTATGCCTAATTTACAAAATAAACCTGATATAAGTCTCTCTGCACAGGGACACCACAGTATGTTCAGGACCCAGTCCCACTGGTATAACAGCCACTGGGAGCTGGAGATATGGACACGTCTCCCTCCAATAAGGAAGTAACTACATTTCGGATTAACTCAGGCATTCTGAGCAGCTGTCTGCTGAAGCTGTGGGAACAGGTCTGTGGTGTCAGCCCAGGCTGCCCCTTTCCCCTTGTCTGTTGTTGTGTTTGAGGTGGGGCTGAGGTCATTGAACAAGGGGACCTGCAGAACCCCCCCCCAATGACATAGTTACTAGTTTAATTGGAAAGCACCTGTTATTTTGTTACTGTTGTTTCAGTAAATTGATTTTTTTTTCTGCTGTTGTTTCTTTTGAGCAAAGAAAGATAATTGATTCTTACATATTGATCAGATATCAAGCATCTTGGTCCACTGCCTTACTAATTCTATTTCTCTGTAAATTTGGGGGTTCTCTTCTCATAAAACCAGATCATTAGATAACAATTCCAACTTGGTTTCCAATTTTAAAATACTTATGCAATGAATTTCTTTTCCTTCTTTGTCTCCAGGACAAAACTAGATCAAACTGGCCCCTGGGTCCTGAGCTCATCCCTGATGCCTTAGGACTACACCCAGTACTTCACTACCAAGCATGTGTGAATCGTTCATTAGTGCATATTATCCTTGGACCATATCCATTTTTTATTCCTAAAAGTGCCTTATTTCTTTGTATTCATAGGTGCATGTGAGCACATGTGTGTGTGGGCAGAGGTTAGTTTTGGGGATTGTTCCCTGGGAGCCATTACTTTGCTTTTTATTATTTATATATACATATGTGCATACATGTGTGCTATGAGTGCATGATTATATATATGCTCCCGTGAGCAGGGGCACATGTGTGTATGTGGGTTTGTTTGCATATGTGCACACACATACACACACACACACACACACACACACACACACACACACACACACACATAAGTCCAAGGATGATATCAGGGTGTTTCCCTCTATCTCTTTCCACCTTGTATATTGGGCCAGGGTCTTTCACTGAGCACAGAGTTCAGTGGCCCTCTCAAGGATTCTGTCTCTTCCATCTCCCTCTCCCATGCAATAACTACAAGTGGACCTTAATACCCCCCTTGACTTTTATATGGGTCCTGGGGATTGGAACTCTAGTCCTTACTTACCTATGATAAGTGCTTTCATGCTAAGCCATCTCCCTGACCCCCACCTGTGCCTAGAGATGAGGTATAGTGATTTGAATGCAAAATGTCCCCATAGATTCATGTATTTGAATACTTGGTCCTAGCTGGTGGCAGTGTTTGGGAAACGTATGGGATCTTTAGGAAGAGAAGCCTCAATGAAGGAAGTGATTCACTAGAAGAGAGCTTTGATGTTTTAGAACCTAGCACGTGCTTGCTTTCCCCCTTCCCCTTCCCCTTCCCCTTCCCCTTCCCCTTCCCCAGCCCCCTCCCCGCATCCTGTGTGTGTGTGTGTGTGTGTGTGTGTGTGTCCCTCTCTCTCTGCTCTCTGGATGTGGCAGCAATGTGACCAGTCATCTTCTTTTTTCCCGTTATCAGGAACTGTGGACCAAAATAAACCCTTTCTCCTTTAAGTTGCTTTTGCCAGGGTGTTATTACATCACAGCAGCAAGAAAAGAAACCAAGATACAGGATCTTGTTTGGCCTGGAGCTCGCTGCCCCAGGCCCGTTAGGCTGGGCTACATGCCTCAGGTTCCAACCTCTCCTGCTCCTCAGTCGGGATTATGCACCTCCACTCCAGGCTTTTCCACACAGTTCTGGAGACTGAATGTGGGTCCTCATGCTTGAAAGCAGTTTCACATACCGCAGGATTTGCCCATGTAAAGCGGCCAGCTCAGTGCTTGCTTGAATACAGAGTTGAGCCGATACCTAATTTTAGACCATTGCACCATCTTCAGAAGACACCCCATCTTCCAAGCGTCATTCCCATTTCTGCTCCCCTCTTACTGTCTGGGGTTGGTTTTTAATGTGTTGTATGTTTACATGGTTCAAAACTGAAAATGCCAGAGAGCTGTAAAGCAGGTTGTAAAATACCTGGGAAGTACTAGCTCCTACCCCACCCCTTCTTCATACCTAGCACAGGTAGCCATTTCCTTAAATTGTCTGTTTCCTGCATTTCTTTATGCAGATACATGGGAAAGCCCACAATGTGCCCTCACAGACAGGTAATTTATACAGTGCTCTCCACCTTCCTTGTTGACTTAATCCATCCGCTGTCCATCGCGTCTCACAGTCCTGGCTCATGTTTATTTAATCAACTCCCTATCAGACCCTTGGCAGGGCCCCAAGCTTCTGCAATTACAAACAACACTGCTCTGTGTAACCTCAATCACAGGTCCTTTAACACTTGTGAATATCTGTGTGCAGGATGGATTCCTGGGGTGGGATTGCTGGGTCAAAGGACACACAGCCTTGCTTCCTGTCTCTTTAAGCCATGCCAAAATACTTCCTATCAGGACTGCCCAATTTTTCATTCTCTACTACCAAACCTGTTTCCCCCCAGCCACGCCTGATTATGCGTGGATTTGGAGCGTGGGTCAGACTGACTCATGAGAACTGATATCTAAGGTCAGTTCTGTTTCCATTCCTCCCGTAAAGGCTTATCATGAGTCTCTCTCCTAACTGTCATCCAGCTGCTGCTTCTCTTCACTCATCGTAGTTTCCTCTTACAGAAGTAAAAGTTCAGCTTAAAGTATTCCCTTGCCCAGCCTACAAGATGGCTCGGCAGGTAAAGATGCTTGCTGCCAAGACTGTCAAACTGAGTTTGGCCCCTGGGACCAACGTTATAGAAGCTGAGAACCAATCCCCGAAAGTTGTCTTCTGACCTCCATATGTCCTCTGACCTCCATACGTATACTGTGACTTGTGTCCAACCCTTACATGTATATATAAAATCAACCAATGAAAAGAGGGCTGCTGTTGGGGTCAGACAAACAACCTCAAAGTGGAGCTTTAAAACAACCATGATGAATGGTTCTTGGAAACTCTGTGGGTTCGGTGTGCTCAGCTGGATGGGTCTCCTGATCCAGTCACCATTTCCTGGAGTTACACACACATGCACACACACACATACACACACACACACACACACCGTGGCCACCAGCAGTCAAGCGGAACAGGATGTCCCGGGGAGACTCTCATTACTGGTTGGTTACTCTAACTACTTTGGCGTTTCTCCAGATAGCCTCCTCCAGTGGCCAACTAGGCCTTCCTCACGGCATGGTGGTCTGGAGGGGTCAGAGGCTGGACAGTGTCAGACCTCTTAATGCCTGGATCATGAGGTCATAAGACATCTCTTCTACATTGTGTTGGCTGTATCAAGTCTCGGGGCCACCCAGATTACAAGACCCAGAAGGAGATTTTTCACCACTGGGTGGGAGAAAATGGTTGTGGGGTACAGAGACTCAAAGAGCTGGCGACCAGCATCTTTGAGGCCACCTGCCATTCTCATTTTCATTCATAGATCCTTTTTCATAATTGCAAATATCTCTGGCTAAGCCTGTCACTGTCCTTTAACTCAGCTTAAGTTTGCATGTCCGACCTGTGTGTGAATGTATATATCCCGTAGGGCTTTTTGATAACATATCATTCTGAAACAATTTGAGGTTCCCAGAAGTTCCCAGGATAGCAAATCACTCATGCACATAAAATAAAATAAAAATGTTTTTAACAAAATTAATATATTTTTATAAAACTTAAAGAACACATTGCCTCATGATTTGGGGACTGGTGGGTCTCACAGTTGAACCTGGATTCTGTCCCACACTGTCCCATGAGGTCTTTGTACTACTTGATTTGTGGCAAGAGAGTATAAATGTGTCCAGGAGAGACACAGCATGACAGGTAGCTTCAACTGTTCACATCCCTGTCTTGCGAATATGAGACTTCACTCCCGTGGGGAAGCTGTTATTGACCCTTCTTGCTTGTGTGTATGCTAATGTGTGGAGATGCACTCATATGTGTGTGTGGAGTGGTCTGCACAGCACACATAAGAAGTCAGAGGACAACCTCGGGGGTCAGTCTGCAGGCTCCGTCTGTCTTTTGGTTTTCAGGAGTCTCCCACTGGCCCAGAACTTTACCCAGCAGGCTACACTAGCTGGCTAATGAGTTCCAAGGATCCACCTGTCTCTGTCTCCTGTCTCACCATCACTGAGATCACAGATGGGTGTGTGCTCCAGAGAGCAGCAAAGAACTGTCTAACATCTCAGGAAGGGCGCTGACCTGCCAAGACTTGAATTTAGGCTGTGGCATCTAGAACTATGAGAGAATACATAACTGTTGTTCAAGCCATCCGGTTTGTGATAATTCATTGTGTCTGCCCTAGGAAACTAATACAACGTCCGTACTGTTGACATTCTGGGGGTGTCGTATAAATGAAACATTGGAGCATTATGAGGTTGGCCTGTTTGCTCAGCAGAGTTCCCTGGACACCCACCAAGCTTTAGGTGTTGAATAATCTGTTTCATTGTTTGGGCTGCCACAGTTTATTCAGCCATGCTCCCACTAGAGTGTGGTTCCTTTCCCGCTAGTATTTATCTACTACCAACCCAGATAGCGTGAACAGTGCTATGCAGGTTTCTGCCCAGACACTCATCTCCCTGACTCTGGGAGAAATGTCCAAAACTAGATTGCTAGGTCATGTATGCGTATTTTTATTTCCAGAGTGGTGAGTACCATTTCACATTCTTACCAAAGACGTATAAGTGACCAAGTATTTTCTGCAGTCTCACCATAACTTAGCATTGAAACTATTTTTATTTTTACCTGTTTTGATAGATGTGCAGTGATACCTTACATAGCTCCAATTGCGTCTCCCTGTTATCTAGTGTGGTAGTCCGTTTTCCGTTACGATGACAAAGTATCTGAGATAGTGTCTTGGTTATGGTTTGACTGTTGTAAACAGATACCATGACCAAGAGAGTTGTATAAAGAACAACATTTAATTGGAGCTGGCTTGCAGGGTCAGAGTTTCAGTCCATTATTATCAAGGCAGGAACATGGCAGCCTCCAGGCAGGCCTGGTGCAGGAGGAGCTGAAAGTGCTACATCTCCATCTGAAGGCTGCTGGCAGAATACTGGCTTCCAGGCAGCTAGGACTAGGGTATTAAAGCCCATGCCCACAGTGACACACCTATTCCAAGAAGGCCACACCTCCTAATAGTGCCACTCCCTGGCCGAAACATATACAAACCAGCACAGATAGTCAACTTAAAAGAAGAAAATATTTATGTGGGTTCACAGTTTCAGAAGTTCCAGTCCACTGTCACTTTGCCCTATCGCTATGGGCCCATGGCAGCATAAAATGTCATTTAAAAAGTGTGTGGCCGGGCGGTGGTGGCACACACCTTTAATCCCAGTGCTTGGGAGGCAGAGGCAGGTGGATTTCTGAGTTCGAGACCAGCCTGGCCTACAGAGTGAGTTCCAGGACAGCCGGAGCTACACAGAGAGACCCTGTCTCAAAGGACTAAAAAATAAAATAAAAATATTAAAAAAAAAAAAAAAAAGTGTGTGGCCGAAGAAGTCTCTTGGGGCGCCCTAGAGAGGAAAGAGGAGGATCTGATGTTCCAGTATCCACCTCCTAAAAGAGTTCCCCTAATGACCTAACTTCCTTCCATTGGCTGCCACCTCTCAGAGGTTCTCTCAGTATAGCTCAATATAGTGTTGTGGGCTAGGGACCGATCAAGGCCCTTAACACTCAGACTCTGGAAGAGACTACAGATCCAGATTAGGGATCTCAATCATGGCCTTGGGGGTTGAGTGTTCTCTGCTTTAGGGGATGAAATGTCCCCTAAGAATGTCATCGATTCTTGAGCCTGATGAGTCCTTTGTATTTTCTAGATAAGGATCCTTTTGGGGGGAAGCTAGTGTCCTTAATATAATCAATAAAACATTTTCACTTGCTAGACAGTAGGTGAGTGTAAAAAGGTAGATGTGTTGGCAATGCCAGCACTGGGCAGGTGGAGACTTACGCAGTCCTTGGGCTCACTGGCCAAATTTTCAAGACCCAGGACCCACTGAGACTATCAGTAAACAAGATGCATGCATCCTGAAGAGCCACCTATGGTTTCCCCATACACATCCACACTTGTTCGTGTACACACACACACACACACACACACACACACACCACTACATACTGTAGTCAGTATTCTATATTCAGGTTAAGGTTTTTTTTTTTTGTTTTTGTTTTGTTTTTTGGTTTGGTTTGGTTTTTTCAAGATAGGATTTCTCTGTGTAGCCCTGGCTGTCCTGGGACTCACTCTATAGACCAGGCTGGCCTCGAACTCAGAAATCTGCCTGCCTCTGCCTCCCAAGTACTGGGATTAAAGGTGTGTACCACCACCGCCTAGCTGGTTAAGCCTTTATCTTCCACGTATGAGAGAGTATGCAGTTCCTGTCTTCTTGTGTGTGGTACCACAGTTCACTAACTCTCTGGTTCTACCCATCTTCTGTAGAGAACAGGACTTCATTATTCTTTCTGAATAATATCCCGCTGTGGATGCACGCTGCATTTTATTTACATATCCATCTGTTGGTGGGCACTTAGCTTGCTGCTTTTTCATTTTAAAAATCTTATTACTAAAATGATGTGCTGTCTCTCTGCCTCTTCTCTGTGTCTTTCTTTCTGTGTCTCTCTTTGTCCCTGTCTCTCTGTCTTTCTCTTTTTCTAACTTCCATCCTCTTCCTTCTCATTCTGCTCCCTTAAACCCAGACTTCAGCTACCCATGCTCTCATTTTGACCCATGTAAGCCTGGCCTCATCTTCGCCTTTGTCATCTTAAATACGCTCAGCATTCTGCGCTTGATTTCTTTGTTTGTAACAATAGCCTTTACTCTATCACAGGTGAGGCAGGTGTTCAGAAACTGACCGTTTTCTATTTTCTCCCCACCGCCCCATTCTGTGCCTTCACTGTCCTTGCCTCATCTGAATCTAACATTTGTTGTCATCCCTGCTGTTACTTGTGTAACTGTTACTTGTGTTGTGGCCAGTGTGAGAGCCGCAGCCGAGCACACTTGGTACCCACTGGCATGTCTTCCCATGAAGTTCCCCGGCCTGCCTCTCTTCCATAACGGCAGCGCCCTCGGCAGGTGCTCACCCACACTGTCCTGTTGATGTTTCTGGATGTCTAAAACTAAGTCTTCAGCCTTCATTCCTGCATCAGAGCTTAGCTGCATAGCCCTTGGCTCGCATCTCCCTTTATTGAATTTCTTGGGCATGTTATCCTACTGTCTCCTGAATGCTAATGTGGAGAAGTGTGATGCCAACCTGATTTTATTTCCCTCCAGGAATATTTTTGTCTGACTGTAGCCAAGATTCTTTATCTTACACATCCCATCATTTTAGAGGGTACCTGTCAGGGTTGACGCTCTGTGGCAGTTTTCTCTGGGATGCTGTGTGCTTTTTCAATATGTAGATTAAAAATCTTTGTTTGGGGGAAGCGTTCTCATGTTATATTTTTAAGTAATGATTCTCTCTTTTGGCTGGCTTCCTTTGTAGACCCCAGTTATGCATATATTGGGTCTTGCAGACTTGTTTTCTGGACCTGGCTCTTGCATTCTGTTACCGCATAATTTTTCATTGTTTCAGTGTGGTGCATATGCATGGTGTAGCGTCTACCATTTCAGTCTCTTTAAATGTTCCGTTCAGGGCCACTAGGTACATTCGTGATATTATGCAACCAGCACTAGCAACATCGCCAAAGCCTTTTCGCCAAACTGAATCTCTGTGCTCCTTAAATAACTTCCCGCTTCCCCTGCCTCCTGTAACTAACCACCATTCCGCGTTCTGTCTCTAGGCACTGACTGTTCTTTGTGCTGCATAGAACATTTAACTTTTTTGTGTCTGGCTTATTTCACTTCCTGTCCTCAGTCTCCATCTATGTATTTACTGGATGTGGTGGTAAATGTCTTTAATCTCAGCACTCCAGAGGCAGAGGCTCTCTGTGAGTTCAAGGCCAGCCTGGTCTACCTCGTGAGTTTCAGAACAGCCAGAGCTAAATAATAGAGAAACCTGATTCATCCAGGTTTCAGAATCCCCTTGCTTTTTCAGGGCTGAGTAACGTTCTGTTGCATGGACATGCCGTATGCTGTTCACACATTTGCTCACTGGTGGGCCCTGGCCTCCACCAAGAGTGAATTATGTGATCGTGGACACGAGAGTTCAGATATCTGTTCAAGGGCCTCATCTCCATTCTTTGTATGTGGGCCCCAAAATAACTTTCTGGGTCAAATGGCAGCTGTATGTTGTTAGTTTTTAACATCCACCTATTTTGTGCAGTATTTTACATTTTCCTACTCTTTGTTCATTTGCTTGTTTTGTATTTGTGTTCCACCAGTAATGCACAAGGGTTCTGATTTTCTACACTTCTATACCCACTTGTTTTCTTTTTGTTTTGTTTTGTTTTGTTTTGAGGTAACAGACAGCCTAATGTTAGCAGGGTTCTTTTGTCAGTTCTTGAACTCATAAGAATTTTTAAAACTTATTAAGAAGGAAACTCCAGGATGATTTGATTGGAGCTTGAGAGGAAAAACCAGAGAAGGCAGGTGTGATGGTTTGTATATGCTTGGACTAGGGAGTGGCACTATTGGGAGGGGTGGCCTTGGAGTAGCTGTGTCACTGTGGGTGTGGGCTTTAAGACCCTCGTCCTAGCTACCTGGAAGCCAGTATTCTGCTAGCAGCCTTCAGATGAAGATGTAGAACTCTCAGCTCCTCCCGCACCATGTCTGCCTGGATGTTGCCATGTTCCCACCTTGATGATAATGGACTGGACCTCTGAGCCTGTAAGCCAGCCCCAATGAAATGTGGTCCTTATAAGAGTTGCCTTGGTCATGGTGTCTGTTCACAGCAGTAAAACCCTAAGACTGCAAGCAAGTCAGAGAGGTCTCAGCAGCTGCCTAGGAGAAGATGGGTGAGGAGTAAAATCATGCTTTCCTGGAGAGGCCGGAAGAGGGCATCAGATCACCAGAACTGATAGTTGTGACTTTTTCATGTGGGTGTTGGGAACCAAACCCGGGTCCTCTGCAAGAGGGGTGCTTACTGTAACCACTGAACCTCCTCTCCAGCCTCTATTTGCCTTGATATCCATATACGATGCTAGGTAGGAGTACAACTTCACTCTTTTACATGTGAGTATCCAATTTTCTCAGCACCATTTGTTGTTCAGAAGACCATTTTCCCCCATCAAATAACCTTGGCATCTTTGTTGAAGATAGTTACTTTTAAAGAGAATCAAGCCAAGATTTCCCAAGAAACACGTCGAAATGATTTTATTTGAATCATGAATTGTGATGGTTTGTATATACTTGGCCCTGGGAGTGGCACTATTTGGAGGTGTGGTCCTGTTGGAGTAGGTGTGTCACTGTGGGTGTGGACTATAAGATCCCATCCTAGCTGCTTGGAAGCCAGCATTTTGCTAGCAGCTTTCAGATAAAGATGTAGAATTCTCAGCTCCTCCTACACCATGCCTACCTAGAGGCTGTCATGCTCCTGCCTTGATAATGGACTGAACTTCTGAACCCGTAAACCAGCCTCAATTAAATGCTGTCCTTATGAGAGTTGCTTTGATCATGGTGTCTGTTCACAGCAGTAAAACCCTAACTAAGATAGAAATTGGTACCAGGGATTGGGATATTGTTATGATAGGCATGACCATGCTTTTGTTTGGAAGAGTGTGGATTTGGGGATTTTGGATTTGGAAAGCAGTGGAATGCTTTAAATGGAGCTTAATGAGACAACCTAGTAAGAATAAGAAAGACTTTGTTTCTGAGGGTGGTTTGTACTGTGGAAGCCTGGTTCTAGAAGTTTCAGAGAAGAAGAATTTCAGTATATGGCCGAGAGATTGTTCTTGTGATATTTTGGTGAAGAATGTGGCTGCTTTTTTAACATTGTCCAAAGAATCTGCCTCAGGCTAAGTTGAAGAGACTCAGACTAATTACATTGACAAAGGAAGTCTCAGAAATGCCCATCATAGACTTTGTTCTCTGGTTGAGTCTCATGAAGAGCATTTTAAACAAGCATAGCAAGCTAAGAAAGGAAAAATATAAAATATATGCTTCAAATACTAAAGGGGCACCAGGAAGTGAAATGGAGCTGAATCCTGTGTTCATGGATATAAAAGTGAATCAAGGGAGTGGTGACCTTGGGGCAAGATCCCACCCAGTGAGTTTAGGTCCAGGCAGGTAGTACAAGCCTTTAATCCTAGGAGACAAAGACAAGCAGATCTCTAAATTCAAGGCCAGCCTAAACAAAGCAAGTTCTAGAAGAAGAAAAACTTAAATCCAGGCTTAGTTGACCACACCTTTAATCCCAGTGTTTAGGAGAAAAGGCCTGCAGATCTTTGAGTTCAAAGTCAGTCCACAGAGCAAGTTCTAGAACAGCCAAGCTTAGACAGTGAAGGAGTTGGAAAACAGAAAGCTGGTGATGATATAATAGAACAAGGCAGGCCAAGTTCCAGCTCTAGCAAGCAACAGAACTTGGCAGCTTTGGCTACGTGGCTCTGGCTTTAGAGTGAAAGATAGAAGGGACTACTGGGACAATTGATGCTGGTTAGCTGGAGCTAAGAAATTAGCAGTTATTAAGAAGAGACCAGCATCACTGGAGTGAAATCTTCTGGAAAGTATTTTTTGAGAGCACAAAGAAGCTGTGTTCCAGAGATAGCCAAGGTTGTACCTCATGCTGCAGCTGTCTGTGGTAATGCGTAAGTCACCCAGGTGGTACTGGTTTTGAAGGCATGAAGGGGTCATGGAGAGCAGCTGAGGCTCAGCACTGTGAGAGGCCATGGAAGGCCATTGGTGAAAGTGCAGCCTCAGTTGCAGTTGATGGTAAAAGACTGAAGGGGTCATGCAAAGGAGCTGAGGCTTGGCACCATGAAGAGAGGCTATGAGAGGCTATTGGTGAAGTCTAGTTGCAGTGGAAGAGCCCAGAGTATTTGATATGCCCATAGCATGGGATGAACACCAAGAACAGTAGCAGCAGTGGGGTGGAGTCAACCAGAGCCTAGAGTGCTACAAGAGGGCAGAGCTGGAGAAGTGATACCAGCTCTTTGGAGGAGCCCAGACGATCATGTATGGATCTCAGACACTGAAACAAGAAGCTGTAACATTGAAGTTCTCTTGGAGACCCCAAGATGTTCGAGATGCTACAGTCACGGGCTATCTGCTGAGGAAAGCTACTAATAGGGAGTGGAACCAGCCTAGGAGAAAGACATTTGTTGCAATCAACAAAGATGAAAAGGGAGTTAGAGATCTGAAGACTGCTTTGACATCAACCATGGAGTTGCAGAGTTTGGAGTTTGCCCAGTTAAGGTTTCCTGTCTTGTTTTGGAGATTACAGTTAAGTGGTTAGAGGAATCTCAGAAGAGACTTTGAACTTCAGACTTTTAACATTATTGAGACTGCTATAGACTATGGGGACTTTTAAAGTTGGACTAAATGTATTTTGCATTATGCTATGTTTAGGTATGACTCCCCATAGACTCATATGTTTGGACAAGCCTATGGATGCTAGGGAGTGGAATATGATGGTTTGTATAAGTCTGGCCCAGGGAGTGACATTAGAAGGTGTGGCCCTGTTGGAATAGGTGTGTCCCTGTGGGTGTGGGCTTTAAGACCCTCATCCTAGCTGCCTTGAAGCCAGAATTCTGCTAGCAGCCTTCAGATGAAGATGTAGAACTCTCAGCTCCTCCTGCACCATGCCTACCTGGATGCTGCCATGTTCCTGCCCTGATGATAATGGACTGAACCTCTGAACCTGCAAGCCATCCCCAATTAAATGTTACCTGTATAAGAGTTGCCTTGGTCATGGTGTCTGTTCACAGCGGTAAAACCCTAACTAAGACATAAATGAAAGATAGAATGCAGGAAATACTGCAAACAATTTAGAAGCAAGTTCAAAGACTAGAGATATATACAGATCATAGAATTATACACACATACAAAAACACAAACACACACATGTTCAGAGAGACACGTGTGAGCACACACACACACACAGACACACACACACACACACACACACACACACACGTGCATTTATTTTGTTTATATCAGTACACTGTAGCTGTCTTCACCAGAAGAGGGCATCAGCTCTAATTACAGATGGCCATGAGCCACCATGTAGTTACTGGGAATGGAACTCAGGACCTCTGTAAGAGCAGTCAGTGCTCTTAACAGCTGAGTCATCTCTCCAGCCCACTTTGTTTTTTCTTAAACCCAGCAAATCTTACAGTTCTGGAGGTCAGATGTTTAAAAGTGCTTGGCAGGACTGCCTTTCTTCTGACGGTCTTGGGAGAAAAATCTGTTTTCTTTTCTTTTTTATGATTTTAATTGAGTATTTGGGAATTTCACTTCATCCACCCCAACTGCCATCACTTCCCAGTCTCCCAGTCTTTCCATGACCACCGCCCCACCCCTCCCCGCCAAAAAAAAAGAGGAAAAAACAAGTCCATTTTGTGTGGTCCATATATTCACTGGAGCATAGTCAAATTCCTAGTAGCCACTCTCCCCACCCCCGTAAGTCTTTCTCCGCTCGCATCCGGGCCAGAAACTTTCAACTAAGGGGAGCCCTGCAGGCGGATGGAAAGGGGTGGTGCCTGTTCTCTCTCCCTTATATACATTAACGGAGCTTGAGCGGGCAGCCCATCAACAAGGGCTTCAGTGGTAACAAGGGCTGCAAGACATCAACATAACCCTTGGCAGTATCAGGCCGCTCATGGCCCTACTCAGCATGGCCTTCAGCAACTTCACAGGCCGTAGGCTCCAACACGGCCTCAGGTGGCTCTGCCTGCTGGTTGTATTGGATGGCCCTCGAGACAGCAAAGCCCGAGGACATCGCCAAGGCACAAGGCAGCAGTACCTCATGAATCTCAGGCTTCATCTCTTCCTGGGACAACAGCACGGGCCACAGTCACCAATATGGCCACCGATGGCTTCAGGGACCACAGGGGTCCTTCGAGGAGGTCATTTCAGCAAGTGAACCTTTCTTTGTCTCGGGCTTCCATCCTTGCCCAGAGCCAGAGAGATGCCAGGGCCGGCAGCTGAGTCTGTGTCTGGATAAGCTCTAGCCTGCTGTGCTTCATCCTGGTGACTGTACTGGGCAGGTACAGCTTTTGCCCTCAGCCCTCTCTCCCTTGTCACCACCATCGCACCCCCAGTTCCGCCTCTCTCCATGGTGCTCACACAACTGTTTTTCTATCTTTGTATCTTTCCTACCTTCCCATCATATATTTGCTTATTGTAGTGGTGCCTGCCTGTCCTGGAGCGCTTTCCTGGGTCAGGGTGGGGGGAGGGGTCTTATTTTCTCTATATCTGGCAGCTGCTTTTATTCTTGGACTCCTGACCCTGCATCATTCACACACACACACACACACACACATACACACGTCTGCTTCCATCATCATGTCTCCTCCTGGTAAGACCTTTTGTGACTTTATTGGAACTTCCCCTGGTGACTTAAGAAAATTTCCCTGTCCAGATCATTAGCATCAGTCGCATCACACAGAAGAAGCCTCTTTGGCCGGCATGTTGGAAGGTTACTGGGTCTAGGATGTGTATATCTTTGGAAAAACCAGGGTCTGCCTTCCACGGAGGACCTAGCATCTCTTCCACAGAAAAAAAAAACTAATCTGCATACCTACAGATAAAATCAGCTGTGTGGCACAGAGCGTGGTGGTGATGCACACCTTCAGTCCCAGTGCTCCGGGGACGGGGGCAGGTGGATTGCTGTGAGTTCCAAGTCAGCCTGGTCTACATAGGAAGTTCCAGCCCAGCCAAGGCTATCTCATAGACCCTCTCTCATAGATAGATAGATAGATAGATAGATAGATAGATAGATAGATGATTGATAGATAGATGATAGATAGATAGATAGATAGATGATAGATAGATAGATAGATGATTGATAGATAGATGATAGATAGATAGATAGATAGATAGATAGTGATAGATAGATAGATGATAGATAGATAGATGATAGATAGATAGATAGATAGATAGATAATCTAAGACTCCCCTCATTAAGGAGAGATTTTTGTCTGTGGATTGTGGTGTTGGCTCCTACCTGAGAATTCAGCCTCCCCTACCAGATGGCCTGCCTTAGGGCTGAGACATGCCCAAGCAGTCATGTATAACAATATCTTACAATCAATCCTTACATTCTCTATAAATCTGTGTGTCTCTCTCTCTGTCTCTCTGTCTCAGTCTCTTTCTGTCTCTGTCTCTCTGTCTGTATGTCTCTATCTCTGCCTCTGTCTGTGTATCTCTGTGTATCTGTCTGTCTCTATTTCTGTCTCTCTTGTCTCTCTTCCTCTGCCCACTCATGAGTTCCATTAGAAGCATATACACACACACACATATGTGTGTGTGTGTGTGTGTGTGTGTGTGTATAGTCTAACACTTGTTCCCTCTAAGCCCTTACCTGTTCTCTCTCCAGCCTCCCTTGTTGCCATCTCTCTGAATTCCTTGTCTCCAAGACAGCCTCGCCCACCCGCTTCCGTCTACCAGCCAAAGCAGCTCTCAGGAAAACACCTTCTCTCTCTCCCTTCCATCTTCCCTGTTTGAAGGTCTCTCCTGTGAGCAGTCTGCCCTACCACCTCCACCCTCACAGGTCCTGACCCTCCTATTACAACCTCTAACCCTAGGCCCAGGGCTTTACCCCTTTCCCTGGTTGTCTGGTTCCCTGTAACCCATAGCAGAAAAAACTGAGGGAGATGCACCTCTGTGGCCTTAGGTGGATGTCAGGCATTAACACTGCTTTATTTAAAATCTGTCGAAATCACTGTTGGCGTTTGGTGAGTTCAAGTTTATTGTAAGTGTTCTGATTGTAAGTCCTTCTGATACTGGTTTTCCTGTACTCAGATGATGCTTAGAATTGGGCAATCCAACTCTAATTAGCAGCTGTGGGACTCTCCCTTGCTGCTGAGCTGCCCATGAGAAAAGGACCATGGGTCAAACAACCACACAGTGCCAGCCCCAGCCATCTGGAACAAACCAATACCTTGAGGCAACCATAATGAGGCTGCAGTGACTGTGTGGCCCCTGAAAACACAGCTCAGTCAAAGCGCTGTGAAGCAGCTTGTACCAGACTTCTTCAGTCACAAGCCTAGGTGAACCATGTCGACCTTAGCCAGGGAGCCACTTGTGTGGTGGAAGGGCCACTGTCACCAGGACTAAGGAGCAAAGGCGTGATTGGTCCCAGGTTAAGAGATGAGACACTGGGGTCTGCCGAGGACTGAGGTTTAGAGATCAGGCCTGCAGGGAGACTGTAGAAGGGCCACTTGTCACCAGCTTTTGCCTTCCCACTGCTGCTGCACTTCAACCAAACACTAAAGGACAAGACAGCTGTTAGGGACTAGCTTTGTTGGTTTGTTCCTTCCTTTGTTTGTGAATGAAAGGATCCCCTGTTTCCCAGGCTGGCCTCAAACTGAAGATGACCTTGAACTTCTGAAACTGCCTATATATATTTTTTTTCTATATTCTTTGTTTACAATCCAAAAGCTTTCCCCTTTCCCAGTTCCCCCCTCCCCATATGTCCCATAACCTTTCCAAGTACTAGGTTATAAGTGTGCACCACGGGCTGGAGAGATGGCTCAGCGGTTAAGAGCACTGACTGCTCTTCCAAAGGTCCTGGATTCAATTCCCAGCAACCACATAGGGGCTCACAGCCATCTGTAATGGGATCTGATGCCCTCTTCTGGTGTGTCTGAAGACAGTGACTGTGTACTCATATACATAAAATAAATAAATCTTTTTAAAAAATATAAAAAAATGTGCACCACCCCTGTGGATTGATGTGACCCTGGGATCAAACTTAGGACTCGAACAGTAGGAAAGCCCTCTACCAAATGAGCTATACTCTTTATCCCCAAACCAGCTTTTATACTTTCTTGCCTACCTACTTCTATCTAAGTAAAACAAAAGAACCTTCAGCCAGCTTACTGATGTCATGGGGACAATTGCTTGGTCACCCAGTTCCTACCTTGGAAACCAAACATCATAAGCATCAAGAAACACTTGCACAGCCAAATGTGGTAGCCACATGCCTTTGATCCCATCACTCCAGAGACAGAATCAGGTGGATCTCCGCAAGTTCAAGGCTAGCCTGGTCTATAAGTAAGTTCCAGGCCAGCCAAGACTACACAGTGAGACTCTGGGTGTAAGTCTTCTATTGCTCTGAAGAGACACCATGACCAAGGCAACTTAAAAAAGAATTAATTGGGGTTTACCAATCCAGAGGATTGGTACATGACCATCATGGCAGGAAGCATGGCAGCAGGCAGGCACGGTGCTGGGGCAGTAGCTGAGATCTTACCTCGCATCTCTAAGCATAAGTCAGAGAAAACACAGCAGAAATGGTGTGGTCTTTGGAAACCTCCAAGCCCCCATACCACCCTCAGTGGCACACCTCCTCCAACAAGGTCACCCCTCCTAATTCTTTCCAAACAGTTCCACCAACTGGGGACGAAGTATATAAACAGATGAGTCCATAGGGGACACCCTAACCACTACACCCTGTCTCAGAAAAAAACAAAAATAAAATTTGCCCAGTTGAGTAGTTGCATGACCTGATTTGCCCACTATCTTCTCCTTACCTGGACCTAATGTGGAATTAAAGAGATGTATTTACTTAGTTTGCAAGAGGGGTAGCATCTTTTGTTGTGTCTATTCAAGGTTTAATGACAGATGACTAGAATGAAGAATATTTTGCTCCTTGAGATGACATCAGCTTTTATGCAGGTCAGAGAGGCAGACTTGGGAAAGAATATAAAATTACCCTTTAGAATGAAAAGCATTAAGAAATATAGCAACATACCAGAGGCAGCAGGAGGTAGCCTTGAAGAGAGAAAGAGGGGCTTCTGGTCAGAAGCTGGAGGAGGGCTGGAGAGACCTCACCATAGTTAAGAAACCGCAAGAAGGTGGGCCTGATTTCTGGGAGAGTCTAGGGCTGTTAGAGGGGCTGGGCTACAGGAGCCAGCGTGTGGTCATACACTTTGAGACTAAAACATGTTTTACTCTGTTGATTCTTTCCTGTGTCCAAGAAAACCATGGCTTTAGGACTACTTCTTCAAGATATCGGACAGTTCTGTTCTGGCCCCACAATCTGGAGGTCCCAACCACCCCTGCCTTCACGGCTGTATTGGTCAGACTCCACACAACGCATCTTCATTTTCTGAGCCACAATCCAAGTGCCTGACCCCAAACATTTCCATCGATCCTGGTCATGGGATTCTTCCGAGCATTAGCTCTGTAGATAAAGCCTGAGGTCTGCCAGAACTGACCCTGAGGGCCCAGTCCCATACATGATGTTTCCGCTTCCACTGGGCTACAAAGAGCAGACACAAGCCTGCTGCCTGGAAACTGCAAGAGCTTGCTGGAAAAGCACGCTGTGGACTTGGACCTAACTTTTACATCTTTATCTGTTTGAGATCTGTACTCCCTCCCCCCAACTCTGAATTCCTAGTGATCCTTGAATAGGGAGACCTCACCAAAAAAGAAAAGAAAAGAAAAAACTGGTCAGTGATCAAACTGATACTGTTGGACTTCAGGGAGTTGCCAACATCTTCGTGAGTTCCCTAATGAAATCAAACTTTGACTCAAACATTGACAGCCAGCCCTTGAATTGTGCCTGCTGGTGTCAAGGGCACTGCGAAGAGAACCCTGGGGGGCAGGGAGTGGGGCGCCTTTCTGTGCTGGGGAGCCTGACTGTGGAACGCCTCCATTTTCGTAGGCACCTCAGCCTCTTGCACCAACCTCGGCTCTGGTACTTTTCCATCCTCGCCTTCTGAATCGCTGCCATTCGGTTCGCTCCCCGAATAAAGTCACATGGAACTTTTTAAAGTTCTCTCACACAGAGCTCAGACTCATAAAGACAGTAACCAGAACTCCAGGAACTAAAGAGAAGCGGAAAGGGGCGCCTAAGGCCTCCTCCATACCGCAGCTGCCAGGAGCCGAGCAGGTGAGCCTGCTCCAGCCACCTGGCTGTGCATTCCCACGTGTCCCCAGCGGCCCACTGCCATGGAAACCGCACATAGCATCGCCTGCCGCTCACTCCTTCCAGGAACCAGACAACCGGGTTTGGCCAGGCCACCGGGTGGGTAGAAAAGACAAAACAAAAAACTAAACTAGCTGAGCCTTCACTGCTCCTGGCTGATATCCCCTCCTCTTCACGGTGTCTTGGACAAGATAGCCCCACTAATGACTTCCTCCCTTTTGAAAGTGTAAAGTCAGATCTCTTGCATGGGAAATTGAGAGGCACCAGCAGCCCCGGGATCTGTCTCGTTACGACGCATTTGAATAACAAAGATAAGGACCGGCTCCGAAGGGACTAAGTGGGAAAGTGGCCTCTCAACCTTTCCAGCCTGGAAGCTGAATTGCAGAGTTTCACACACACACACACACACACACACACACACACACACACACACCCCGCACCGCCCCTTCGTGGAAAACAGGATTGCTAAATAGGCCAAATAGCAATCTCTCCACAGCACACAGCAGGAAGTTAAGAATTAAAAGTTAGAATATCTGTCCTCTCTTCCAGGTTCCAGGAATTAAATCCTCCTGGTAACATTGTAACCATCTCCCCGCCCTCCTCCTACTCAAGGGGAACGGGGCAGTGGGGGACAAAGCACAGCATGGCAGCACCACAAACCCCGGCGCAGGGAAACAGGAAAAGAATTTATGAGTACAAATCAGACCTGATCTACATGGTTCTGGGACAGTCAGAGGCTACACAGTGAGACCTTTTCTCAAAGCACGTGTACATGCACACTCAGACACAAAATACACTGGGTGAATGACAGCCCAAACTCTTCACAATCTGTCCCTGATCCTGAACCCGCCCCCCCACAATCACCAACAGCTTGAACCTGAATCCCCACCGGCTCGCCTGTCTATCACTCTTTAAACAGTCTGGGCTCCCTTCAGGATTCTTTATTCCAGCCAAGCACTCAAGGTAAAGACAGAAGGAGTAGAAGCTAGAGGCCAGCTTCTGCCACATAGTGAGTTGGAGGATAGCCTCAGCAACATGAGATCCTGTCTCAAAAAATAATAATAATAATAAAATAAAATTAAAGAAGCCTTCCTCATCCAAAACACCATAAATCAAGTCTAACAGGTCGTCTCAGGATCAGTTTGACTTGTGTAAATAGAAGCTTTGATAATACCCTAAAGCAAATCCCATGATGCAAAGGAAAGGTGTGAGCGCATATGATTTGACAGCTAGAAAACAAGGAAGAATTAGAAATATTCTCCCCAAAGAAAGAGACTCTCAGTCATTGATGGGAGACAATAGGATGATATAACTCCAACAAAGAGACAAGCAGGGAAGTCTGAAAAGATAAAGGATGCAAATGCCCTGAGATGCAGTGGTCCCACTACTGAAATCAATTCTACAAAGACAAATCCACACAGACAAATGGCAGGTATGCACGTTTACTCTCTGGGCCATTTGCTGGGAAGGCAGACATTTGGCACCCCCACTGCTTGCCAATGGGCTATATAATGTACTGTTACTCATCCACAATAGCCGGGCATCAGGTCTGCCAGTCAGCTAGTGGGCTCCAGCATACCTGGGTGAGTGTGTGGCACACCACCTTTTTAAGGCAGAGAAAGGAAAAACACATTCATGTACAAGTACATAAAGAAACTCTGGATGGGCTAGGGCTACTTCAGTTGGTAGAGTTAAGTAATATGCACAAAACTCTAGGTTCAATCCTCAGCACTGCATAAAACAGAGCCAAAAAACACATGCCTGGAATCCCAGCACTCAGGAGGCAGGGGCAGGAGCGTCAGAAGAAACTAGATATCATGCTCAGTTACATAGCAAGTTCAAGGCCAGCCTGAACTACACGAGAGCTTTTCTCAAAATAAAAAAAAAATGTTTTAGTCAATTAATTTTAAAAATAAAGGCACACTAGAAATATAAACAAGAATCTAATAAAAATTATCTAGAGGGTCAGGGTTGTAGCTCAGTGGTATGCCTATTGTCTAGCATGTGCAAGACACTGCAAGAAAACAGAGATGGGAAAGGGTTGCTGAGAATGTCTTTCTTCTATATTATTTTGATTGCCGAATGATATAATGTCCAATTTCCGCTGGGAATCTAAGCAAAGTTTTTTTTTTTAAGGATTTTAGTTACACACATGTAAAACATTTTTTAACTCAGTCACCTTCCTAAAGATATGCAAAGTTGAGTCTTGGTAGATATGTCCTATGGAAGCTATGGCCTCTTTTCCCCCTCGAAAACTTCCCAAAGAGGCAGGGTCTTATCTCACTCATCTTTGGGTCACTAGACTGAACAATCGATACCTGCACAATAGATAGTCATCAGATATTGACTAGATAGGTGGTGCTTTGTGGAGACTGACAGGCGCAGCTAAAGATGCCAAATTAGGCGCCGGGGCGCATGACAAGGGCTGTTCACTTTATTTAACAAGAATCACCATAGAGATGAGAGTAAGACAGTGGGGGAGATGACGGTTGCTAACAGCAGCAGCCTGAGCCTGGTGAGCCCCCGGAGGCAGAGCCTGTACCATATCTAAATAAGGGGTTCATCTCTGTCTGGAACTTCAAACTTTGGGGGGGGGCACTTTCTCATGAAGCTTTATTTATTTTAACAACAGATGTTGAAAATGTTAAAATATATTTTATCCCCTAAAATGTGTAGCTGTATTGTAGGAGATTTGGGTTTTCTTGCCATTTTTTTCTTTGCTGATTAAAAAAAAAAAAAAAAAAAAAAACAGGAAATGAAATCTGGTTTATATATAATTTGTCACACATGTAATATACCCAACTTTGTAAGCACTCCAAGTTTTCATTAACTCTACTGAAATATATTCACATTAAGAAATCTCTCAGCCCTAATGTTGTTAGTTTCAAACTTCCCAACTTAGTTGTTTTGCTAAAAATGCAGATTGGAGCCAGATGGAGGGCGAAGCTCCCCCATTTGACCTTCCTCCGAGCCAAAGTCCCACAAGTGACAGGAAAGCCTTCTCTGATTAAAAGAAGCACGGAGAAGGGAGAGAAAGGAAAGGCAGGCCCACGCTGGCTTGAGAGGAGAAGAAAGGCCACCGTCACTGACCACAGCATTTGCAGTCAGTCTAAAGCTAGGTGTGTGAGAGACAGGCCCACACCCTCAGTGGTCACTGGGCTCTGTGCACAGGAAGGACCAGGAACTCCTACCCTACTCTTAAGGAACAGAACCTGGCCCACCCCCATCATCATCAAAGACCAGAATCAGGTTCCTGGGACTTCTCAGACAAAAAGATGGGCAGATGACCGAGAATCTACAAGCACTTAAAAAAGAAAATCACAATTAAAAAAAAATTTTTTTAAATATGCCACCAAAGAATTCCAACCAAAGGAAATTAATAGAAGAAATAAAGAAATTAAGATATAATTCCCATCTTCTGCACTATAATAGAAAATAGTTCATTCATTTAAGAAAAATTATAACTAGAGCCAAGTGTGGTGGTACAAACCTGGAAGCACCCGGGAGAGTGAGGCAGGAGGATGTGTCTGAGACCAGCCTGGGTTACATGGTAAGATTTAATCTCAAAATAGGTTATAAATAGTAGAAACTGGAAATTAGTTCTTTAAATGAAATAGTTGGGAGCTGGAAAGGTGAGTCGGCAGTTAGGAACACGTTTCCAGCACGCACATAGGGCTGGTCATAATCACCTGTAACTCCAGCTCCAGAGGAGCCAACGCCCCCTTTTGGCCTTTATGGGCATCTGTACTTATATGTGCACGCATGCACGCACAAACGTGCAGTGCACGCACAAACGCGCATGCGCACGCACAAACGTGCATGCGCACTCACGCATTTAAAAGACATGCAATAAATATTTTTTTAAGTCAATAGAAAAAAGATAGTGGGCTACACATAACTGAGGCATAGTGGCGTCGTGAAAGATGGAGCCAATTGTTTTGAAGCTAAATGTGAAAGGACAGAGAAGTAAACACTCTGGGTTAAAACTCACCAGATGCGGAGGACAGACCCAGACATTCCAATGTCAGTATGACGAGAGTTCCCGAAGAAGAGAACACATAAGCGGGGAATGAAGAAATAATAAAAGAACTGATGGCGGTAAGCATTCCAGACATGGAAAGGACATTGCTCATCAAATTAACCAGGTCGATCTAATGTCAAGTGGATCAAATGAAAAGTAAGAGAACTTTCGAAATGTAGGCCAAATGAAGTAAATATTTATAATATAAAAAAATAAAAGGAAAATCTTGATAACTTTAGAGAGAGGGAATAAATTAATCATACTGTCATGAAAAATATTTTGGCATTAGATATACCATCAAAGCTGTGTGCTAGAAGATTGTGGAATCATTTTACTGACATTCTTATGCAAAAAAATATTTTTCTAAAGAATTGTTTATTTTTACTTTTTGAGTATGAGTGGAGTATGTGCCCCGTGTGTGTGCTTGGTATCCATGAGGATGGGCAGACAGCATTAGATCCTCTAATCTGGAGTTACAGATGATACTATACAGGCGTGTGTGTGCTGGGAACAGAACCCAGGTCTTCCACAAGAGCTACAAGTACTCCCAATCACTGAGCCATCCCTCCATTCTAGAAATTATTTTTAATTTAGATTTCAGTAACCAACCAAACTACCATTCAAGGGTAAATGTTAGATAAAGACATTTCCAAGCATGGATAGAATCATGCCACCTTCCAAGAACTCAAGAAAATAGAAAATAGAGACTCAAGTTGGACTCTTACAGTCACATTGGGCAGCTCTAGTTCCCGGGGATCTAATGCCCTCTTCTGGCCTCCTGTATTCGCAAACACATAGATACATATAAATAAAAATAAATCTTTTAAAAAATTCTAAATTTCAGGTGCACACCAATGAACCCAGCAATTAGGATGCATCCCTGTCTACATACATCCCTGTGCACACGCATCCCTGTGCACATACATCCCTGTCTACATGCATCCCTGTCTACATACATCCCTGTGCACATGCATCCCTGTGCACATACATCCCTGTCTACATACATCCCTGTGCACATGCATCCCTGTGCACATACATCCCTGTCTACATACATCCTTTCCACATGCATCGCTGTTCACATGCAAGAGCAGGACTTGGAAACTATTCAGCTAGCCCTGCCACACAGGCTGAGAGATGTTCAGTGGATAAGGATATTTTCTGTTCTTGCAGAAGATTTGAATTCATTCCATCCAAGGGGGGTTACAACCACCTGTAATTACAGCTCCAGGGAACCTAGCACCCTCTTCTGGCCTCTTCAGACACTGCATGCACATAAATGGATGCACGTGTCTGTCACACACACACACTCACACACACACACACTTTTATAATTTAAAAAAAGAAATATATTTTAAATCTATGAGACTTCTAAAAGAAGCATAATTTAAAAGCTCTCTAAATCATTGAATCAGTAAGCTAGTTTTGCTCTTTTGAACAAATGAAAAATTTTGTCAATTTCACATATTTGAATTCACTCAGGGTCAGGGGTTTTAAAAAAGGGAAATCACCTAAGAAATGTATTTAAATAATTCCATAACTTTTCAGCTCCCTTTAGATAGGAATGCAAGGACTGGGAGTGTTGCTCCACAGCTGAGTACTTACCTAGTGTGTTAGGTCATGGGTTCGGTCCCTATCACCATAAGAAAGAAAAAAATTAAAGAGGAAGACTCATGAGCATGGTGGCACATGCTTGTAATCCTGTCTAATCCTGTCAGAAGGATCACAAGTTTGAGACCAGCATGGACTGCAGAGTGAGAGCCTCTTTATAATAGAATATATGAAAATCATGCTAGCTGAGAAGTGCCTAAATTGAGATAGGTACTATATGACCAAAACACTCTCCCTCTCCCTCTCCCTCTCCCTCTCCCTCTCCCTCTCCCCTTCTCCCTCTCCCCCTCCTCTTCCCCTTTCCCTCTCTCCCTCTCTCCCTCTCTCCCTCTCCCTCCCCCTCTCTCCCTCTTCTTCCCCCTTCCTCCCCTTCCTCCTCCCCTCTCCCTCTCCCTGTCCCTGTCCCTTCCTCCCTCCCTCCCCCTTTCATCTCTATCTCCCTCCATGTTTGTGTGTGCTGGAGGTCAAACTAATGGAGCCCCACAAACTAGGCACTCAGTCCACTACTTCGCATCACCCCTAGTGCAGACGAATTCTCTTAAAATTCTAAGTCACACAGATAAGTCAAGCAACATTCCTGATAGGTACTTCTACGTCATAAACTGAAACTTACGTCCAAAATGCAAAGCTAGGAGCTATGCACTCGCTCCCAGTCCCAGTCCTTTGGACCCTACATTAGGAGGATGGTGAACTTGAGGTTGGCTTGGGTTACATAATAAGACCCACATATCAAAAAAAAAAAAGTTGACTTTTCCTAGCCTACCAAACACAATACAGACAGCCACATAATATAACAGAAAACACCGGGTATTTACCTCAAGCCCACAGGGCCGCTACCCAGCACCCCAAGACAGCATCGTCAAGGGAAAAGATCCCAATTGAAAACTCAAAGTATGGATGCTACTCAATACTTCTATCATCAAGAATTTTAAAGATCTTTAAGTCAAGTTCTCATAAGCTGGCTGCTGCTACATTTTGAATCTGAAATGTCCCCCACAAGCTCGTGTTTTAAACACTCAGTTGCCAGCATGTGGTGCTGTCCCATAGGCTGTGGAGACTTTAGGAGGGACTCTGGAAGTTATACCTAAGCCTGGTTCTGGCCTGCCATCTCCGACTTCTGGTTGGTGCCATGTGAACAAGCTAGAACAAACTGTGACCACCACCTCCCGCCACCAGGAACTATGTCACACCACTGAGATGTCCCCACTGGGATGAACTGAAATGCCTCTTAATTGTGAGTCAAAAGGAATCTTCCCTCTATGAAACTGTCAGCTATTTGGATCACAGCACTGAAAACCAACCATTGCAGGTACCATCTATCTATCGCCACAACAAGCAGACGGAGACATCTCCTTTGTCCTTTCAAGTCCAATAAACACTTTGTTGTAACCGAGGACTGCAGGACACGGGGCGGAGCTGGTCAACTTTTTAGCCCCAGATCTTCACGGGTGCCCACATAGCTTCAGTACAGGGGGAGAGCCATTTCCCAACCCTCGACCCTGGGCTTAGCCAATGAGATGTCAGCAGGTGTGATGCAGGCAAAAGCTTGAGATGTGTTTGTGTGGCAGCCGTGCTCCTGACATCACCCACCGGTGTGCACGCCCTTGCTAATCCAAGGACAGGCATGACAGACGTGTAGACAGAGAGGAGCTGTCCAGCTGCCATGGCAACCACCTGCAAACTCTGCCTAAGATTCAGATGATTAGTGTTGGATGCCACTGTGATTTGGGGATGGCTTGTTATACAACATGATTGTGGCATTAGCTAACTGATACTTGGAGGCCAAAACGTTCAGGGACCTCTGTGGTGCATGGGGAGTAACTGTTGGGTTTTATTGTTAAAAGGCTTCTCTTCCTCAGGTGGATACTCCTGGAAGAGCCACTCCTTCCTAAGCACAGCTCCACGACTCCAATGCTCTTGCATGCTGCTCGCAAGAGTGGCTAGGGCAACAGTGTGGAGATAGCTGTCAAAATAGTCTTCACAATGTTGGCACTCACTGACCCAGCAGTTTCGCTTCTGCATATTGAACCTAAGGAGAGAAAAGGGATTTCTGCACATAGCCAGTGTGGCTCATAATAGAAAGCACTTCTCTGAACATCTGTTCTCCACGGTTTTACCTCTGTGGTTCCATTCGATGCTCACAGCACTGTGAGTTTCACAGATGCCCAGAGAGATGGAGCCACCTTCTCAGAATCAGACAGTGCTAGTGATGAACATCTAACTGATCCCTCTGGCCCAGGGGTCGAGGGTGTCTATGATCCTAACCTCACTGTCATCCTCCCTAAAATAGCTAACAAAAGTGCAGGGCTCATTCACATCTTTTTAAATGCTTTGGAAATAAATTACCACAGGAGACTATATAAAATAAAAGAAACAAAATTACCTGTAGCCGCCCGCAGCCACATGTAAACCGGGTTACCTGTTGAGAGAATTTTGGGGGTCATAGGGAAGAGAAGCGAAAAGAAAGCGCGGCTAAGTCAATGTTCACTGATCAAAGCCGTAAACTTTAATGGCGCCGGACCTTTTAACAGTTTGGGCAAACCCTTCCCCCCAGACTCCAGGCTGAGTTCCGGTGGAAGTTGTCTAGCTTCTCTTGGAGGTCTTCGTCTTGACTGCCCCGGCAGCTGGGTGGGTCACCTGTTTAATTCAGGAATCCCTATACCAGGAAGAACAATGAACTTAACCTTTACTACGTGCACTCCACCCTAGGTGGAGCAGGATCCTGGCTAACTGGGAGAAGTTAACCTTGACCAAAGTCAAACTCTGACCAAGTGCAAGACTGCCCCAATATGGCTCTGTACATGTCCTCCCTTTTTTTATTAATTTGAACACGAGGAGGTAGAAAACAAGTGGATAAATATCCTTCATAAGAAGGCGGGCCTTAACCAGGAGGGGAAGCATTGACCGTAATTCCTCTTAAATATTGTATAACGTCTTTTTCAGAGGAGGGGTAATAGGCTCCCTTATTATTTTAAGGACAGCCTCTCGACGTTAACCCCTATGCAATTAGGTGTACTTCCTGGGGACTCAGAAGCAGAAATTCACCTCCCCATGCAGTGCTTTGCCTCGCACGTCTCGCTGGTACCCATGTTTGTTCAAAAACAAACACACATAGATCTGAGTTCTATGTGGCTCCCTCTTTGGAGATCCACTTGTGTAAGTTTTGAAGCCAGGGGGGTCTGCAAGTGTCTTTAACAGACATGTAATCTCTCCATCCAGGTGAGCCTGGGTGGAGACAGCCAGTCTGCTTAACAGACAAGGTCAAGAGTTAAAGGTGAAATAGGATTAACTTGTCCCAGAAGTATCCAATTCAGTTGTAAATTAACAACTTTAAGGACCCAAAGCTTGGCCTCTGAGGTGGGAGAGGTAGCCTTGTGAATCAAGAAATAAGCTGTTACTTCTCAGGAAAAGTGGAGACTATATGTTAAATTAACACAGCTGGCTGAAGATTGTTAGCCATCTTCAAAATTGGAATCTTCAATATTGGAATTATTTCTAGACCAGTCTATGGTTGAGTCAGCTGAGCACAATAAGGAGAAGAGTCATTTTAACTCTTCTTAATTAATTTTTCCTAAGCTAGCATAACAGTCTCCATGTTCTGTCCCACAAAGTCTAAAAGCTTGAAGCTAGGCAATTTATCTAACCTGGGACATTTGACAATTGAGGTAAGTCAAGAACATATACCCAATATAGCTCTTATGTTACCATGGTCTGGGCATTCAGCAAGCACAGTCAGCATATCTTCTGCAGCATTCTGTGGAAAAAACAGAGGACATGCCTTCTCCCCCAGTATTAAATCAGGATCATGGCATATGTTAGTAAGTGAATTCCTTCATTTCACCTAGACATCAATATGTCTAATTACAAGATGTCATATACATTTAGCAAGGAGTTTCTTGGGATCCAAATTTTAAAATTTTTTTTTTAAAAACATGCAAGCATAATTTAAATTATATGCACAGGGACACAATTTCCCCTCTCTTCTTTCTTCCAAGAAGATATTGTTTTATTAATTTAAGTTGGAACACAAAGTATAAACCATAACATAGGCAATAACTATGTAATTATATAAAATATAGTTGCTTTTTCTGTTAGAGCAGTTGCAACTAGACAGCCTAAAAATGAATCATTAGTCACATGTACATATTTTTTTTTAATCTTTTAAATTAGAAATATGAATATCATTTATCTGTAATAACTAAGTCCTCTAGGATTAACACCATTACGTGGTAGAGGTAGAAATTGAGGACATCAAGAACAAATCTTTACAATTTGATGTGCACAAAATATAAAATTATTTCAAATACCTAAAGGACAGTCATTTAGAGAACATATCCTTTGTTCTTAGAAATTTGAATCACATTTGTACAAACTGTAGAAATTAAGAATTAGCAGTATTAAAAATGGACCAATTTTAAGCAATTATAAACCATGAGCTATGTATATCTACTATTATTAAAAGCTTGACCTTTAACATCTTAAAAATAGCTGCTATAGCACCCAATTCAGGTATCTGTGTTGAAGCAGGGAGAAACTTAAAGGAATAAACATGTGATCTGATAGTACAAATTATCTTTTGGATAACAATTATTAATTTTGCCTAAAAATGCTTGCCATGTAATAGATCAACCATTAATAATAAATTTGATTGTTGCTTGAAGCAAGGAACAAACGTTTCCTACCTTGAAAACAGAGGTTTAAGACCTTCTGTGGCAAGCTTAAAATGAGGTAAATAAGATAAAGCCAATTAATATATCCTAACAACTTTTGAAAGCCATTTACCTAAAAATTCTAAAAGTCTATAGGAGCAAGGGCCTGTAACAAACATTCTATGAACATTATACACTGAAATTTTTAAGATCTTAACTTCTAGTATTGAAACAGAGACAAACACTTTTTCTCACAAGACATAAGGCTGTTAGCCATTCCTTGAGGCAAAACTTTCTAATGAAATTGTTTTGTTGTCTCTTTAAAATTAGAAGCAAATGCTTTTATAATTATCAGAATGTAAAGCAAAAAACCAACCCTTTAAATTTACAATAATTTTATAGGGAGTAGACAGGCCAAATGTTAATGCTTTTATAGCCTCCTTGACCTTTCATAGATTTGAACTGCATTTTAACCCACACCTGGATAAGTCAAAAACCTTTTTTTTTTTTTTTTTTTTTTTTTTAAGAGCCAAACACTCCCTAGGTGGGGCCTGTAAGGCAGAAACAATTTCTCAAACTTCCTCACTAGCTTCCCCTGAGGCAGCTCTAAGCTTTGCATTAACTCAAATGTAAATTTTTTTATCTGCCCTAGGATCCACCTTGAGTCCTTGGCAAGGACATTGTATGAGATTCCTCAAATGTAAATATCTTCTAATCTGAGCCTTTTATCTAAGACCAGACCCAAACCTACAAGGACAATTTAAGGATTAAACAAAAGAAACCTGTAATTTCATGGTCAAAGGAACCTACTTGATATCAAATACATTTCTACAGAGATCTCCTTTTTAATCTTGGAGGGTTAAATTTTGCTCCTACCATTGTAGCCTATAAACTTGTGGAAAAGAGGCAATGGGCCTCTAAAACCCATAGCTGTATCACTCTCAAAATTATCTTAATTACAAAATGTTAACAATTACGAGCCTGCAAACTGAAAACTGTAGCCAATGACACACTGATTTTTATTGTAACTCAATGTTTTCTTGCAATATTAGAGCACAATTGTAATTTTGGAAGCAAATCTCAATTTTAAACAATCTATTTTCTTTAAAATTAATGGCAAACACATATTTACAGCACAAGGTTTGTATGCCAGTTCTTATGTTCAAGTGTATAACAGTGTAACTTATTAAAGAGACAATATTTTAGATCTTAATCTTCATTAAGTCTAATCTCCAGGCCAAGATTCACATGAAACACCATGCCAATTTAGGAGCGTCCCAAAGGCCTGTATTTCCTGGATTGCGTCATGCCACGTGGTGTTCAAAATGGCGACTACCCTAAGCTACCAGCCTTAATCGTCATGCCACGTGTTCAAAATGGCGACTACCCTAAACTACCAGCCTTAACCATCATGCCACGTGTTCAAAATGGCGACTACCCTAAGCTACCAGCTTTCACCTAACATTTGTTAATAACATTATACCTTTTAAATCATGTCCAGTGACTTAAGCCAATACTCTATAGTCAAGTCATGCAAAATATACCTTTAAATCCAATTATAAACAAGAACAAGGCATGAGTGGCGTTAGGCCACGTGTAGTTAGTTAAGATAGCTCTAACACTGAATCACCAGTTTTAAACTAACCTTTTCTTAATAACACTATACCTTTTACATAATAACCAATTAATTTATAACTCTTTAGTCAAGAAATGTAAAGCCTTATATCATTAAAATCAATTAAAAACAAGTATAAAGCGGCTACATGAATTTCACAAGCCAAACCAAAGTCTTCCCAAATCTCGAGGTTTCTGGGCTTTTAAGAGCGGCTTTTTCCCCAGCCATGTTTCTGTCTTGGGTGAGTGAGCTACGCTGCTGCAGCGTGGCTTTGAATCAATCCCCACACAAACTGTGGCTAGCTCAAGAGGTTACCAGCAGATGTAATCTTTACCAATTTTTCTTTTTAACATGAAACAGTCATTCACACAAAGACAGAGAGGACATAAACATAAACATAGACAGTCGGTGCACCGGGACAAACACGGAAAGATACACAGAAAGTTAAGCGTGCTTGTTAAGCAATTGCATCCATTTTCCTCTTTAAACAGCTCTTAGAAGCTGTGGACATATGCCTATTTTTAAAAACCCCTTTCTTTTCACCGAAATCAGCTCTTACGAGCTTTGGGCAAATGCCTACCAAATTCCTTCCCCATATTTCCCTATCTTATCAACCCAAGCAGTCCTGCGCTGGGTCCACGCAGTATGCTTGAAAAACTGTATCCATTCCTTGCACTCACAACAATAGACACGAATTCACTAGCGCTAGCTTTGACCTCTATGTTGCTTACCGTGCAGATACCATTAATTTTCACCTTTTCCGCGAAGCTTCGCTGGATAGGGCTACCTCAAGAAATTCTCTCGTGCCAGGTCTTCCCACGTTCAGGCGCCACTATGTAGCCGCCCGCAGCCACATGTAAACCGGGTTACCTGTTGAGAGAATTTTGGGGGTCATAGGGAAGAGAAGCGAAAAGAAAGCGCGGCTAAGTCAATGTTCACTGATCAAAGCCGTAAACTTTAATGGCGCCGGACCTTTTAACAGTTTGGGCAAACCCTTCCCCCCAGACTCCAGGCTGAGTTCCGGTGGAAGTTGTCTAGCTTCTCTTGGAGGTCTTCGTCTTGACTGCTCCGGCAGCTGGGTGGGTCACCTGTTTAATTCAGGAATCCCTATACCAGGAAGAACAATGAACTTAACCTTTACTACGTGCACTCCACCCTAGGTGGAGCAGGATCCTGGCTAACTGGGAGAAGTTAACCTTGACCAAAGTCAAACTCTGACCAAGTGCAAGACTGCCCCAATATGGCTCTGTACAATTACCTAAATATGGGATGTGGCAAAATGTGAATCTGTTAATAAATAAAATAATGGGGGGGATGTGACTCAGCAGGTAGAGTGCTCGCCTAGCAGCATAAAGCCCTGGGCTCCACCCCCAGCACTGCATAAACTGGGTGTGGCGGCACACACCTGTAATTCAGCGTGGGAGAGGAAGTGAGCAGGAATTTAAGATCATCGTCAGCAACACAGTGAGACTTAGTCTGAAGCATCTGAGATCCTATCTTAAAAAATAAATATAAGATACCTATGAAATTAAACATATTCTACAAACTAAAACTCTGAGATTCTGCTACACACCTGTACTAGCTGGTTTTGTGTGTCAACTAGACACAAACTGGAGTTATCACAAGAGAAAAGAGCTTCAGTTGGGGAAGTGCCTCCATGAGATCCAACTGTGGGGCATTTTCTCGGTTGGTGATCATGGCACCCCTTGTGGGTGGTACCATTCCTGGACTGGAAGTCTTGGGTTCTATAAGAGAGCAGGCTGAGCAAGTCAGGGGAAGCAAGCCAGTAAGAAACATCCCACCATGGCCTCTGCATCAGCTCCTGCTTCCTGACTTGCTTGAGTTCCAGTCCTGACTTCCTTTGGTGAGGGACAACAAGGTAGAAGTGTAAGCTGAATAAACCCTTTCCTCCCAAACTTCTTCTCAGTCATAATGTATGTGCAGGAATAGAAACCCTGAGTAAGACAACACCCATGCAAATGCTCATTTTAAAAACAATACATTTGGCCAGGCATGGTGGTGCGCCCCTTTAATACCAGCACTGAGGAGGCAGAGGCAGGCAGACCTCAGAGTCTGAGGACAGCCTGGTCTACAGAGTGAGTTCCAGAACAACCAGGGCTACACAGAGAAACCCTGTCTTTAAAAAAAAAAAAAAAAAAGAAAAGGACTCATTTGGGGCTGGAGAGATGACTCAAAGGTTTGACTCAAAGATTAATCCCAGCAGTCAGGAGGCAGAAGCAGTCAGATTTCTGTGAGTTCTAGGCCAGCCTGGTGGACACAGTGAGTTCCAGGACACCTCAGGCTGCGTAAAGAGAGCCCATCTCAAAAATAAACAAACAAAGGCTAAGAGCACTGGCTGCTCTCACTGAGGAGCATGTTAATTCCCAGCACCCACGTAGCAGTATACAGACACCTGTAACTCCAGTTCCAGGGGATCTGGCATCCTCTTTCGGCCTCTGAGGGTACCAGCTATACACACTGTGTACTCACATACTTATAGGAAACAGACTCATACACATATAATAAAAATAAACTGTTTCTAAAACAAATAAACTAGCAATAGCAAGGCATGGAGCAGCCAGGGCACTTAGAGCGAAAGCAGGAGAGCATTCCCGCAAAGGCGTGGTGACTCTGAAACTATACCCCTCAACCACTCACAACAATGAAATGGCCCGTGTCCACACACACACTTGTACAAGCATGTCAAGTTCAACTTAATTCATAGTGGGAAAAGATGCAAGAGCCACACTGGCCATGTGGCAAGGCCTTGTGCTCCGTGCTCAGCAGGGAGCAATAGACGATGCGAAAGCAATGAATGACATCAGCAAGGTGAGGAATAAGCAGACTGTTCTGTCCTTCATCCTGAGGTCTTCACCACAGCCACGCCAATGCCTGCGCCCACTCTCAGATTTCCGAGTCACCTTCTCATCACAAGAAATTGAGGAGATTTTGGCGTTGCATTGTACATATTTCAAAAAAGAAAATATGTAGTTATGATTAATTTTTAGTATTTATTAATTAAGATAATCTTGAAATTACTGAGAGCAGATTTAAAGTGCTCTCATCACCAAAAATTGATGTAAAGCAATTACCTGCTAATGAGTCTAACTACCCCATGATGAATACACATTCAAAACATCGTGTTAGACACGATAAGTATATGCAATTTTTGTCATATTTCAACTTAAAAAATACTTTAAAATTTTGGGAACTGAAGGTTCAAAACTCCAGCTCTAGGGGGAGTCCAACGCCCTCTTCTGGCTTCCCCAGGCAACTGTACTCATGTGCACATTTCCCCTCAACACATAACGCATAATTAAAAACTTTTAAAACATTTTTAAGGGGGCTGGAGAGGTGGCTCAGTGTTTAAGAGCACGGGCTGCTCTTCCAGAGGTCCTAAGTTCAATTCCCAGCAACCACATGGTGGCTCACAACCATCTGTAATGGAATCTGATGCCCTCTTCTGGTGTGTCTGCAGACAGCGACAGTGTTCTTGTATATATAGAATGAATATTTTAAAAAATGTTTTTTAATATTTTTACTTTATGTGTATTTTATATGTGTTCATATGGTCATCATACATGCAGGCCACAGATGCCACAAGGGGTGTTGTATCCCCCAAAGCTGGATCTAAAAGAGGTTGTGAACCGTCCAGTGTGGGTGCTAGAAACTCAACAAGAATCAAGAACATCAGGCTCTCTTAACCACTAAGTCATCTCTTCAGCCCCTAGAATGTTTATGTTTTTAAATAAAAATGAGTGCTTTGCATTTTAACAATAGTATATATAAATAACCACATCTTATTAAAATTTAGTGAGACGCTGAGCGTATTAGCACACACCTTTAATTCTAGCATTCAAGAGCTAGAGGTGGGCGGATCTCTGTGAATTCAAGGCAAGCCTAATCGACAAAGCAAGTTCTAGGCCAGCCAACACTACATAGTGAAACAGTATCTCAGAAAAACAAAGAAAATTTTTAATTAGTTTAAAGAGCAGCATGATAGCATTTACAGCTCTCTGAAAAGATTCCTGACTTAGTGGGTGACAGCTGGATTCTCACATCTGCTTTGGGGCTCAGTTTATTGAATGCCACACATCTGGAAGTCTCTGTGGAAATTTCCACTCAGTTCTCAGGGGAGAATGAGAAGTATGTGCTTTTAGAAGGCAAATGAAATCTTAACGGTATTATTAAAATATTTGGGGCCATACTTCTAAAACTACTGTATACAGTCTAATTATTGCATAAAAGTAGGCAAAGTCCAATTTATGGATAAGTAACACAGTGCCCCTTAGTGGTACTTTTAGTTACTGCAATCTTCTGATTATGGATCACAGATGCGTTTGGGCCTTAGATACATATTTTATGAGCTACACATAGTGTGTGAGTGTGTGAACATGTGGAGTGTGTGGACATGTGTTGTGTGTGCAAGGATATTTAGTGTATTGTAAACAGAGGATATGTGCATATGGCATGATATAAATGTATGAGCATGTAGCATGTGTATATATGGTTTGCTTGTTGTGTTGTATGAGATATACATGCATGCATGTGTATGTATATGCTATAGTATCTGTCAGGTAATGTATGTGTCTTGCAGGTACATATGCTATATGTCTGCCTTGTCTGGGTACACATGTAGTGTTTTATGTGACACGTCACATTGTGTGTGCTACATGCACAGACCATGTGTTTTGCTGCAGTGTATTTGTCTATGTGCATGTTTTTGTGTATGTACTGTGTGTGGTGTATGCTGGCATATATTGTATATCTGTCTGTAGGGCACGTATGGATATGTGGTATGTGTTTAGGACTTGTAGGTGAAAGAGTTAACGTTTCGTCTTCTTCTGCATATATGCCCTCTCCTCACTGAATCCTTTTGGTCTTTCACAAAGTGTGCATTAATCCACCCGGAGACTGACAAACAGGCTGAAGTCCTCAGAAGACATCCACTCCTCTCCAACGCTCTTCCTCCAGCAACTTCATAGCATAGCCCTTGCCTCCATTTTCCAGGTGTCTCCAGTGAATAAGTACTAGATTTGGGATTCCAAGTTGAGTCTTCTGACCAGCAAGAAACTTAATGATTTTGTACTTGTGTTGTAAAAAGAATAACACGAGATGCTAGTGTAATTGACATATTAGTGCTAACTGTGACCTCAAATATAAATGTAATTTCATAGTATTAATGTCACCAGGTAACATTAAAATACTATTAAACTTCTCTGAGATAAAAAAAATAAAAAATAAAAAAAAAAAAAAAAAAACATGTGTAGGGCAAGGAACTGTAGCTCGGTGGTAGGGTACCTGTCTAGCAAGCATGACAGCCTGGGTTAATCTCCAGCACAACATGAATTAACAGAATGCAAACAAGCAAGGAAGTTTCTGAATAAAAAACAATATGAATGTGTTCCTGGGAGCAGGAGGTGTGGGGGAGGGGGGTCTCTTAGAGTCCTTACCACCCGCTCTGCCTTCCCTCTGCTTTTCAAGGTGTGTGTGTGGGGGGGAAATCCTGGCTGTGCCTACAGCCACACCCCCACCTATCCACCGTGCTGTCCATCCTCAGCATCCCCCCCCTCCAGCATCCCCCCTCCACCACCCTCAGCTTTCCTCATTACTGGCCTTCTCTAGCATATGAAGATGCTGCTGCCCGCCCTGGCTGAAGAGAACAAACAGAGCACCCAGGCTCGCCTCCCCTGCCAGCTGTCTGGCTCTATTCATCTCTTATTCCTCCCCACGTCCCACCATCTCACTTAAGCCTGCTCCAAACAGGCTTCTGTTTGCTTGGTTTTTGCATGTGGCTCTGGGAAATGGTTTTAATCAAGATCTCAGGTTGTTTCTGCCTGCTAGGCCTCAGTCGGCTCACTTTCCTTGTTTCCTCTTCTTTGTGTATGGGGGGGGAGGTGGGCGGGATCCAGGGTCTCAGCAGGCAGCACAGGCGGGCCTCCATGTCTCAGTCCTCCAGCCTCAGCCTCCTAAGCCCTGGGATTGAGGCTGGATTCCTGCCCGCCCTGGTGACTCCCTCCCTGGGTTCTGTGATCTCTCCTGGTTCTCTCCCTCCACCCCTCCCTTAGCAGGCCTCTATTCCCCTGTCCACAGTGCCGGCTCTCCTTCTCCGTGGCCTCCTTTCCCTCTTTGCCCACCCACTTTTCCTTGTTCTCTTGGCTCCTCTGTCTATCCTCTCCCTTTGCCAGCAAGTGGAAAGGCATCTGCGACTAGTTCTGGCCCAGGAGCTGTGAACAGAAGAGACAGGTCATTTCCCAGCACCGCCTGGCACACGACTCTCCAGCTGCCTTTTCTCCGGCTACAGCTATTTGAAAAGATCTTCACATTGAGACATGTGACCAAAAACCAAAGCAGCTGGATGGCTGAGTCATGCTATGAGAGACAGATGGGCTGGGAAGAAGCCCAGGCCCGCAGCAGGCTTCACAGGAGCAAGAAACAAAGTGCAGTGCCAGGTGTGGTGGCGCACGCCTGAAATCCCAGCACTTGGCAAGCGGAGGCAGGAGGATCGCAAGTTCCAGGTCAGCCTGGGCTACATAATAAGATCATCTCCAAAAAAAAATTTTTTTTAAGTCTAACCACAGATTTGGGGGCTGTTTGTTACCAAGGCAGGGGCCCAAATCTGCCCCAACTTCATATAGTTACTTGCCCAGGTTTGTACTTTAAATACTGTCTGTACACTACTAACGTCCACATTTCTAGATCTTCCTAGAGTCTAAACCAGTCTAGACCAGTGAATGTTTCTCAGCCTTCCTAATGCTGGGACCCTTTAACACAGTTCTTCCTGTTGTGATAACCTCCGAACATAAAATAATTGTTGTTGCTACTTTGTAACTGTGATTTTGCTACTGTTATAAATCGTAATGTAAATATCTGTGTTTTCCCATGATCTTAGGTGACTCCTGTAAAAGGGTCCCTTGACCCACGGCTTGAGTGCCACTGCTCTAGACTCAAGTAGCCAATCGCCTAGTGAACACCCCAATAAAGTGTTAGATATCCCAAACTCAATAAATACAAAGTGGATTGTGTGTGTGTGTGTGTGTGTGTGTGTGTGTTTGGTTTTTTTGTTTGTTTGTTTGTTTTTGTTTTTTGTTTTTTGTTTTTTGTTTTTTTTTTTGAGACAGGGTTTCTCTGTATAGCCCTGGCTGTCCTGGAACTCACTCTATAGTTCAGGCTGGCCTTGAACTCAGAAATCTGCCTGCTTTCCAAGTGTTGGGATTAAAGTCGTGTGCCACCATTGCCCGGGGTGTGTGTGTGTGTGTGTGTGTGTGTGTGTGTTGTTTCTTACTCTGGACTCTCTCATTCTCTTTCTCTCTCTCCCTCTCTATCTGTGTGTGTCTCTCTCTGTCTGTCTGCCTCTATATATATATCTTTCTCTGTGTCTGTGTCTGTGTCTGTGAGTGTGTGTGTGTGTGTGTGTTGTGTGTGTGTGTGTGTGTGTGTGTGTGTGTGTGTGATGTGCATATGTTGCTTATATATTTTGAGATGAGGTCCCAGGAACCCTGACACTCGGGTTGACTCAGCTGGCCAGTGAGTTCCAGGGTCCTTGCTTTTCTGTCTTCTTCCTCCACATCCCCCCAACGGTGAAGGCAGAGATGTGCGGGGAATCTGAACTCAGGCCTTGTTCCTGCACAGCAGCTGTCTTTATCAAATGAACGTCTTCCCATCCCCGCAGAGTGGCTAACAACTGTCGATAGCTCCGATTCCAGGGAATCTGACCCCCACTTCTAGCCCCTGTGAATACCAGGCATGTAAGTGCTATTCAGACAAATGCCACCAAAATCCATATATATATATATATATATATATATAATAATGTTTTTTTTTAAGCTGGACCTGGTGACTCACTCCTGTAATTTCAGCAATTGGGAAACAGGCACGACGATTGCCCCCAGCCTGAACTAAGAACTGAGTTCTAGGCCAGCCTGGAAATTATGTCATTTGCAGGAAGATGGATGGAACCAGAGTCCCCATAAGTGATGAAGTAAATAAAAAAAGACTCCAGCTGCCTAATAAACCATGTTTTCTCTCATATACAGAATCTGAGCTGTGTACATGTGTGTTCATGCATGCATATGTGTGTAAGTATGTGTGCTCAACATGGAAGGAGGACTATTTGGGAGGATGAAGAGGAACACAGGACTGGGGAGAAGGGAAGAGAGAGGTTAGATATGCGTACGTAAGAAAATGTCATAACGCCAGGTGGTGGTGGCGCTCGCCTTTAATCCCAGTACTTGGAAGGCAGAGACAGACGAATTTCTGAGTTTAAGGTCAGCCTGGTCTACAGAGTGAGTTCCAGGACAGCCAAGGCTATACAGAGAAACCCTGTCTCGAAAAAGACAAATCCAAAAAAAACAGAAAGAAAGAACAAAAGAAAGAAAGAAAGAAAGAAAGAAAGAAAGAAAGAAAGAAGGAAAGAAAGAAAAATGTCTTAATGAGCCCTATTATTTTGTACACCAGCTGAAAATTCACTAGATAAAAGGCAACCCTCAGGCATAGAGCGTAGAGATTCCGTGCACATCATCTGTGGTTGAAGAGTGCCCATGCATAGGTAAGTACCACATGCATGCAGTGCCTAAGGAAGACAGAAGGGGGCGTCAGATCCCCTGGAGCTGGAGTTACAGGTGGTTGTGAGCTAGCCCACGTGGGTGCTAGTGACTGAACTTTGGTCCTCTGCAGAAAATGCAGTTAGAAGCTGCTGAGCCGCCTCTCCAGCCCCCACGTTTTACTTTGTGTGTAATGAAGTGTATCCATTGTTGCTCTTACTGCTTCTGGATTTTGAGTCATAGGAAACTAGACTTGTTTCCAGTGTGAGTCATTGTGTGAGCAAACATCTGAAGAGCTGCCTCCTGTGAGTGGTATTTAATGACATGCACATGTGTGAATGAGCGTTTGCCCGGAGAGCTGTATCTCCAGGCTCACAACACTGAGAAATTTACTCGCTCAATTGTCAAGGAGACACCCTGGGAAGGAAATCTCCAATGAGCAGTTGTCTGGATCCGGTTGGCCTCTGGGCATGCCTATGGGGCACCAGTCTTGATTGCTTTAATTGAGATAGGTAGAGCCAGACTGAAAGTAAGCAGCACCATTCCCTGGGTTTGGCCCTGTTCTGTGTAAGAGCAGGGAATGCTAGCAGAGAGCACTAAGCAGACCTGTGTTTCTGAAATAGTTCCTTATTCCTTCAAGATTGGCATGGGGGAGGGGTGTCAGGCTATTCTATCATTGGAGCAAAAGGAATCTAGGGCACTCGCTTTCTGTTCTCCTTTGCTGCCTCAAAACTCTGAGGTCAGTCTTGCTCCTAAACTACCTGTTGTAAGGGACTTTTTTTTTTTTTTTTTTTGAGTCAAGGTCCCTTCACTGAATCTAGAGCTTGCCATTTTGGTTAGCCTGGCTGGCCAGGAAAATCTAGAACTGCAGACACATGTAGCTATACCAAGCTTTTTACACTGTGCTATGGATCTGAACTTGGGATTTTTATAATTGTATTTTCTAAATTTCTGTCTTATTTTTTTAAAGGCTGTGGGGGTTTTTCTGTTTGTTTGGTTGGTTGGTTGGTTGTTTTTTTGTTTTGTTTTTTTTGTTGTTGTTGTTTTTGGTTTGTTTTTGGGTTTTTTGGTTTTTTTGGTTTTGTTTTTGTTTTTTGGGTTTTTGGTTTTTTTGAGATGGGGTTTCTCTGTGGAGTCCTGGCTGTCCTGGAGCTCACTCTGTAGACCAGGATGGTCTCAAACTCAAAAATCCGCCTGCCTCTGCCTCCCAAGTGCTGGGATTACAGAAGGTTGTGTTTTGAATGTGTTTTTGCCTGCACGTGTGTTTATTCACCACGCACGTCTGTGGAAGCCAGGAGAACGAAGGCATAAGATTTCACGGAACTGGAGTTACAGATGGGTGTGAGTCACCCACCCTGTGGGTCCTGGGATTGTCTGCATTGTCTGCAAGGCTCTTAACCTCTGAGCTGTCTCTCCAGCAAGTCTGTTCTTTAGCTTTTATCATCAAGTTGTCTGCCTGTCCTCTGTGTCCTTTGCTGCTTCTTTCTTCAGCATTCTCTCCCTCCCTCCCCCCTCTCTCCTTCTCTCTCCCTCTCCCTCCCTCTCTCTTCCTCTCTCTCTCCCTCTTCCTCTTTCTCTCCCTCTCCCTCCCTCTCTCTCCCTCTCTCTCTCCCTCTCCCTCCCCCTCTCTTCCTCTCTCTCTCTCCCTCCCTCTCTCTCTCTCTCTCTCTCTCCTATTTCCTACCCTATCTATTGTGTCTTTTATTTCCATTGTTACATTTTTGACACTTAACCTTTTTTTTTTTTTACTTTAAAATTATTGCTATGGGACCTGGAGAGGTAGCTCTGCAGTCCAGAGCAAGAGTACTTGCTTTCTTCCAGAGCACGATCATAAGTATAGAATAAAATATAGCTAACAGAATCAAACCGCACACGCTGCACACACACACACACACACACACAGCCTGCCATGCTGTGCTGCCTCACCACAGGCCCAAAGCAGCAAGACTAAGAGTCAGTGGACTAAAACCCTGTCAGTCAACAATAGCAGCCTACAGTGGAAGGGAGAAAGCCCACAAGGCCTCAACCCTTCACAAAGGACCATGGGCAACAAAGGGAATGCTGGGAGTGAGAGAAATCCTCTTTCCCCAGAGGATTTCTGGGGAAACATCCATTGCTTATCCAACACCAAATGATAATCCCTAAAAACACACACACACATAACATTATACAGACTGAGCAGGTGGCATCTATATATTTAGGACTCTGGGTATACATAATCATATATGCATATAACAACAATTAATGAAAAAAGAGACCATGACTTTGAAAGAGAGAAAGGAGGGGCATATTGTGAACATTATGTCTAAACTCCACCCCACAGTTACCTGGCAACAGCCAAGTATGTTCCACCCCAGTTTCCTGGCAACAGGCTTGGTCTACTATAAAAGGGGCTGCTTGCCCCCTCCTCCCTCTCTTGCCCTCTTTCTCCCCCTCTCCCCATCCCCCCCCACAACGTGGTCATGGCCGGACTCTACTCCTCTACTCTCTCTCTCTGCCTTTCTCTGCCTCTACTACCCTCTTAACTCCCCTCCCCATGCCCTGAATAAACTATTCTACCGTCCTATAGCTGGTCCCTCAGGGGGAAGGGATGCCTTGGCATGGACCCTCTGAGGCTCCCCCCTTCCCCTCATACCTCACTATATTCTCATAGAACATATCTTATACCTCTTTATGTTTTATAAACACATCACATATGGGAGGGCCTAGAAGAAGAAACAAGAAGGGGGAAATGATCTCATTATATTATAATCTCAATTTTGTCAAGATAAACCTTTTCCTGTATCAAATTGATTATTAAATTATTGTGCCACTGTAGTACAAAGCTAACTAAAACCGAACTCAAAAACCAGTACCAGTACCAGGTCTGGTGGCAAATGCCTGTATTTTCAGCTCATGGGAGGCTGGGACAGGAGAATACCCACTTGGAGTAGAGGTAAGAGAATAACCACTTGGAGAGAGGGTAGAACGATAACCATTTAGGGTGGGTAGGGGGATAACTACTTAGAGATTAGAAAGATGACCACTTGGGGTGGGTAGAAGGATAAGCAGTTGTGGTGGGACTTCCTTTCCTGTCTGAAAAGCAGCCATGGACCAGAAAAGGAGGACTATTCTTCATCCTGCCCTTTGACCTGCTCATCAGTTTTCTCTCCAATTCCAGTCCCAGGCAAGCCTCAGTCCTGAACCTCCTGTACTGCAAGTCCAACATGCTGTGTGTGTGTGCTTGCAGGGTTGTTTGGTCGGTTTTGTTTGAAGTATTTTTGGTTTGGGGTTTTTTTTTGGAGGGGTGAGGGGGATCTTGTGTTGTGTTTGGGGGTGTTTTGGTTTTGGTTTTTGTTTGTTATTGTTTTTGCAAAGATCTCACTCAGTCGAGGCTGTCCTCGACATCACCTCATAGTTTAGGATGACCGTGAACTTCTGAGGTGCTTCCACCACCTCAGTCCTGGGATCACAGGCACTGGGAGACCCAAGACCAAGCTCTCAACACAAAGGAGATTCATTTGCCCCAGGGGAGCAAACAGCAGGGACTAAGAGACAAAGGCAGGAGACCAAGGTGAGGGAGAGGGGGAAAGAACAAGGGGGAGGAAAGGGGGATCTTTGCCTGAGAGGGACAAAGGACTGCCTCTGGGCAGAGAAAACACAGAGGCAGCCCATAGGGGGATTGCATGCTATAAAGGAGAAAAGGGAAACCCCAAGTTAGAATGACTTGATTTGTTTTGACCAGGCATTTTAATTAGGGTGGGGGTGGGGGGGGCTTTGGATTGCTAGACTTCAGTGCTCTGATAGCTTCATGTTTGTGATTAGCCTCAGGGGAGGAAGTGGCCAAACAAGGGAACGGACCTTGGAGGCGAGCTTTAGGGGTGCAGTCTAACAGCTGAGCAAAGGGCAGAGGGAATGGGGAAAACAGTAAGAGGTAAAAGCCCTGGGGGAGCTAGTGTGCCGTGCTCAGGTCTGCTGGAGTCTGAGGCCACCAGCCCAAGTCTTGGGAGGTATTAGAGATCAAGCTTTGTGGATGCTACATAAGCATTCTGCCAAGGGAGCCCCTGTCCCGCCACAGCCCCAGACCCCGCCACAGCCACAGCCCCAACCCCACTGTGTGTATTTTTTTCTCTCTCCTCCAACAGCTTCAGCACAAAGGCTAAACTGGGGGATAAGGAAGAAGGTGCCCAGGAGTTGGACTGCCTCCTGAGCCACTACATGAAGTGAACAGCAACACAGTCCTTCCTGTCCCCATCTTCTTACAGAGACGAGAAAGGTCAACAGAGTGGAGGCGCTGGCTGCCAAGCGTGGAGGAGTGTGCAGGTCCTCCACTAACCCGAGGCGCTGGCCGCCAAGCGTGGAGGAGTGTGCAGGTCCTCCACTAACCTGAGGCAGCTTTGCTGTAGTGCATGGAATAAATGTCACTGTTTAAACTCACAAACATTTGGAGTATGTTCTGGGGATACAGAGGAAAACACAACCGACAAGCATCCCTCTGAGCTGCATCTGAGGAGCAGGCAGAGGCGCAGACAAATTCAGCTAGACAGTATCAGGAAGTGTGAGGTAAGCCAAGCTGGTGGCAAAGAGAAGGCAGGTCGGGAGAAGTGCACGTGTAAGGATGACTAGAAAAATCTCCCTGGAAACGTGTGTGGAACTGAACTTGGTGATGTTTAAACAAAACAAAAACAGTCCTAGGACTGGAGAGATGGCTCAGTGGTTGAGAACACCTGCTGCTCTTCCAGAGGACCTGAGTTCAGTCGCCAGCACCTGTATGTTGACTCAGTCACTTACAATTCCAGTTTTGGGGGATCTGACAGCCTGTTATGGCCACTGAGGGCACCTGCACACACATAAAAGAACACAGACAAACGTACACATAGATAGATAGATAGATAGATAGATAGATAGATAGATAGATAGATAGATAGATAGATTGACAGACAGACAGACAATAGACAGAGATAATTTGGGCATGGGCTGAGACAGGGTTTCATTGTGTAGCCCTAACTGTCCTGGAATTCACTCCACCTGCCTCTGCCTCTGCCTCTTGAGTTCAGGGATTAAAGGTATGTGCCATTACACCCAGCTAAATATGTATATATTTTTAAAGTCAGCCAGTCGTGCTAAAACTGGTATAGCAGGCAGAGCCTGTGCAAGCAATTAGTTTGAAGTCTTTAGGAATAGTAAGAAAGAGCTGGAGAGATGTCTCCTCTATTAGAAGTACTTGGTGCTCTTCCAGAGAACCTGGGTTCTGTTCCCAGCACCAACATCAGATTACCTATAAATACCTATAACTCCAGTTCCAGGAGATCCAACACCCTCTGGCCTCTCAGGGCACTGCACATATGTGGTATACATAAACTCATGCACATGCACAGCTACACATAAATAAAAATGAGCTCTCTGGTGGTAGTGCACTTTAATCATCCCAGCCCTGAGAGATGAAGGCAGGAAGAGCTCTGTGAGATCAAGACCAGCCTGAACTCTAGGGTAGCCAGGGCTACACCGGGAGATCCTTTCTCAAATAAATAAATAAACAATGCCTGCCACGCAGTGGTGGTGTGCACCTTTAATCACTTGGAATGCAGAGGCAGGCAGATTTCTGAGTTCGAGGCCAGCCTGGTCTACAGAGTGAGTTCCAGGACAGCCAGGGCTACACAGAGAAACCCTGTCTTGAAAAACCAAGAAATAAAAAAAAAATTTTTTTAAAGGTTTTTTTGTTTGTTTGTTTGTTTGTTTTTTAAGATTTATTTTACTCATATGAGTACACTGTTGCTGTCTTCAGACACACCAGAAGAGGGCATCAGATCCTGAAACAGATGGCTGTGAGCCACCATGTGGTTGCTGAGAATTGAACTCAGGACCTCTGGATGAGCAGTCAGAGCTCTTAACCACTGAGCCATCTCTCCAGCACCCAGAAATAAAAAATTTAAAAAAGAAAAAAAAAAAAAGAAACTCTTTGGGGACTGGAGAGATGGTCAGCAGTTAAGAGCACTCACTGACTGCTCTTCCGGAGGTTCTGAGTTCAAATCCCAGCAACCACATGGTGGCTCACAACCATCTGTAATGAGATCTGATGCCCTCCCTCTTCTGGTGTGTCTGAAGACAGCTACAGTGTACTCATATACATGAAATAAATCTTTTTTAAAAAATAAATGCTTTTAAATTACATGAAAAGATTATGAGGAGTTCATAAATCCACATCCTGTATAATGATACCAAAAGGAGTCAGAATGACTGATGGAGAACAGGTCTCATAGTCACAGGATAGCCAAATGGGTAGAAAACAGATATGGATCGATTAGAAGACAACAAAGCAGGGGCTGGAGAGATGGCTCAGTGGTTAAGAGCACTGACTGCTCTTTCAGAGGTCCTGAGTTCAATTCCCAGAAACCACATGGTGGCTCACAAGGGATCCAATGCCCTCTTCTGGTGTGTCTGAAGACAGCCACAATGTACTTATAAACAAAATAAATAAATAAATTTTTTTAAAAAGCATAAAAAGCTTTTAATAAAGCATAAACAGGTGAGGGAATAGGAGGGTATATGTATACATACATGGATGGATTCATGGACGAATATATGCATAGATACTGTCAAATCCTGCATGGTTAGAAACCCAAATCCATTTTAGACTGCTTGATGGAAGCCAAATATTTCTATTTGTTCCATGTGTGCTGTTTATTTTTCCATTTTATTTCTATTCCTGTGTATGTGTGTGTGAGTAGGTAGGTGCATGTTCCCTCAGAGGCCAGAAGAGAGAATAGACTCCCCTGGAGCTGGAGTTACAGGCAGTAAGCAGCCAAACAAGGATACTAGGAACCAAACTCAGGTCTTTTAAAAGAGCAGCAAGCTATTAACCACTGAGCCATCTGTTCAGCTCCCAGATGCCTCTTTCTAGTTATTTCTATTCTTCATTGAGAAATAAATGGGCCTTTGATTCCACAGAGCAGCACAGCCCTTCCTGGCCAGGGTGGTTATGGAACAAACTCCTGTGCAAAGCTGTTAATGCCCTTAATCCAGGCATGACCAGGATGGGTCTCGAAAAGCCAAATTCCCCAACTGCTACTTCTGGAGCAAGCGGCTTCCTCTCATTCACAGTGCTGAATATACAACCAAAGTTACCACGCCCTCCATGGGTCATGATGGAGAAAAACAGGGGCTACAGATTACAAGGTGAGGAATCTTTGGTCTCACAAGGTGAGGATGCTGAGGTCAGACTAGGCCCTTCTCTAACTCACTCCATCATGTATAAAACTGTGCTTTTTCAGGCTGTGCTGTAGGAGATGCTATTTTACAGATGGTTTTTGGCTCTGTTTAGGGAGAAGGGATGTTAGGAGAAAAGAAAACTAGGGAGGTTTAATGGTGATGGGGATTGGTTTGTTGTAGAACAAACCTGAGAAGGTAAAGATCAGAAAAGATGAGAGAGAGAGCTTCACTTACAGGTGAGGTGTCTTATCAGTGGAAGGGATCTGGGCTGGCAGAGGGAGGGATTGAAGTCTGGTGTGGTCAAGAAGTGTTAATAGTTAAACTAGAATACGGCAGAAATGGCGTTTGTAGTGTTGACTTCAGGAAATTGAAAAAGTCACAGAGGGGCTGCTATTGATGCAAAAGAGTAGTCACAAAGAGGGGGGCACCATTCAGGCTACAATGTCCACTCAAAGATGACTGGAGCCCCTGGATGGACCCACAACTTCACCATCTGTCAGAAGCAGACCATGCCACACAGACTTATTAAAAGGATGGCTTCTGGGACTAGAACCAAACTATACGCTTGTCGCTCTAAGGGTAATTAAGTGGCTAGGGAAACATGGATATTTTAAAATCAGATGAGGGAAAACAGGAGAGTGGATTGGCCAGACCAGACCAAGAATAGTGTGTAACTCCCTGGACCCCATAAATTGATGGATTCCTAGCACCAAGATGACATGGCATGGCCCACCAGCCTGACACCCAGTATGCACCAAGAATGACAACCTCAAAACACTAGTCTGACCCTGGACCTTTAGCTCAGCTTGGGCCCTGTTGCCTGCTGGAATGCCTGCTGATCCATGTGGTTGCCTGGTGATCCTGGACACACACACACACACACACACACACCACCTGGGAGCATACACATACCTGGACATCCCCCCCCACAACACACACACACACACACACACACAGTTCCCTCCTCCAGCCTGTTTCACTCTTCTCCAGGCTCCACCCTGAAGCCTGTCTTTCAGCCTGTCCCTTCCCTGGGCCACAGCAGGAGCTTCACCCCAGGGCTGCTCTCAGGTTCTTACCCATAGAGATTCTATTGACTTTTCCGGCCGTGCACTCTCAAACCCTTTGCACTCTGCCATAGCCTCTTTAACTTGAATCCACCATGTAAACCACATACTAGAGACCTATAGAGAGCTACATTTACTGTGTGCAGGGTGACAGGAGAATTAAGGTTGGACTCAATGAATCTGCATTAGCCCCTGCCACATTTCCAAAACAGGCAGGATTGTCTGAGACACCGGCCGCCACAGAAACCACCAGGCATTGTGAAGGTGTACAGAGGATGAGCCACTTCTCGGATCTTCAAATTCATCTGCATTAAACTTGATGAGGGCCTCATTCTTTGAGGTGTGGGTGGATCTTCTAGTGGTCACTGTCCTTGAGCCTAGCCCTGTGTCAGGTCTCAGTCACGTGCTTCTCCTTCTACAGCTTGGTGCAGCAGATATGATGATCTAGACCACGTGAACCTTTCCTTTGTGCCTCGGACACACAGACACTATGCTAAGCTTCTCAATATTGTCCCAGTTTTAGTGTCTGTAATGCCAACGGGAGCACAAACAGATAATTTCTCATAGCAGCCATCCAACCACTACCAATAATGTGTCACCATCAGGAAACATATTCTAAGTTGTTCAATCTCTCAGTGATTCAAAAAGGAGTAAAATGCAGATTTTTAGGTAAAATTATTTGATCTCTAACAACCTACCACAGCCTTTTATTTTTATTTTTATTTTTATTTTTATTTATTTATTTTTTTGTTTGTTTGAGACAGGATCTTACTACCTAGCCTTAGCTGGACTGGAACTGGTTATGTAAACTAGGCTGGCCTCAAACTCACAAAAATTTACCTGCTCTGCCTCCAAAGTGATGGGACTAAAAGTGTGCGCCACCATACCTGGCCTGCAACCACACTGTAAAAATTTTAAACACTAAGAGTTCTGTGGTTTGACATGGTCCAAATTGTTAAATTCTAATTTGCAAATTGTTAAATTCTCGTAACATTTGCATCTCAGTCTTGCCAAATTCCCTTCTATTCCTAGGAAGAAAATAGGCTGAATAACCACATATCTGTATGGTGACTTATCCAGGCCAGAGTTGGAAAGCAGAGATAATAATCACAAGGTAGGTGTGTGCTGTGTTTCCTTATTGTGAAATCTTACTTAGGAATGAGGTTGGTTCAATTCCTATCACACTTAATTAATAGCAGAATACAGAGCTCATTTCCAGTCCACCACTGCGGATCTTGCCTGCTAGGCTGTCACTAAGATTCATCTGATTTGAAAGAAAACTTCCCACCACCACACACACACCTCTGATTCATCTGTCCTAGTTTCTTTGGCAGCCGTTTTACAGCCTGTTCTGAAGAATACTGCCGAAAATGATGAAGTAGAAAATACTAGACATAAGTTGACATGGTAAGACACATATTCATCCCCATACTCAGGAGACAGAGGCAGGAGGATCACCAGGAGTTCAAAGCCAGCTAGTGTTATATTACTGAGTTCTAGACCAGCCTGAGCTACAGACTGGGAACATAGCTCTGCTAGTAGAGTGCGGGCTTAGCATGGTGTGGTGTCAGAAGCACTTGGGAGATGGAGAGAGGAGGATCACAAAATCAATGGTGCTGTTGGTTTTGTGTGTGTGTGTGTGTGTGTGTGTGTTGGGGGTTGGGTGTAGAGGTCTTGATTAGCATGTGTGAGATACAAAGTTCAATTCCCAGAACTGTCATACCTGCCCCACACACACACAAAAAAAAGCAGTTAAAGCACACCCTTGCTAAGTGCCTATGTGGGGATGAGGGGGACTGGGTTGTGGAGACAGGGTTTCTCTGTGTAACTGTGGCTGTTCTGGAATTTGCTCCGTTGACTATGCTGTTCTCAAGAGATCTGCCTGCCTATGCCTTCCTAGTGCTGGGATTAAAAGCGTGCACCATCACCACTCGGCTACATGGCCTGTTTTAAAGGCCAATAAAAAGGACAAATAAAAAAATCCAACAGTGAGATTTTTGTTTCAAAGGGGAAAAAAGGGCGTGAAATGAAAGCTTAAAAGAGGAAGCTGTGTCACAAAACGTTAAAATAAGGGGCATTCCCGGTGGTGGGAAGTAGAAAGTCCAAAAGTAACTTCCAAGTACTTCCAGCTGGGTATCAACTGCGTTTAGGAATCGTACTTTCCCCGAATGTTTTACAAGGAAAGCAAGCCCAGGTGAGCGCGAGCAGGGAGAAAAGCGGCCCGCAGCAGCTTAAGGTCGGAGGTCCAGGCCGGCGGCGGGTCACGTGACCGGCCAACATGGCCGCCCGCGGAGATTGCCGCCGGGAGGGGCAGGTTTCGGAGCCGGAGCCAGAGTCCGAGCCGGGGCCGGAGCCTGAGCCCCAAGCAGGCCTAGAGTCGGGGGAAGAGTTCGAGATCGTGGACCGGAGCCAGCTGCCGAGCCCCGGCGAGCTGCGGAGCGCGTCGCGGCCTCGAGCGGCCGACAGCTGGTCGGCGCCCATCCTGACGCTGGCGCGCAGAGCCACCGGGAACCTGTCGGCGAGCTGCGGCAGCGCGCTGCGCGCGGCCGCGGGACTGGGGGACGGCGGCGGCGGCGGCGGCGGCGGGGAGCGCGCAGGTAGGCCGGGGTCCTGCGGGCGGGGGCTGCTACCGGGCTGGGCAAACCCGACCCGCCGGACGAGCTGCTCCGCCGAGCAGTGCCGCGCAACGCGGGGCTCTGCAATCGATGTGACCCCTCGGGAGAAGCGCGGGACTGGGTGGCCGCGGCCCGGGACTCCCCTCCCACCTTGTGTTTTCTTTGTGAACCTCAGAACAACTGCGTCGTGATCACGGATTGACTTTAAATAGGAGGTTTAAATTAGAGGCTTAGACGGAAAGTCGTCTGTGTTCATAGTCTGCATACTTGACAAATGAAGTCTGATGCTGGTCCCCTGTTAACAATCTTGGCAGCCAGCCGGTATGCACCTGCGGCTGAGGTTGACAGCTTATTCCAAAGTTGGTGAGAGCAGCGAGTCAGAGTCAGGAGGTTTTGGTTCCCTTTATTCTCCCGCTACTAACCCCCTGTGGGACAGGGACAACCCATCACCCCTCCTACTCGCATTTCCCAATCTAAAAAATGGGGATCTTAAAAAACTTTTAATCAGCTACCTGTACAATCCGGTTCAGCTCTTATGATCTAGATTAGAATTTCAGCATACAGGTAAAAAAAAAAAAAGCAAATTATTATTTATTTTTGATGGCTGGGCATGGTGATTCAGGTGCATACTTCCTGTACATGTTAATGTAAGTACTGAGAACTGTGCTAATTATAATGCATTGGTGTTTCTGTTTCTAGACATATCTAAAATTACAATATAAAAGATAGCCAGGGTGTTGCGTATTGTGGTGCTCTCTCCTTTATACCAGAACTTAGGAGGTAAAGGAATGTGGAGCTCTGAGAGTTTGAGACACCCCCCCCCCCTATACATAGTGAGTCCCTGCCCCTAAATAAATAAACAGACAAATAGATAAATAACCATGTTTCACATGGCTAGGACACTTACTGTGAATGGACCATGCAGACTCCAAGTTACTGTGGTAAACTGAGGCTTGACTGCAAACCCCTGGGGCATCACGTGCATACAATAGACTTTATTACCCAGATTTTATTTAAAAAAAAAAATCACAGCAAAAACAACAACAACAAAAAACTTCTTTCCTTGGTAATGAATTAACCTTGATTTTTGGATTGGGTCTTGGTTTGTTTTGGTTTTGGTTTTTTGTTTTGGTTTTAGTTTTTTGTTTGTTTTGAGACAGGGTTTCTCTAAGTAGTCCTGGCTATCTTAGAACTCACTCTGTAGACCAGGCTGACCTTGAACTCAGAAATCCTCCTGCCTCTGCCTCCTGAGTGCTGGAATTAAAGATGTGCACCCCCAGTACCTGGCAATCTTGGTTATTTTTATAACCTTTACTTTTGTGTATGTATGGGGTCATGTGTTTATACATGTCTCTGTGTACTTGAAGACCAGAGGTTGGCTGTCTTCCTCTACTGTTTATCCACCTTATTTTTGAGACAACAGAGCTAACAATTGGCCACACTGTCCAACAAGATCCAGGTATCCTCCTGTCTCTGCTTTCCCAGCACTGGGAATGCTAACACATGCTGTCATGCCCAGTTTGTAATGTCATTCAGGGCCAGAACTCAGATCACCAGGCTTGTCAAGAAGCCTTTACCGACCGAGCCATCTCACCAGTCCTGGTTTTCACTTTTTGACTCTTATAACAGTGGCTTAAAACATACACACATTATGTACTTATACAAAAATATTTTCTTTCTTGATATCCATATCTTATCCTTTTTCTATTTAAAATTGCTTTGGTTTTAGTTTTTCACTTAAGCCTGTTGGCTAAGAGTGAAGATACAGAGAGAATCAACAAGAGCTCCCAGATCTCAGGGAGTTTTGGGTGAGGATGGAAAGAGGCTGGTTAGTGAACTCAGGGTAGAACTGGGTAGGAGGAGTGGTTTCTGAAGTTCTATACTGAAGTTAGAATAGCTCAGATCTGCAACAACTATCGAATATTGTCTTAACAGCTACAGGGGATGTTTTACTCATTCCTTCCCAGCAGGGAAAGGAAAACTGTTTGAGGTGGTGGATGTGCCAGTTGCCCTGGTGATCATTACATGTCATATCCATAAACTAAAATGTCACAGTGTAAATATACACTAACAAAATGGCCCAGTGGGTAAGGGTGTTTGCCTCCTGATCTGATGGCCTGAGTTTAATCCCTAAGGCCCACTTGGTAGAAGGGAAGAACTGACTCTCACAAATTGATTTCTGATCACCATCTGTGTACCATGGCAACCCAACTCTCTAACTAAATGCATATGCACATATGGACCTGTATTTTAACTAGGATACATTAGCTTAGGTTATCCTCCAAGGTCAGCATCCTAAATGACTATTTGCTGCATCTTGTCCATCCAACTGGAAAATCTTCAGGAAACAATACCCCCAGAGCCATCACCTCATCACCTGTGTTAACAATGCCTTCTTCTAGAACACACCCCCCCACACACACACACACTCACACACTCACACACACACACACACACACACACACATACATATCCTTAGGTAACATTTGTTAATCTCACAGAAGGAGAGTAAAGACCATTATCCAAATTCCTTGGTCAGATTATGCAGGTCTTATTTTATGTCAGTCGGGGATAAGTGGGCTTTGAGAACATATCTTCAAGGGGGAAAGTGAGAATCACATAGCCCAGAAAGCTGCAAGACTAGGGGGTTCCCAGGGGTTTTGGTTACATATAAAATTGACAGAACATCTCAAATTTTTTTTGGCAGAACATCTTATCTAATCAGGGTAGAGTTTAGGGTCTAGAGTGTGTAATATGTCAAATGGGTCAAGACATGATCAAACCCAAGTTTTACAGAAAACAGGAATGAACTTATTTTGACCTGGTAACAATTTTTTTTTTTTAGTTTGGTTTGGTATTTGGTGTTGTTGAGACAGAGTTTCTCTGTGTACAGCTTTGGTTGCCCTGAAACTCACCTTGTAGAGCAGGTTGGCCTTGAACTCACAGAGATCCACATGCCTCTGCCTCCTGAATACTGGGGCTAAAGGCACACACCACCACACCCAAGCAGTGCTAGTGATTTATAATCTTAAGTTGGAGTCCGACTGGCCCATCACTTTTCACAGTTAACTTTTTAAATATGGAAGGAGGATATACTACACTAATGATAAAAAGTGTAACAGGGTGAGTACACAAGCCAGTGACGGTAATTTATCCCTACCAGATCCTCTTGCTGTCCCTGACTGTGTGTGAACTGTACTCTGCACTTCCAGCAGTACGAACGGCTTGTTTATACGGTCGTCCCACAGTGTGTGAGGAATGCGGTTTTGCAGCCGCTATGAGGGTCACAGACCATGGGAATTCTTCTGTTCCCTTGTAATCTCGTACTTTATCAGTCATTGACTAAAGCATTGCTGTACTGCTCATACTGCTCACTGATTGGTAAAATGTGCCTGTGCCTCTCGGGAATCATAGATAATCAATAACCGTCTGGTGAGCAAGGGTGTATCTGTTTTCCTGTTAGGGCAATGACATAAAGTGTAGACAACACTTCATTCTGTGTTTACCAAATGCCATAAGAGTGTTAGATCTGTGGCTCACACTATCCCCCCCACCCCCTTACCCCCCAGTTTACCTCTGTTTCCGCAGTAAGCCTGGCTGGCCTCGTGGGTATGCCCCTACAGCCGCTTCAATCAAAAAGCAAGGCTTGCAGAAGTCCCATGCTTGGAGTTAATGATCATTTTTTTCAACGAGGCATTGTGTCTCTCACCTCTAATCCTAGCACTAGAGAGACTGGGGCAGGAAAATTAGCACAAGTTTGAGGTCAGCTTGACCTACATAGTGAGACTTCTGCACCAAAAAACAAAATGACACAATAATAATTTTTCCTCGATTTTCTGGAAGGCAGATAATTAATTTTTACGTGATTATATGTGTGCCTGGGTGAATTTATGCTCGAGTCATGCGTGTAGGTGCTTGCAGAGTCCAGAAGCGGTGTCAGGTGCTCTGGAGCTGGAATGAGCTGTGGGATGTGGGTTCGGGGAACCAAAGTCAAATCCTCTGAGAGAAGCAGCATACGCTCTTAGTTCTTGAACCAGCTCTCCAGCCCTGAGTCTGTGTTTCATAAGTGAAGCGTGCTGAGACCAAGGAGCAGAGGCACTTGCAGCCAAACTCATATGAGATCCCTGTCTGCCTTCTCAAAAACTCTGAAACTACTCCCTAACACTCAACTCCACTGTAGCCATGACTGGCCCGGAAGGGCAGGGACAGAGCCCCTCTGAGGGCAGGGTGGAACCACACCACTCTAGTCAAGCCACTGAGGAGGTGACTGTCACCCGTCAGTCTATGGTAAGGGAAGACTGACATTGGTATTTTGGTCCAGGCCCAGATTTTATATGGGCTTTATGAATTATGTGGAGGTTACTATTACCTTCATCCATTTTATTACATTTTTTACTTATTTAATGAGAGATAATGTATGGGGGGGTGTGAGAGAGAGAGAAATACAGAGACAGAAACAGAGAGAGAGAGAGAGAAGCAAGCAAGAAAAAAAAGCTGCTATGGAATGTTGCAGGATGCTTTGATCCGTGTGTTAAAATATCCCACATGATCCCAGGTGCATCGTTGTCTTGTTTTGCTTGGTGGGATTTTTCTTACACATGCATGTGTGCACGAGTGTGCATGCGTGCTGTTGAATCTTTCCAAGTGCCTTTGCAAAAGCTCACTAGCTTTCCCCTCTCAACACAGTGCTTTCAGATACACTGGACATACATAATGGTGTATCTTGCTTTTTAGAGTGAAACTTCCTAAAAAAAAAAAAAAAAAAAAAAAAAAATGAAGGCCTGTAGGGGCAGTCTTCACATTACAGTTATTTAGATAGGCCTGGAGTCTTGGCTACTCACAAGACTGGGGGGCAGGGCTTGCTGAGCCAGGAGTCAAAAGCTAGACTAGGTAGCATACTGGCAAGCCATCTGGAAGAAATTCTCCCTTGTGTCTGTCTCATCAGGTCATGGTGTGAACTATGTCTGCCTGTTCTTATTCACGGCTTTTGTTTGGTTTTCTTTGGTTTTTGAGACAGTCTTATGTTGTCCAGTCTGGCCTCAAACTTGCTATGTAGACAAGACTGGTTTCAGTCTCTTATCCCAAGGGCTTGGATTCAGGAATATGCTACCATGCCCATCTTCCATGTGTCAGAACACCTCTACATACAACTGGTAAAGTCTTTTTCAAGTGACACAAGCCAGCTTTCCCTTAAGTGAGCTGTAAAAACAAACAGAGAAAATGTCTGAAAGTCTAGAAAGCCTGGGATTGTTTGTGCTAGCAATTCAGTGCCATAAACACTACCCCATATTAGTGCACCACACAACCTGTGATAATATTAGTGGGCCATGCAGCTGAGGATAATATTGGTGGATCATGCAACTGGGGCTACAGCTCAATGGTAGAGTGCTTGCCTGATATGCACCAGACTTTGGGTTCAATACCCAACACAAGCTAAATAGGCATGGAAGCACAGGCCTGTAATCTCAGCACTTACAAGGTGAAGCAAAAGGATCAGAAGTTGAATATCGTCTTTTATCTATTTCCTATTTTTAATGTATTCCTGTGTGTGGACATGTGGGGCCACACTGCTTGTATGTCAGAGGATAACTTGCAGGAGTTGGTTTTCACCTTCCAACGTGTGAGTCCTAGGGATAGAACTCAGGTCTTCAAGCTTGCCTGCAGACTCTTGAACACACTGAGCCACTTTAACATGCTGGCCTAGATACTGACTTTAAACCTAAAAGTGTAGGCTGGAGAGATGGCTCGGTGAGTAAGAATACTGACTGTTCTTTCGGGGGACTCATGTTCGATACTCAGCATCCACATGGAGGCTTACAACCTTCTGTAATTCCAGTCCAAGGACATGAGACACCCTCTTTTGGCCTCCATGGGCACCAGGCACACACGTGTACATGTGCATATATGCAGGTAAAATACCCATACATGCACAGCATAAAAATAAACCTTTAAAATGCTTTTCTAAAAAAAGAAAGGAAGAAATGTCTCTACTTCTGAGAAATACCAAAAGTATTTCACCAAGACTTACCAAATGGTAACTATACCTGTTAGTGGTCCATTTACACACACACCATGTTTAACGCAGAAAACTCAAAGTGATCTAAATGTTGCTTATTTCATTACTCTTTTGTTAATGCAGTATTTTTTTTTAATCAAAAGTCTTTTTTCCATGATGTCATTGCACTGAGACAAGCTATGGGCTCAGGGATCACTCGCCTTTACAAAGCAAAGGAAGAAAGCACAGGAAACCTAGGGTCTCACGATGAGTGCACTGTCAGATCTCAGGGGCCTGGTGTTCTGCTGCACCCCTGTAATCCCAGCACTCAGGAGGCAGAGGCAGTCCAATCTCTGAGTTTGAAGCTAGCCTGGTCTACAGAGTGAGTTCTAGGACAGTCAGAGCTACGCAGAGAACCCCTGTCTCAAATAAATAAATAAATACTTTTTAATAAACTTTCTGATTATGATATATTCATACTTTTTCTTGAAGAAGTCCTCCTTTCTATTATTTTTTCCCTTAAGTTTTATAGCTTTTTCCAATCTATTTAAAATGTAAACATTTAATTAATAGGTTTTCCCAACAGGTAAAAATAACTTTCCCACTCTTATCCAAATGCTTTACTTAATCCACTTCTTTCTCCTGCAGCCAAGAGGAAATAGAGAGAACAGCAGACCCAGCACCTCTCCCCACACTGAGAGAACTTAGAAATGTTAGCCCCGTTGCAATTGCAGTCTTGCATGCACACACACACACACACACATATATATATATCCTCAAAGTCTTACATTTAGACAAAAGCCAGCCATTCCCTCGAGGACTTAAGAAGGTAGTAGTCTCCTTATCTCTGGCAAAAAGGACACATGACTCATCCATTAACCTATGCCTCTGTTGCCTATTCGCACATCACAGACCCTAGGGTCCCTCGTTCCCTATTCAGAAGTGCCTGTCACCAAGTAATTCTGGCTGGCATACCTCAACCCCCTACCCTAAACCTCTCTGGTGTCTACCCCACCTTCTGTTGCCACCCCTGCCTCTCTTCCCTTCCTCCGGCCTCTCCTTCCTAGATACCTCAGCCATTTTGGCTACAAACTCTATTGGCTTCCCTCTTAGCCACTCTTGGGCCTCCGTATCTCTCTTCGTCCGTTTGCACTCTCCCCTTCCCTCTCTGTCCTCTCCTTTTCTCTGTCTCCCTCTTTCTCTGCCAACACTCCTCTGATGGCCCTGTTCTGCTGCCCTTATTCAGTCTGGACCTCTTCAACCATACCCAGGAGCAGTCCTGTCCTCATTTTCATTCACAGGGCATCTCTGTGTTCCCTTTTAATTCTATGTCCTCCTGAGTGTTCACATCCAGAATGTACTTTATCAATGAGAAGGGCAAAGCCTCCCGCACAAAAATTAAAACTGAGCAAGTGGTTTGCAGAAAAACAAAACAAAAAACCTGGGAGGCAATAGATGACAAGCAAACTGGAATCTCCTGCACCAAAGGACAAGGTAGAAGACTGGCTCAGGCCGAGAGGCAGGCACACCACAGGAGGCCCTCCTCCTGTAGCTAGTGCACCTTCAAGCTCTTAGTTTGAAGTCTTGGAGGGTGGGGGTTAAGGTATTTTGCTTTTGTTTTGTTTTAATTTGTGTATGGGGGAGGAAAGTCTGTGCAGGTGACTGCAGAATCCGGAAAATCTCGTAGGATGCACTGGAGCTGGACTTACAGGTCGCTGTGAGCTTAGGTGGTAGGCCTGGGTCCTCTGAAAGAGCAGCACATGGTCATAATATGTTCATAACCACATAATCTCTCCTGTGGTGGAGTCTAATTTTTTTAAAAAAGAAATTCTAGGATGCCATTTCCTGGGCTCGAGCGAGCATTTGGTAAGCACTTGTTCTAGAGATCCCATACTAACTGTAGACAGACTCTCACTCTCCAAAGTGACAAGATGAATAACGTGGAAATGTAGCTCAGTTATTTCTAACAAACTTTTTTTAAGGGTTTGCAAAACATAGAATGGCCACAAGTCGTGAATAAAAGCTCAGAGTCTGGAAAGGAAAGAAGGAAGGACGCTTTCCTGCAGGCACAGATAAAGGGACATAAAGACATCTGAAACCCTGTGAGCCTCAGGGAAGTTCCGACTAGGTCCAAAGACAGCGCAAAATGGCCACCCTCCTCCTTGGGTGTGGCCCTGAACTGGCTTCGTCCAATAGGAATGGTTAGGGGCGGGGTGGGGTGAGGCAAGGTTGCCTAGATTTTGCGCCCTATCATTGGTCAGGGCAGAGACCAATCGCGGCGAATTTTGTTAGAACCAGCCCCCTAGCAACGCAAGGAGCTGCTTAGAAGAAGGCTCAGCTGCTGCCACTTAAAGCGCCCGGAACTCTAGGATCTGTAGCCTGCAGAAATGGACTGCGACTTGACTACGAACCCCGGATATCCTCCCACCAGTATGTTCGCACCCTGAGAAGCCCCTGACCCTCTGCCGCACCACTCTGACCCCTCTCACCTCCAAACCCCACTCAGCCCACTAACTAAACTTTCCTTGTGTGTACCCACAGCTTCCAAAGGCCAGATGATGGAGGAGCGTGCCAACCTAATGCACATGATGAAACTCAGCATTAAGGTCTTACTCCAGTCGGCGCTTAGCCTGGGACGCAGTCTGGATGCAGACCACGCCCCCTTGCAGCAGTTCTTTGTAGTGATGGAGCATTGCCTCAAACATGGGCTGAAAGGTGAGCCTGGGGGCGTTCGGGGGTGTAGGAATTTGGACTAAGTCTTTGCCCTCGCTAGTGCCAAGCATTGTTGTGGGTGTAGAGAGGAGAGTAGCCCACAGAACAGACAAGTTCCCAGTGTTCTAGAGCACCATTGTCCAGTAGAAATGGTACTGCAAGCACAGAGGCTATTCTTAGTTCTCTGATAGGTACGTTTTAGTAGTGAGGCTTAAAATCCACCATGTTTTACATTGCCAGCACATGGCATTTCAGTCCTTGACTGAAGTAGCCACACTGCGGGTGCACCATTAATAACTCATGGTAGCTCGTGTGGCTGGTGGTAGCCTTGGGGAACACAGTTAAAGCCAAGACTGTGAATACAGAAATGCAGAATTATGAAATGCTATCAATTCAGGGAAGCCAGGAAAAAAAAATTGAGATGGTAGGGTGCAAAGTCAAGAAGCCTTTTTGGAGGGATTGACGTGTGATCTGAGACTTAAGGAAGAGAGAACACTACAGATATTTGGTCCACAACATTCCTAGCACAAGGGAAGGGGGACAAAACAGATATGAAGGTGCAGATGGCCTGAGTGGGACCAGCTGTGGTTTGAGGCAGACCTTTGACGACCCAGAGTGTGGAACGGGAGATGAGAGCCAGGAAATGGGGAGGGACTGGACCACACCCGCCCTTAGAGATCATGACAGCAAGCTGCATTTTCTTCTAAGTAAATTTGGAGTTTACAGGAGCAATATGACTTAGTTTGCATCCTAAACAAGCAAACCCTTCTAGCCAAATGGAGAACAAATTATAAGGGTAAGGAAATAAAGATATTAGGAAAGCAGTTGGGATATTGTGGCAGTTCAGGATGGAGGCAGCTGTGGCAATCAGGAGCCCCACTTTGATGCTGCCCGCAGGACGAAGGGGGCGGGACTTCGCAGGTTTCAGTTCAGAAGCAGTAACCTTAAAGAAAGTGCGTGGGATCAGAGAAAGCTCGTTGCTGAAGGAAAGCAGAGCTCATCTGTTCTGTGGCCTCTGCCATCCAAAGCCTGGCTCATATGGCAGAGGGTGGAGCTTTGTAGCTGTGCTTGGCTTTTGAAAGGAAGCCAGTGGGCCCCAGGAGAACCTACAGCCCATTCTCGAGACTCACTCCGATGTTTCCCCTTTTAGTCAAGAAGAGTTTCATTGGCCAAAATAAGTCTTTCTTTGGTCCTTTGGAGCTGGTGGAAAAACTTTGTCCTGAAGCATCAGATATAGCTACCAGTGTCAGGAATCTTCCAGAACTAAAGTGAGTAAGAAGTAGTAATGCCGAGTGTGTCCTTTCCTCTCTGGTGTCCGCCTCCTCTGAGCTCCTTCCTAACTTGGAACACTCTGTAATAGGAACCATGCTTGATGTGGATTCTAACCCCGCCTTTGCTGCACACTGGTCACATGACCTTGAGTGACACGAACTTTTCTGGGCCT